>NC_090438.1:79461840-79764871 GCF_031143425.1 Pleurodeles waltl
TAGCCAATGACTGAAATCATGAAGGACCACAGAGTTGGGTAGGGGCTTCACAGGTCATAAAGGAGTATCTCGGCATAATTGGCTTGATGTCACGTGTGCTTTGTGATGCTAGGCAGTAGGGTGTGTTATGCTCCTTTTATTATAGAGGACTTAGAAATAATATGAGCCATACTTCATAGTTTACCCTTAAGTTTCTTCCTTGCAAAGCGAGCTCAGGGAGCGAGATCATGGTTTTTGCAGCATTGATCGAGGGCCAAAGACGGAAGGCTCAACACTTAACTGCTTTAGTGCGGGTGTCCGCCACATTACCTCCCTGGTGCAGGTTACGACCAGTGGCTGACACCAGGGAGGGGGTTAGAAAAGGGTTTTATTTTTTCAAATACTCCGGGAGACACAGAAGATCTTCTCTGTCTCTCCCCACCTCGCACCCACCCCTATCTTTTTTCTCCATCGGAGCAGAAAGGCGGGAAAACAGCCCAAACAGCCTTCCCAACATTCGGGAAGGCCTAGTTTGCAAGGGGAGAATCTCCCCTTTCAAACGAGGCTTTCCTGAACCGGTTTACTGGCCCTGGATCGCAGCACAGCTGTGATCCAGGGCCAGGAAACCCCACTAGACACCAGGGATTTCACTGGGAGGGGGTCAGCCCCCTTGGCAAATGGCAAATGGCCGCCCGCGGGCATATTTTTGATTTAAAAAGGTAGGTTTATCCCTGGGGGACTAGATCGTGCCCCCAGTGATTTAAAAATATATTTGTTTTAAAAAGAAATTGACAGGGGGTCGCCCGTGAGCAGGGCGACCCCCTGTAAGGGCAATCTTTTTTTTAAAATAGTTGTATGGTTTCCCTGGAGGCCACTATGGCCCCAGGAAATCATACAGCTAATAAACTATATATATATATATATATATATATATATATATATATATATATTTATATTTATAGATATGTTTACATATCTATCTATCTATCTATCTATCTATCTATCTATCTATCTATCTATATATATATATATATATATATAGCAATCACTTTTGTCATGGTGTGTGTGATTTCCCTGGGTGCTGCGATCAGCCCCCAGGAAAACCACACCCATATATATATTCACCACCAGTTGTCTTGCAGTTGCAGCTTACGTCTTCAAAGCAATGCACATACTTCAACTGACGCATTTCAACTGTAGCTTTTAGGCAGCAATAAAAAAGTCAAGTAAGTCTTGTGATTATGTTTCTGCTACCAAAGGATCAGACTTTTGTCTAGTGGCAGTTTTGATACCATAAAGTAGCTCAGAAGGTTTATATAGATCAAATCTGTATTTTATGTAAATAGCTGAGTACATTAGTAAAGTCAGCCATTGCCTGCGCTATAATACAAATGTAATGTATGTGCGGGGGTATGGAGAGATGAAGGGCACTTTTACTGGGTTGTAGTGTTGGAATCCGAGGAAGAGGTCATGGGAGTGGAAGCAACAATAATGATTGTTGGACTGGGCGCTAGAAGCGCTAATGACTGTGATGATTGGTATGTGACAAGGTGAGGTACTAGTGTGTCTTTTTTTGAGTGTCTTGAAAGAACGTGCTGGTTGAGGGAAGAAGCGAAGGTAAGGTGACCTCTAGTGTTGCACGTATCACACACACACACCCACCAGCAATTTTGTGACTATCTACATGGGCTAGTGTTTTAGAGCTACAGTTTAGCCAGTGGCATAGATGGCATCTCGTTGGATGACTGCTGCTCAAGCCCTTACTTGGGTTATAGAGGACAGCTCTGACATAGGGTCAGAGACTGAGACAGCAGATACTGAGACAGCATCTGAAGGACAGGGCAATGGTGCAGACTAGAGGAATCCCATTCGATAACTCCTCTTCCAGTGATTATGAGGGAGGTGATGAGGACAGTCCTGCTGTCCCTTCGCAAGCACAGTCTTTGCAACGGGACAATAGCGGGTTAGCCCAACCCAGAGAGCAGGTGCATGCAGCAGCAAGCACAGACAGAATGCTCTCTTGGGAGCTCCCCAATTTAGTTCAGCCCCAAATTCCACCGCCCAAATCGCATTGTGGAGACAGCAAAATTATCTATCACAAAACAAACTTGTTTTGAAAGGCAGGCACCTGCGTTTTTGGTCCTGGGCTCGGCGGCCATATAGGGGAACATACCAAACCCAGACATTTCTGGAAACTAGACATCCAGGGGAGTCCACAGAGGTGTGACTTGTGTGGATTTGCTAAAGTTTTCTTACCCAGAATACCCTGCAACGCTGAAATGTTGAAAGAAATCTCTGCTTTTTCTTACATTTCTGTCACCCAGACTACAGGAATATGCTGGGATCCACAAAATTACTACCACCCAGTGTTTCCCCACCTGTCCTGATAAAAACACTACCCCACTTGAGTGCCTGTACCTAATGCCTGTGTCAGTAATGGATCACCCCAGGGTCAACGGTTGCCCTCATGTAAGTACCAACATTGACCGTTGTGTGATCTATTCCTGTCGCGGGCACTAGGCCTACCCACACAAGTGAGGTGCCATTCTTATCGGGAGACTTGAGGGAATGCTGGGTAGGAGGACATTTGTGGCTCCTCTCAGATTCCAGATCTTTCTGTCACCGAAATGTGGGGAAAAAGTGTTTTTTGGCCAAATTTTGAGGTTTGCAAAGGATTCTGGGTAACAGAACCTGGTGAGAGCCCCACAGGTCACCCCATCTTAGATTCCCCAGGGTTTCATGTTTTAAAAAATGCACAGGTTTGGCAGGTTTGCTTAGGTGCCAGCTGAGCTAGAGGCCAAAAACCACAGCTAAGCACTTTGCAAAAAACTGCTTTGTTTTCTGTGAGAAAATGTGATGTGTCCACATTGTGTTTTGGGACATTTCCTGTCATGGGCGCTAGGCCTACCCACACAAGGGAGGTACCATTTTTATCGGGAGACTTGGAGGAAGGCTGGGTGGAATTTTGTGGCTCCTCTCAGATTCCAGAACTTTCAGTCACCGCAGTGTGAGGAAAAAGTGTTTTTTTGCCAAATATTGAGGTTTGCAAAGGACCCTGGGTAAATGAACCTGGTGAGAGCCCCACAAGTTAACCCATCTTCGATTCCCCTAGGTGTATAGTTTTTAAAAATGCACAGGTTTGGTAGATTTTCTTAGGTGCCATCTGAGCTAGAGATCAAAATCCAGAGCTAGGCACTTTCCAAAACACAGCTCTGTTTTCTTTGTGAAAATGTGATGTGTCCACGTTGTGTTTTGGGACATTTCCTATCGCAGGCACCAGGCCTACCCACACAAGTGAGGTACCATTTGTATTGGGAGGCTTGGGGGAACACTGGGTGGAAGGAAATTTGGGGCTCCTGTCAGATTCCAGAACTTTCTGTCACCACAATATGGGGAAAAAGGGTTTTGTTGCCAATATAGAGGTTTGCAAAGGTTCTGGGTAACAGAACCTGGTTAGAGCCCAACAAGTCACCCCACCTTGGATTCCCCTAGGTGTCTAGTTTTCAAAAATGCACATGTTTGGTAGGTTTCCTTAGGTGTCAGCTGAGCTAGAGGCCAAAATCCAAAGCTAGGCACTTTCCAAAAAACACGTCAGTTTTCAATGTAAAAATGTGATGTGTCCATGTTGCATTTCCTGTCGCAGGTATTAGGCCTACCCACGCAAGTGAGGTACCATTTTTATAGGGAGACTTGGGGGAATACAGAATAGCAGAACAAGTCCTATTGCCCCTTATCTTTCTCTACATTTTTTCCTTCCACATGTAAGCCAGTGTGTAAAAACAACATCTATTTGAGAAATGCCCTGTAATTAACATGCTAGTATGGGTAACTCGGAATTCAGATATGTGCAAATAACCACTGCTTCTCAATACCTTATCTTGTGCCCATTTTGTAAATACAAAGGTTATCTTGATACCTATTTTTCACTCTTTATATATCAGCAAATGAATTGCTGTATACCCGGTATAGAATAAAAACCCATTGCAAGGTGTAGCGCATTTATTGGCTCTGGGTACCAATGGATCTTGATGAACCTAAAAGCCCCATATATCCCCGCAACCAGAAGAGTCCAGCAGACGTAACAGTATATTGCTTTAAAAATCTGACACTGTAGGAAAAAATTACAGAGTAAAGCATGGAGAAAAATTGTTGTTTTTTTCACCTCAATTTCAATATCTTTTATTCCCGCTGGTATTGTCTGTATGAAAACCTTGTAGGTTCTACATAAATGACCCAGTGCTGAATTCAGAATTGTGTCTACTCTTCAGAAATGTTTAACTTTCCGGGATCCAATATTGGTTTCACATCCATTCCTGTCACTAACTGGAAGGAGGCTGAAAGCACAAAAAATAGTAAAAATGGGGTATGTCCCAGTAAAATGCCAAAATTGTGTTGAAAAATTGGGTTTTCTGATTCAAGTCTGCCTGTTGCTGAAAGCTGGGAAGATGGTGATTTTAGCACCACAAACCCTTTGTTGACGCCATGTTCAGGGATAAAACCACAAGCCTTCTTCAGCAGCCTTTTTCCCATTTTTTAAAAAAAACTAAATTTTCGCTGTATTTTGGCTAATTTCTTGTTCTCCCTCTGTGGAACCCACAAACTCTGGGTACCTTTAGAATTCCTTGGATGTTGGAAAAAAAGGACACAGATTTGGCATGGATAGCTTATGTGGACAAAAAGTTATGAAGGCCTAAGTGCGAACTACCCTAAATAGCCAAAAAAGGGATCAGCACTGGGTGGTGCGGATGGGAGTGGGTAGCAATATTTGCATTTTTGATTGACCGAGCTTGAGAAAAGTGGAGTACTGCCAAGATTAACTGACAGATGTCAAACCATGGCCTGTGGTGGTTTCTGAGCTCTTCTTCCATGTATTCACGAACGATTGGTGACATGTCTCATATATGTGACAATAAATGCTTTAAAAACTACAACTATGTATTTGGCGCGGTTGTCTCCATAGTCGTTAAGCAAATTAGATATATGCAGAATTCCTGGGTTTTTATATTTTACTGCACTGGACAACCAAAATTGCATCATAATGTGTAGTTTGATAAGTTTTGTCAGAATTTGAGTATATCTATCTTCAGCAGATCTGCATTAGGAAGATGGTGTGAAAGTCGCGTTAGGGACTGAAAAATGCAATATGTTAGGACAGCTACAGCACTTTGCTAGCATTACATCAAATATCTCCGCTATGAGGCTTGCTATGAGGTTTGCTACAAAATGTGACATTCTATTTCTGACCCATTTGTTCTGATGCAAAGCTCAGTCTGCTGAGGTAGTCAGACCATGCTTTGTCTTAAAAACTATTGATCTCATTTCGCCAAAACACCCATGCATTGCAAGTGTGCTGAAGTGCACAGCACACATACAGTGAGTGGGATATTTCCCGCCATAGGAATTTGTGCTGGAAGGGCATGCTTGCAGCACATACATCATACCCTCACCTCTGCACCATGGTGGGAGGCTGTGTGCCTCACAAGGCAGCCTATTGCAGGGGATGACAGCTGCAGCAAACCAATCTTAGTAGATGGGGCTCTGCAGTGAGCTCTCCCACTTGCTTGCTGCTGTGTATTCTGTGAAACATTTGTGAATCTGCCTCATTGTTTCACTCAAACTAGCACTGCCCGACCCACGAAAAACATCCTTTGAACCAGGATACCAACAGGTGGTGCTTACTCTTCTCAATTTCATAGTCTAGTTGACTGTGCGTTTGTTTAAACTTATTTTCATAGCATTGCTGACTGTGTTTGATTTGTTTAAACTTTTTTTCATAGTTTAGCTGACTGTGCTTGATTTGTTTAAACTTATTTTCATAGTCTAGCTGCCTTTGCTTGATTTGCTTAAAAGTATTTTCATAGTTTAGCTGACTGTGCTTGATTTGTTTAAACAGCCACATAGTAGTTCTGTATGGTATATTTTACTCTCCCTTGCACAAATTATTTAATAAAGTCCCAAAATAATCTGAAGAGTTTTGTAATTTATTGAATTTGTATATGCTAACAATCTGCTTTCTGTGCTTCAGTACACTGCTCAGCTGCTTCCCTGTTTTAAATTGCTTTCCGGAATGTTCTGCTCAATGACTCAGTTATGATTGACAAGTCCTTTTATGTATTATTTTGCATAATTCATCAAATGTATTTTGATAAAGTTTAGTGTTTTGACATTTAGCAGAGCAAACACAACATGTAAAGGTTTTGCAGGGTAAGTTTACTCATGCGTAGGTGTTTTCGTGCTGTATTATACAGATCACGCGCCAGGGAAACATAAACATGCCGTAGGCGGCTTCTCATCCTGCTGCAGTCACAGTACATAGGTAAGTGCAGGGCTTCACAACTGAATAGCCATTGATTAAGCTAAACTACTTCCGCCAGGCTTAAATTACAGACCTGTGCTCCAGAGAATGGCTCTAAACAGGAGGATATTTTTAATGTAAAAATAGAGTGTGCTAGCACGGGTGTTTTAATCAAAATTATTAATGAGAGTTTATGTATTTTGAATAATAATACGTTTATGTAGAAAATGTAATAACGTAGAAAAATAATGCACGCACTTGAAAATGTGATTACAAAGAATGGCCACCAATGTTAACGAAATGCACTAATCAATGATTTAATATTATGAAATGTTGAATATATGTTAGACTAATGCAGAAATATATCATATTAAGAGTTAAGAATTAAGCTTTAACTTTATTAATTGTAGACCTTAACTTAGCGAGTGTCTTGGCCTATTTGCTAGGCCTCACGTAAAAGCTGTATTTCTTAGCGTTTAATAAAAATGCTGACCAAGTGTGTTAAACTGTGAATCTCTATTGTACTGTTTAAATGTGCTCATAACAGAAGCTTTTTGTGTGAACCGACTGCTAGGAGATGATGTTCTTGCTAATGCAACATTTTGGGGGGCATTACGACCCTAGAGGTTGGCGTTAATGTGGCGGTAAGTGCCGTCAACAGGCTGGCCGTACTTACTGCCATATTATGACATTAGCGGGTTGGCTGAAGCCAACCTGCCAATGTACCAATCCGACCGCCACGTCGGTAACAACCGGTGGGCTGGAGATATTCATCTCTAGCCCGGTGGGCACCATTGTTTCACCTGTAGGATTATGACCCCGCCTACTGCCATGGTTTTCGTGGCGTTCGTAACGCCATGAAAACCTTGGAGGTAGGCCATATCAGTGACAGGGAATTCCTTCCCTGTCACTGATAGGGGTCCCCCCCATTCCTCTCCAGTTACCCCCCATCACCCCTACCGCTCCACAGCCCACCCCTAACCCCCTCCTACATTCACACCCACTTCACACCCACATACACACACGCATACACTTACCCATTCCCCCATGCTCACACGCATGCATACATCCATTCACACAAACATCTGCACACACTTTCAAACATAAACGCATTCACATAACACAACATAACGCACTCACACCTCCATACATGCACACACGCATTCAACACGAAACACACACCTGCGTCCATGCACACACATTCACACACACCCACACACCTGTCTTACCTGGATCCAGGGGGTCCTCCGGCAGGGAACAGGACGGGGCGCTGCTACCGCCAGCAGCACCCACCAGCAGATTACTGCCAGGCCGTATTATTGGTCATAATACGGCTGGCGGTGGTCTATTGGCGTGGCGCTGCTGGTGGCATAAGCGCCACCTTTCCGCCATCCGCCAGCATGGCCACAGTCAGATTTCCGCCATTCTTGTGGCGGAAATCTGGCTGTGGTCATAATATGGCGGACCGCTGGTAGCCATGGCGACGGTCTTTTGGCGGCTGTCACCACGGTGGTAGGCAGTTTATACTGCCAATGTCAAAATGAGGGCCTTTATGAGTAATGTTTGTGAGACTAACTTTCCCAGGACAAGAACAATGACGATACTGACTGTAGTAGAAGCTGTAACAATATTATTACCTGACAAGCCGGATGATGAGGACATTGCAAGACGAACCAATCAACAATATGAGAACAGAATAATATTAGAATTCATAGATTTGGCAAATTAGTTTTATTGGACAGAGGGTGAACATCTGATTAACTTACCAGTAGGGATTTAGGAGATAATTTAGATGATTTTAAATTAATGACACTGCACAAAAGGAAGAGAGCTAATTCTGAGAGAAGACAGATTCATTGCCAATTTGCTTGCTGACTGAAAGGTCAATATTTCTTGTGCGTGTTGACAAGAGACGTGCTTAACTTTAATGCTTAAAGACTTAGCGCTTTTTTAAATTCTGTTGCTGAAGCCTGATGTTTTTCTGATCGACTGATGTCCTGAGGATGAAGGCTAATTCTGCTTTGCTGATCCACCCTGAGTATAGGTATATCCAGATTGTGATTATTATGTATATTTGCTTTTTCTTTCTAGGTACCAATACGCTGCTTTAGTTAGATGTTTTCCAAATTTGTGTTACTAAATTGTTTTGCATGAAGCCCAACATACTGATGCTAATCTGACGTCAGTTAAGGATCCTCACTAATGAATATGATGACAGGGACTAATGCTTGATGAATTTCTCTGCTAAATACATGTACTTCATTTTGTTGATGCAGTTGACTTTGCCATTGATTTGCACCATAACCTTAGAATGTGTTGTAGTTCAAGCTTTGATTAGATTACGTTTCTTCCGCCACTTTGGACAACCAGTGTTGTTTCTTAATGTGTTTCATTTGATATTGAGATTAATCTACATGACCTTAGCATTGTTAATATAGGGACGTTAGATTGGCAGTCAGGTTACCTCCTATCTAAGTAAGGACCTTCACTCTAGTCAGGGTAAGTCACACACAATCCAAATTATCATGTGCCCACCCTCTGGTAGCTTGGCACTGAGCAGTCAGGCTTAACTTAGAAGGCAATGTGTAAAGTATTTGTGCAATAAATCATGCATTAACATAGTATAGCACCACAAAAATACACCACACAGTGTTTAGAAAAATATAAAATATTTATCTGGTTAAATGCAGGTCAAAATGATCAAGATTTGATAAGTACAAGTTAAATTATCACTTCAGAGAATGATAAAAAAGAGTCCTTAGTCTTTAAAAAGCAACTAGTGTCTCTTGCAAGCATAAAGTACCTGGTTTGCGTTCAAGTTCTCAGCAAGGGACCGCAGAGGAGGAGATGCATGGAAAATGGGTGGTGTGCGTCGATTTTTCCTGCGTACACAGATGAAGTGTTGCTAAGTTTTACGCAGGGCAGGCTTTGTGTTGATTTCCAACACGAAGACTGGGATCCTCTTCGGGTTGTGGGATTTTTAGATGCCCCCGGGACGATGCGTAGAAATACTGGGCATGTAGGACGAAGTCACAGGGGCTGCGTCAATCTGGTGGGCGATGCAAAGAAATGTCTGTTGTACGGCAGGCGCTGTGTCGATTCTTCTTGCAGGAAGTTGAGCTGCATTGTTCCGGCTCAGCTTTGCATCGATCCAGTGGGCTGTGCGTCGAAGTTCCGGTAGCAACGCTGATGCTGTGTCAATCTCCTCTCAGGAAGCTGGGCTGCGTCATTCCGGTTCGCCGTGCATTGCTTTTCTCACCGCGATACAGGCTGTGAGTCGTTTCTTGCAGGCTGTGTGTTGAATTTTCGGCGCACAAGGAGTTCTTTGCAGGATGAAGTCTTTTTGGTCATGAGACTTAAAAGAACAGGCGGAAAGCTCTATCCAAGCCCTTGGAGAGCACTTGTCACAGAACCAGAGGGCAGCAAGGCAGCAGGGCAACAGCAGGCCAGCAGTCCTTTGCAGAAAAGCAGTCAGATGAGTTCTTTGGGCAGCCAGGCGGTTCCTTTTAGCAGGTTGCAGGTTCTGGTTCAGGGTTTCTTCTCCAGTGGTATCTTGTCCAGAAGTGTCTAAGTTGGTAGGGTCAGGAACGAAAATGTGCTTTGAATTGGGGGAGACTTCAAAGAGTGGCTTAGAAGTGCACAAGGTCCCCTTTCAGTTCCATCCTGTCTGCCAGGGTCCAAGTAGGGGGTGTTGCAGTCCATTGTGTGAGGGCAGGCTCCTGTCCTTTGACATGTAACAGTCAGGCCCTCCACCCTCCTAACCCAGGGAGACCCATTCAGTATGCAGAAATGTGCAGGTGTGACTGAGTAACCTGTGTTTGGGGTTTGTCTGAGTGGAATGCACAAGGGAGCTGTCAACTAACCCAGCCAAATGTGGATTGTAAGGCACAGAAGGATATAAGTGCAGAGAAATGCTCACTTTCTAAAAGTGTCATTTTTTAAATAGTAATTTGAAATCCAACTTCACCAGTCAGCAGGATTTTGTATTACCATTCTGGCTAAACTAAATTTGACCTTGTTACTCCTTTCAGATAGGAATCTACTACTCAAACAGTATATGAGGGTAGCCCTAATGTTAGCCTATGAAAGGAGCAGGCCTCAAAGCAGTGTAAAAACAAATTTAGGAGTTTTACACTACCATGACATATAAACTGCAAAGGTACATGTCCTGCCCGTTTATCTACCCTGCCCTAAGGGCTAACTAGGGCCTACATTAGGGGTGACTTATATGTAGAAAAGCACTTTTAAATACCAAGTCAAAGTGCAGTGAAACTGCACCCACAGGCCTTGCAATGGCAGGCCCGAGGCATGGCTGAGGCTACTTATGTGGGTGGCACAATCAGTGCTGCAGGCCCACTAGTAGCATTTAATCTAACGGCCCTGGGCACACATAGTGCACTTTACTGGGTTCTTACAAGTAGATTAAATAAGCTAATTGGGTATGAACCAATGTCACCATGTTTTAAGGGAGAGAGCATATGCATTTTAGCACTGGTTAGCAGTGGTAAAGTGCGCAGAGTCCTAAAACCAGCAAGCACAGTGTCCAAAAAGTGGAGGGAAGCATCCAAAAAGTTAGGGGTGACCACTCTAAGGCTGTCAGATCTAACAAGGGAAATAAACACTCTAAACTTTTACTAAAGGTGTGGTTATTCATGACTGAAAGGTCATGGTGTGTGATAATGTCTGACTCCATTGATTATTGATTTTCTTGATTACTAATGATTATTGATTATTTTATATTGATTATTGATTATTTACTGGATCTATAGTAAGAACATCTTAATTGCGAGTCAAAAGGTTCATCGACCTATTTGCTTCCCCTTGTAAGTTTACTTATTAAGGTCAGGCGTGCTAACAAATGTAGCCATATGATTGATAATGTTTTATTATGACTATGTCCTACTAAGTTTAATTTCTCTCCTTTTATCGGAAGAAACCAATTGATTAACTACTAGCTGCAGCCTAACTAGGATAACTTGTATGATGGACGTAAAGAAGACAAACAAAAGCATTCGCAAAGTTACTAGGTCTGACTGTAATATGCTAATGCATGCAAATATAATTTTTTGCATGCCTGTGCTTGCATATGTTTCACCAAGATGTCCGCCTGGCTATGTGGTCCAGTGTTCAGTACCTGGGGTGTCTCTGGCTGCACAGCGCCTCATCTGTCAGTGCCGTGGTACAGGGGTTGCAGTGGATTGCCAGGCTGCCCAGATGCAACTTGAATGGACAAATTACAGTGTTGGTGTCTTCTAGGTCCCACTCTCTTCCACACTTTTCTTAACTATGCTGACCGGCAAGCAATACATTTAGAGAATGCTGCCTTGTTTCTGTCTCTACAGGTGGTTTCAGACTGCTTCTCAATCTGCTTCAGGATGCTGTGAGGTGCTTAGCAAAACAAAGTAGTCCATCTTGGCATTGCTGCTTAGCACCTCTGTTTGCCCATGAGCTGCATTCAGCAGAAGGAAGAGGCCACCGGCATTACCTGGGTGTGCTTCCAGAAAACAGCGAGTGGCTGTCTGTCTCCAACAACCCTGTACTGAGACAAGGATAAAGAATGGCCAGGGGCGTAGCTTGGTCAGTAAGATTGGGAGAGTATGAGCAGGGGCGGCTCCTCCGCTATGGCTGAGGAGCGTCACCCCCACGCCAGCAGCAGGATCTGCAAACCTTAAAAAAAAAAAACAATAATAAACAATGTTTATTATTGTTTTATTTTTAAAGGGATGGGGCCATGGGAGGATGACAGCCATGGAGGGGAGTACACAGAGCACTCCCCTCAGTGTGCATGTATGTTAGGCAGGCCATATTGGACCAGTCAAACACACATGCGCACAGGGCTCTCTCCAACCCGGCACTGTGTTGCCAGGTTAGAGACAGCAGGCCCAGGCTCCCAGTCTGCATTAGAGCGCCCAGGCAGGTCACTCCAGCCAATCATAATGCTGCTTTGAGCATCATCGTGATAAGCCGCATGGCAGTCTGGGAACCTGTGCCTGGAGTGCGACGGAGAGTAGCAGGGAGCTTCAGGTAAGTTTTAAAAAAAAAATTACAAAAATTGTTGTATTCCCTATGCCCCGCCACTTTGCCCAGTTGCCAGCCATGACTGGGTATGAGATTCAAATGTTCCGACAATCAGGCTGACATATAATCTAAAAATACATTATACGACAAGCAGGGTGCATGGGAGGTGCCTAAGGGGCAGTGGAAAGAGAGAGGAATGCAGTTTGGGAGGAGCACTAAAAGAGAAAACACAATGGAGCAGATTTAATGACAGCGCTACTTTTCTTGCGTCCCTTAGCGCCCCCCTACTGCCACCATGTGTGCAGCATATTTTAAATATGGCGCACCATGGCGCTGGGTAGGGGACAATAGCATTATAATTTTTGACGCTATTGATGTACTGTTCAGGGTTAATGCCAAAATTTTGGTGCTAACCTTGAACAGTAAATAGGGGCCCATTGTAACCAATGGTGTGCCCCCTTTTAACGCCTGCTCTAAGCAGGCATTAAAAATGGCGCAAAACAATCCTTTAAATCTCTTTGCGCCATTTGTTTGGCCCTCCTAACGGGAGAATGCCCCCCTTGCATACATTATGCCTGGCACAGGTATAATGTGGTGCAAGGGGTTACAAAGTGGAGCAAGGCCTGCATTGTGCCACTTTGTAAATCTGGCATGGGAATTTTGGCCTCGTTGGGCCACATTAGCATAAACAATCATGCCAATTTGGCGCAAGGAGGTGCTAGGCCCTCTTAACACTGGACCAATATTTTGTAAATAAACAATATTGTTTAGGACTTTTACACAACGGTTGTGTGCGTTTTTTGCCTGTGTGTTTGTCTGCTGAAATCGGACTGATTTCTCACAATTCCCGATTCAAAGCACCTGTACCCAACTATGTATAAGAAAATACATTTATTGCGGGTGTAACACCTCCCTTCCCTCCGAAACTACACCCCTGAGTATGACCATATTAAAGTTACATTTTCTAGTGCAGCCTGCCATCGTATGTTGGAAAATGAGTTATTGGTAAGGGCAGGTAAGTACCTACACTTAGCAATAGGCCACTAACCTCCACTTAGGACCAGTTAGGTCTCAGTAAATTAAACCTAGCTCAACCCTTGGTAGCTTGGCAACGAGCGACAAGGCTTAACTTAGGAGACAGAGTGTAAAGCATTCAAATATCACAAAACAGTAATTAAATAAAACACAGGAAACAGTTTAAAAATCCAAAATCAATTTATAAATATATTTTTATCTTTAAAATGACACCAAAAGGAATAAAATCGGATAAGGGGAACCGGAGATATGAATTTTTAAAGAATTAGGGGGTCATTCTGACCTTGGCGGTAAAAGGCCTATACCGCCGGTCAGAACTCCGCCATACTACCGCCGCGGCCGCGGTAAACCGCCACGGTCATTCTGACCACCAACTGTGAATCCGCCAAAAACCCGACATCCAAGGAAGGCCGCCTCATCAGCGGGCCGCGGAAAACTGGAGATGACCAAACCTCCACGCCAACACAAACACGCCCATGCCATTCTGACCCACGAATCCACGCAGCGGTCTTTCAACCGCGGTATTCTATTGGCGGTACACACCGCCGCGCTCAAAATACACACACATCTCCAAAACACTGCCACATTGGACAATTTGAAATACACACACCTGATACACATACCAACAACACTCCCACACATCCATACAACTATAAAACACACACCCACATCACCCACAAACCCCTACGACCGAAGATCAGAGACGAAGGAGAGAGAGACACATCACAGAATAGAGAGCTACATCACACAGAGGCACACTACACCATCACACACACCACATAGAAGCACAAAGCACCACACACCAACACACTCATCACCATATACACCACCCCACACCTCATCCACACCACCCCATGGCACCCCAAAGGCACCCACGCTTTTCGGACCAAGAACTCCGGGTCATGGTTGAGGAAATCATAAGAGTTGAACCCCAGCTCTTCGGCTCACAGGTGCAGCACACCACTATAGCCAGGAAGGCGGAGCTATGGCAGCGGATCGTGGACAGGGTCAACGCGGTGGGACAGCATCCCAGAAATCGAGACGACATCCGCAAACGCTGGAACGACTTAAGGGGAAAGGTGCGCTCGATGGTCTCGCGACACAACATCGCAGTGCATAAGACTGGCGGGGGACCCCCACCCACTCCACCCGAATTCCCAGCATGGGAGCAAGAGGTACTAAACATCCGGCATCCTGATGGCCTCGCTGGAGTACACGGAGGAATGGACTCTGGTAAGTACAATCTCAACTACTTCACCCCCCCCCCCCCAGCATGCCAACCCCCACCACCACCCTCACCCCCAACCCCCCATCACACATCCTCCCTGAGAATGTCTCCCCAGCACAACCCACCCAACACCAACCCCTGCATGCCACCACAAACTATGGACACCCATCACCTAAGCATGACCACTGCACATACCCCCCCCAAACACCCCCACAACACCTCCCCCAAGGGAATGACAGCACTGGGGGACAAGGGCACCCAGAAATGGCATGCAATAGCATACACAGAAACAATAACCATACTCTCTTACCCCATGCAGGACCCGAACGCCAACACACCGGCCAGGAGGGTCCAGAAATGTCCATCCACCCCCAGAAGAGGCCCCCAGTGATGACAGCAGCTCTGTCGACCTGGAACCTGATGACCAGCCCGGACCATCGGGGACCTCTGGACAGTCGGTTCCCCACACACAGGCCACAGCAGACCCAACCCCCTCTGGGACCAACAGCACAGCTCCCACCCAGCGGGCCCATGCCTCTGTCTCTAGGACAGGTCAATCAGCGGTGTGTCTGCCACTACAGGGCACCCAGGCTAACCCACCACCCCAACAACAACAGGGACCTGGGGGCAGTGGTAGTGGGCACACTGTCCAGGGGACAGAGGCCGGGGGAAACAGGGCAACTTGGAGGGCTGCTGTGCGACAGGGGGGGGAGGAGAGGCCCAGGGAACCCACTCTCCAAGAGGCCCTCACCACCATCATGGCAGCCTACCACCACTCCCAAGAGACGATGGCGACGGTACTGGCCAGGTTCCAGGAGATCCAGGCACAGCAGGAGGAACGCTACATGGGGTTCACCAATCAACTCACCAACATCTCTACCGCTATGGGGAGCATAGTCCAGGCCCTCAACCGGATAGAAGACACGTTGCGGGACCATGTGGCACCACACAGGGCCCCTGTCACTAGCCAGGAACAGCCTACCACCTCCGCCGGCGCTAGTGGACAGGAGGCCCCACCACAACGACAGGCCACCAGAACCCCACCTCCTGCTGAAGAACAACCACCCCGCAAGAGGAGCCTGAGATCAAAAAAATCAACAGAGTAGGATGTCAAGACCCCCGCCAGCATGAGATACCCCCTGAAGTCATCCCACTGTCCCACATTGCCACCCTGTCCAACCTTGAACTGCCCCTGCTCCATCCTTCCACAGGCATATGGACAATGCACCTGTGAGACTGAGAACTGGACTCTGCCATGGCCATTACTCCACCCCCACTCATCACCGTGTTTATATCATGTACCATTATCTAGCACAAAAAATAAATCACTCAATGCACTGAAATCAAACAGGAGTCAGGCTGTATTATTTACAAATGTATAACACATTACCGATCAATTATGTTCTGTTAACTTTGTGCTGAACACATACCGAGATCAATAAGCATCAGTCCATGGGCTAACCAAGCAGAAGTCACGCAGTGGGTCATACAGCACTGAAAAGGGAAGGGAAAATCAAACATCAGTTCAAAAGAACTGGGGGGTCATAGACAAAGTTGAGAAGCAGGAGGCTTTCAGGAAAAGTAAAATGGCGTGGGTGATTCTTACCTGTGTGCTACTGAAAATACTGTTGGATAACTCTGTCCCTGTTGTCTGTGTCTTCTTCTGAGTCTTCCTCCTCTTCACTCTCCGCAGGCTCCACAGCTGCTTCAACACCACCATCTGGGCCATCCTCCTGCAGGAAAGGCACCTGACATCGCAATGCCAGATTGTGAAGCATACAGCAGGCCACGATGATCTGGCACACCTTCTTTGGTGAGTACATCAGGGATCCCCCTGTCATATGCAGGCACCTAAACCTGGCCTTCAGGAGGCCAAAGGTCCTTTCTATGATCCTCCTAGTTCGCCCATGGGCCTCATTGTACCGTTCCTCAGCCCTGGTCCGGGGATTCCTCACTGGGATCAATAGCCAAGGCAGGTTGGGGTAACCAGAGTCACCTATTAGCCACACACGTTGTCTAAATAGCTGTTCCATCACATAAGGGATGCTGCTATTACGCATCACATACGCGTCATGCACTGACCCAGGGAACATGGCATTCACATGGGAGATATACTGGTCAGCCAAACAGACCACCTGGACGTTCATAGAATGGTAACTTTTCCTGTTTCTGTACACCTGCTCATCGTCTTTTGGGGGGACTAAGGCTACATGGGTCCCATCAATGGCACCAATGATGTTGGGAATATGTCCAAGGGCATAAAAATCACCCTTCACAGTGGGCAAATCAACCTCCTCAGGGAATATGATGTAACTCCGCATGTGTTTCGTCAGGGCAGACAACACTCTAGACAAAACTTTTGAAAACATAGGCTGAGACATTCCAGATGACATGGCCACTGTTGTCTGGAATGAGCCACTTGCAAGAAAATGGAGTACTGACAGAACCTGCACCAGAGGGGGAATTCCTGTGGGTTGGCGGATGGGGGACATCAGGGCTGGCTCCAGCTGGGCACACAGTTCATGGATAGTGGCACGGTCAAGTCGGTATCGTAGTATGATGTGGCGTTCTTCCATTGTCGACAGGTCCACCAGCGGTCGGTACACGCGAGGATTCATCCTTCTCCTCGCAAGTCCCAGCGGACGGTGCCTAGGAATGACAACATGGAGCACAGAGTCAAGCTAATCACTGGTACGTTCACCACAGCTTGCATAGCACACGGTTATCTATGTTTTGAAAGGCGTGTATGTGTGGCAATGCAAGGCCTAGGCCTGTGTGTCGCAGTAGAAATTATGCCATGTGGGCCCTTGAAATGGCGGCTGCCTGACCTGTGAAGTGGGACAATGGGATGTGAGGTCAATGCGCTGGTGGAGCACACCGTGGCGGTAGGCGGTCGAAGACCGCTACACGGAGCCGCATTGGTTAACATTGAAGCCTATGGGTTTCAGGAGCCAATGACGAGGTGCGCCGGCGGTAGCGGTACGCACCGCCGCGGGCGTGACCGCCATTTTCTATCTGCCTAATCACTCGAGACCTGATCATCCACAGGAGAGGACCTATACTGCAAGTGCTGCTGTGACCTCGGTCTGGAAGTGACAATGGCTGCTGCGACTGGGGAAAGGGCCCCTGCCTTCACGTCTGAAGAGTTGGAGAAGCTCGTGGATGGGGTCCTCCCCCAGTATGCGTTACTCTACGGTCCTCCAGACCAACAGGTAAGTACACCGGGTGCACATGGAATGGGCGATGCCTGTGTGGAGTGGGGTGGATGTAAGTTGGTGGGGTGGGGGGCGAATGAGGAGTGCAACGCACGACAGATGAGAGCATGTGCCATATGGCAAGGTTGGGGAGGGGGGGCCAATCACATCTAACATGCAGTAAGTTGATGAATGTTTCCTTCCCACCCTGTACATGTCACATAGGTCAGCGCCCATCAGAAAGTCGAGATTTGGCGTGCCATCGCCAAGGAAGTCCGGGCCCTGGGGGTCCACGTCAGACGGGGCACCCACTGCCGCAAGAGGTGGGAGGACATCCGCTGCGGAACCAGGAAGACTGCCGAGTCACTGCTGGGGATGGCCTCCCAACCTAGGAGGGGTGCCAGTCGTACCCTGACCCCCCCTGATGTCCCGGATCCTGGCGGTGGCCTACCCTGATTTGGATGGGCGCTTGAGAGCATCACAGCAGACACAAGGGGGTGAGTATCAGCACATTCTGCTATCTTTCTGCGCAGTGGAGGCGTCTGGGTGGGGGAGGAGGGTTGTGGGTGACATTAGGCCAGGGCGCTTTCTGTAGTGTAGTCCTCTCCCTTAGGCATGGCCCTGTGCTCCCGGCCCCCACCTCTGTAGGGTGACAAGTACAGCTATTGATGGTCCAGCCTCACACATGTGCGCGTTTGTCGTCTCTTGACCTGTTGTCTTAGTCAGAAGTACTGAGTAGTGTACCCCGAATGCGCGGCTTAGTGCATGAGGCTCCTGTGTCTGTCCTCTCCGCCAACGGTGTTGACATTGCATGCACTCAACCTGGTCTTCTTTTTTCTCCCCCCACCCTTCTTCTTCATCTTCTTGTGCATGTGTGCATTAGCATCATCAGGCGGAGGAGATTTGGCATCGGAGCACGAGGGAGCTGCAAGTCTCAAGGCCCCGGTAGGCCCAGGAATTGACACCGAGGGCACCAGTGATCCGGAGGGCGAGGGGAGCACCACAACGGGGACCGGTGGTGAGAGCAGCGACACAGACACGTCCTCGGATGGGTGCTCCCTAGCGGTGGCGGCAACATCCGGGCCCCCCGCCTCTACAGGTACAGCCGCCACCCAGCGCACCAGCCCCGCCCTCCCTGCAGCCCCTCAGCCTACGCTCCGTGCCCGCTCGCCCAGGAAGGCGGGCGTCTCCTTCGCCCCAGGCACCTCAGCCCCTGCCCCTGTCACCCCTGCTGCCCTCAGTGCGGAGCTCATTGACCTTGTGAGGACGCTCATTGTTGGGCAGACTACCCTTTTGAATGCCATCCAGGGGGTAGAAAGGGAGGTGCATCGGAGCAATGCCTACCTGGAGGGCATTCATTCGGGTCAGGCTGCCCATCAACGATCGTTCACTGCTCTGGCCTCAGCACTGACGGCAGCCATTGTCCCTGTTTCCAGCCTCCCTCTTCTGACTGCCTCCAGCCTGTCTCTGTCTCCTGTTCCTCAGCCTATCCCATCCACACCATCTGACCAGCCTGCACACACCTCAACACCCAAGGGCAGCTCATCCAGACACAAGCACCACAGATCCCACAAACACTCACCCAAGCAACACCCAGATGCAGACATTCCAACAGTCACTGCCCCTTCCTGTCAAGCACCGCTCCGCTGGGCACCGCCGTCTCAAGCACCGCTCCGCTGGGCCCCGCCGTCTCAAGCACCGCTCCGCTGGGCCCTTCATCTCAAGCACCGCTCCGCTGGGCCCTTCATCTCAAGCACCGCTCCGCTGGGCCCCGCCGTCTCAAGCACCGCTCCGCTGGGCCCTTCATCTCAAGCACCGCTCCGCTGGGCCCTTCCTGTCAAGCACCGCTCTGCTGGGCACCGCCGTCTCAAGCACCGCTCCGCTGGGCCCCGCCGTCTCAAGCACCGCTCCGCTGGGCCCTTCATCTCAAGCACCGCTCCGCTGGGCCCCGCCGTCTCAAGCACCGCTCCGCTGGGCCCCGCCGTCTCAAGCACCGCTCCGCTGGGCCCCGCCGTCTCAAGCACCGCTCCGCTGGGCACTCACCCAAGCAACACCCAGATGCAGACATTCCAACAGTCACTGCCACCCCTGTGTCCCCCTCCTCCTCGTCTCCCTCCTCCCTCCCTGTGATGTCTACACTCACACCTGCATGCACACCAACATCAGCCAGTGCTTCAATCACCACCACACCCTCCTGTACAGTCCGCACGCGTGCAGTCACCACCCCCACTGCCATTTACACGTCCCCTGTGTCCTCTCCCACTGTGTCTGTCACCCCCTCTTCCAAGACACACAAACGCAGGCAGCCACCCACCCAACAGACATCCACCTCACGACAGCCTACAGCACCAGCACCTTCACCCAATGACAGCACACCTGACTCTCCTACAACCACATCCTCTTCCTCCACTCCCATCACCACTTCTCCTACCCTTTACCTTGGCCCTAAAAAACTTTTCCTGGCTAATCTTGACCTCTTTCCCTCTGATGACCTACCCCCTCCATCTGCAAAGAGTCCCAAGAGCACCACAGCCACCACCAGCCCAGCTTCGGGTGTCACTGTTGTGCATGGGTTCTGGAGTCCACCCTTTGCCAGCAGTGACACCTCAATCAGCAGCAAGGACACATCCAGCCCCCCCCCGGCAAGAGGACCAGGAAACACAAGGGCCGCCGTGCGAGGACTGACACGGCTGCCCCCAAGGAGCAAAGTTCGCCCACTTCACCAGCCACATCATCTAGGGAAGGCAAGGGCCCGAGAGCCCCATCTAAGGAGCGTAAGGGCAGCAGGGCGGAGAAGTCAGGCAGCAGGAGCGCGGAGCAGGTGGGCCCCACATGCCACATCCCAGCTGGAAAGGAGGACACCAAAGGGCCCAGGACTCCGTCCCCGAAGGGTCCAGAAGCATCACGGTCGGAGGGCGACTGAGCAGGGAGTCCAGGCCAGGTCTGGCTCCCTTGACCTACTGGATGTGCACCGCTGAACAGGGCCCGCCGTGCACAAGAGCACCGCTGAACAGGGCCCGCCGTGCAGAAGAGGACCGCTCCGCTGGGCCCCGCCGTGAAGATAGGCACCGCTGAACAGGGCCCGCCGTGAAGATAGGCACCTCTGAACAGGGCCCGCCGTGCAGGAGAGCACCGCTGAACAGGGCCCGCCGTGCAGAAGAGGACCGCTCCGCTGGGCCCCACCGTGAAGATAGGCACCGCTGAACAGGGCCCGCCGTGAAGATAGGCACCGCTGAACAGGGCCCGCCGTGCAGAAGAGCACCGCTGAACAGGGCCCGCCGTGCAGAAGAGGACCGGTCCGCTGGGCCCCGCCGTGAAGATAGGCACCGCTGAACAGGGCCCGCCGTGAAGATAGGCACCGCTGAACAGGGCCCGCCGTGCAGGAGAGCACCACTGAACAGGGCCCGCCGTGCAGAAGAGGACCTCTCCGCTGGGCCCCGCCGTGAAGATAGGCACCGCTGAACAGGGCCCGCCGTGAAGATAGGCACCGCTGAACAGGGCCCGCCGTGCAGAAGAGCAACGCTGAACAGGGCCCGCCGTGCAGAAGAGGACCGCTCCGCTGGGCCCTTCATCTCAAGCACCGCTCCGCTGGGCCCTTCATCTCAAGCACCGCTCCGCTGGGCCCTTCATCTCAAGCACCGCTCCGCTGGGCCCCGCCGTCTCAAGCACCGCTCCGCTGGGCCCTTCATCTCAAGCACCGCTCCGCTGGGCCCCGCCGTCTCAAGCACCGCTCCTCTGGGCCCTTCATCTCAAGCTCCGCTCCGCTGGGCCCCGCCGTCTCAAGCACCGCTCCGCTGGGCCCTTCATCTCAAGCACCGCTCCGCTGGGCCCCGCCGTCTCAAGCACCGCTCCGCTGGGCCCTTCATCTCAAGCACCGCTCCGCTGGGCCCCGCCGTCTCAAGCACCGCTCCGCTGGGCCCTTCATCTCAAGCACCGCTCCGCTGGGCCCTTCCTGTCAAGCACCGCTCCGCTGGGCCCCGCCGTCTCAAGCACCGCTCCGCTGGGCCCTTCATCTCAAGCACTGCTCCGCTGAGCCCTTCATCTCAAGCACCGCTCCACTGGGCCCCGCCGTCTCAAGCACCGCTCCGCTGGGCCCTTCATCTCAAGCACCGCTCCGCTGGGCCCTTCCTGTCAAGCACCGCTCCGCTGGGCACCGCCGTCTCAAGCACCGCTCCGCTGGGCCCCGCCGTGAAGATAGGCACCGCTGAACAGGGCCCGCTAGTGAAGATAGGCACCGCTGAACAGGGCCCGCCGTGCAGAAGAGCAACGCTGAACAGGGCCCGCCGTGCAGAAGAGGACCGCTCCGCTGGGCCCCGCCGTGAAGATAGGCACCGCTGAGCAGGGCCCGCCGTGAAGATAGGCACCGCTGAACAGGGCCCGCCGTGCAGGAGAGCACCGCTGAACAGGGCCCGCCGTGCAGAAGAGGACCGCTCCGCTGGGCCCCGCCGTGAAGATAGGCACCGCTGAACAGGGCCCGCCGTGAAGATAGGCACCGCTGAACAGGGCCCGCCGTGCAGAAGAGGACCGCTCCGCTGGGCCCTTCATCTCAAGCACCGCTCCGCTGGGCCCTTCATCTCAAGCACCGCTCCGCTGGGCCCTTCATCTCAAGCACCGCTCCGCTGGGCCCGCCGTCTCAAGCACCGCTCCGCTGGGCCCTTCATCTCAAGCACCGCTCCGCTGGGCCCCGCCGTCTCAAGCACCGCTCCGCTGGGCCCTTCATCTCAAGCTCCGCTCCGCTGGGCCCCGCCGTCTCAAGCACCGCTCCGCTGGGCCCTTCATCTCAAGCACCGCTCCGCTGGGCCCCGCCGTCTCAAGCACCGCTCCGCTGGGCCCTTCATCTCAAGCACCGCTCCGCTGGGCCCCGCCGTCTCAAGCACCGCTCCGCTGGGCCCTTCATCTCAAGCACCGCTCCGCTGGGCCCTTCCTGTCAAGCACCGCTCCGCTGGGCCCCGCCGTCTCAAGCACCGCTCCGCTGGGCCCCGCCGTCTCAAGCACCACTCCGCTGGGCCCTTCATCTCAAGCACTGCTCCGCTGGGCCCTTCATCTCAAGCACCGCTCCTCTGGGTCCCGCCGTCTCAAGCACCGCTCCGCTGGGCCCTTCATCTCAAGCACCGCTCCGCTGGGCCCTTCCTGTCAAGCACCGGTCCGCTGGGCACCGCCGTCTCAAGCACCGCTCCGCTGGGCCCCGCCGTCTCAAGCACCGCTCCGCTGGGCCCTTCATCTCAAGCACCGCTCCGCTGGGCCCTTCATCTCAAGCACCGCTCCGCTGGGCCCCGCCGTCTCAAGCAGCGCTCCGCTGGGCCCTTCATCTCAAGCACCGCTCCGCTGGGCCCCGCCGTCTCAAGCACCGCTCCGCTGGGCCCCGCCGTCTCAAGCACCGCTCCGCTGGGCCCTTCATCTCAAGCACCGCTCCGCTGGGCCCCGCCGTCTCAAGCACCGCTCCGCTGGGCCATTCATCTCAAGCACCGCTCCGCTGGGCCCTTCCTGTCAAGCACCGCTCCGCTGGGCACCGCCGTCTCAAGCACCGCTCCGCTGGGCCCCGCCGTCTCAAGCACCGCTCCGCTGGGCCCTTCATCTCAAGCACCGCTCCGCTGGGCCCCGCCGTCTCAAGCACCGCTCCGCTGGGCCCTTCATCTCAAGCACCGCTCCGCTGGGCCCTTCCTGTCAAGCACCGCTCCGCTGGGCACCGCCGTCTCAAGCACCGCTCCGCTGGGCCCCGCCGTCTCAAGCACCGCTCCGCTGGGCCCTTCATCTCAAGCACCGCTCCGCTGGGCCCTTCATCTCAAGCACCGCTCCGCTGGGCCCCGCCGTCTCAAGCACCGCTCCGCTGGGCCCTTCATCTCAAGCACCGCTCCGCTGGGCCCCGCCGTCTCAAGCACCGCTCCGCTGGGCCCCGCCGTCTCAAGCACCGCTCCGCTGGGCCCCGCCATCTCAAGCACCGCTCCGCTGGGCCCCGCCGTCTCAAGCACCGCTCCGCTGGGCCCTTCATCTCAAGCACCGCTCCGCTGGGCCCTTCCTGTTAAGCACCGCTCCGCTGGGCACCGCCGTCTCAAGCACCGCTCCGCTGGGCCCCGCCGTCTCAAGCACCGCTCCGCTGGGCCCTTCATCTCAAGCACCGCTCCGCTGGGCCCCGCCGTCTCAAGCACCGCTCCGCTGGGCCCTTCATCTCAAGCACCGCTCCGCTGGGCCCTTCCTGTCAAGCACTGTTTATGGTTCACTGTGCCCACCATGCCTCCTCCTTGAGCAGTGGAGACTGTCATCCACCAGATGGACTGTGGCTTTGCACTCCCCAGGATGGTACAGTGGGCAAGCCACCCACTGTAGAGACTTGAGAGACTGTGGCTTTGCACTACCCAGGATGGTGAAGTGGGCAACCCACCCACTGTAGAGACTTGAGAGACTGTGGCTTTGCACTCCCCAGGATGGTAGAGTGGGCAACCCACCCACTGTAGAGACTTGAGAGACTGTGGCTTTGCACTCCCCAGGATGGTAAAGTGGGCAACCCACCCACTGTAGAGACTTGAGAGACTGTGGCTTTGCACTCCCCAGGATACATCAATGGGCATGGTGGCCCCTTCGTGGATCTGGCGTCGTGGACTCATGTGGCTGTGGTGCCTCCCCCTTCCCTTCCCCCTGAGGTGCCTGTAGTTTTTTCATCAGATGCCCCTGCAGTGTTCTCTCCAAAGGACTCAGGTCTCCTGTGTGGGCTTTGCCCTTGTGTCGCTACACTGTAGCCCACGGACTGTTCCATTTAACTTTCATGTACAGGACTAATTGCCTTGCTTCTCCATGGCAGTGTATATAGTATCATTTTGTTATGGATATTTTGCATAGTTGACCGCTCCATATCAGAGTCTATTTTTTATATAAAATTTTCGTCCCAATTTAATTCTGTCTTTGCATTTTTAAGGGGGGGTTGGGTAGTGTCACTGTGCATTGTTGCTCTGCATTAGTGTGTACATAGTTTGGGGGGCTGGGGTTCGCATATGTGTGTGCCGTGAGCTTCACTCCTCCCCCCTCCCGTGTGTCGTAGGTGAGGTACTCACCGTTGTCGTCTGCGCCGGCGTTCGTACTCGTGGTAGATGAGAAGGTAGGCGAGAGCAGGTAGGATGTTTAATTCGGGTTCCATGCTGTCCTCCTTCCTCGTGGAGTGTGTTTTGGTGCGCGTTTTCCCGTTCGTAGTCTGTTTCCGCCGTGTTTTTATTGGCGGGGCTCCCGCCCCGGAAAAGGTGGCGGATTGGTGAGTTGTGATACTGTGGGCGGTACATTGTCTGCCGCCTGCCTGTTGGCGGTGACCGCCACGCTGTTTGTCTGCACCGCCGCGGCGGTCGGAGTGTTAATGTGGCGGGCTGTGCTGGCGGTTCCCGCCAGGGTCAGAATTCAATTTTTTTGACCGCCGGCCTGTTGGCGGGTTGGCCGCCGCTTTATCACCGACCGCCAGGGTTAGAATCACCCCCTTAATGCTTTCTGGCGCATAGAAGCCACTAGTGCTCAAAGGGTTAAAAAGAGTCACACTGGAAAGGAACAAAGTCCAGAGTTCAGGCCACCCACGAGGTTACACTGTCTCACTTACTTTCAGAAGTGTTTGATTCAGGAAAGTGGTCCACAGCACCAGCCAAGGGTTCAGAGGCTCTGGTGTGCCTCTTGGAGTCTGGACTACAACTCCCACAATGCACCTCTTAAACTTATGGAGTTGCTCCAAACATCTCCAAGCTTCTGGATCTTCTTCCAGAGGTCCTTTTTGTGTCATTGAAGTGTCCACAACTTGATCCAAGGTTCCAGAAGCTCTGAGTTGCTCCTTGGGAGTTTGGACTACAATTCCCAGAATGCACCTGGTCAGAATCCTCAAACTGACGCTGGTCAGCTGGGCTCTGCTTGCAGGACGTGATGCAGGGTACTCTGGGCAGCTCCTTTGTACCTGTAGCAAACAGGGAGTCCCTTCTTGAAGCAGTAGAATATAGGTAAAGTCCTTTTAGTGGTGAAGCCCAAATGTGCAGCTGGTGCAGTCCTACAGAGTGCAGTGTTCAGGTGCAGATCAGGGGTCTAGCAGGGCAGTCCTTCTCCTGTAGTTCTTCCTTATTGGAATCTCAATGGGATCCGAGGTGTGGGTGCAGGTCTGCCAGTTTTATCCTTGCTCCTTTGTGAAAAACAGGGGGGTCCTGGTTCTCCAATCAGGGGGAGGGTCCTTCCCCCTGTGATGACCACTTCCTGGGAAGTGTGGCACAAATCAATCCCAGGAGGCAACATTCCTCAAAAATCCATCATGGCTGAAAGTGATTTTTGGAGGTTACAACTGGCTGAGCCCACCCACTGGTGTGGCAAAAAATCATAAACACACCCCTCTCCTGCCCTCTCCTAATCTAATCAAGGGGGCACCTAGTTGTCTGGGGTTGCAGGATGTGGAGGTGTTGCTGGGTTGCTCCAAATGTCCTTTTCTGCCTTTGAAGACCAGTTGGGCAGCCCTCCCCCTTCCTGCCTCACCATCTACTGAGGGGAGATCCCCTCCCACAGGCACATCTCTTTGTGTGAAGCCAGGCCACTTAACACCTCATCAACGCAGCCTGGCCAGGCTGCCAGAGGCTGGCCAATCAGAGCACAGCAGCAAAAAGAATGCAGGGCTGAAGTTGGTCAACTTTTCAGGTAAAGTTTAAAAGTCTTTAGCTGAACAAGTTATATTAAATCCAACAACTGGAAGTTGTGGGATTTATTATAACAATTATTTTGATACCAACCTCTCAGTATCTGTCACTTAAGGGGACTTTTAAAAATTAAAATAAAGTCTCCCCATTCTAGCCTATGGAAGCCATTCACTACAATGAGGGAAAATCTAATTTGGCTGTTTTACCTCACCAGGGCTTATAAAACTATTTTTATAAGGTCCCTGCTTATAGTTACATGGCACCCAGCCCTAGGGGCACATAGGGCACACCTTAGGGGTGACTTATATGTAAAAATAAGGTAGTTTAAGGCTTTGGAACTACTTTTAATTTGAAAGTCGAATTTGCATATAACTTTAATTTAAAAGCAGCCAGCAAGGAATGCCTGCCTTTAAAATGACACTGGGCACCTCAGCAGTGCACCTATGGGTCACTCCCTATGCTGGGGTCCCTAAACCTACATGCCCTACCATATACTAGGGACTTATAGGTAGGTTGACTTAGCCAATTATAATTAGCCTATTTTGCATACTGATTTTACACAGAGCAAAGGCCCTGGGACTGGTTAGCAGTACCCAGGGCACCATCAAAGTCAGGAAAACACCAGCAAAAAGTGGAAAATGGGGGCAAACAGTTAGGGGGCCTCTGCAATCAGCCCTGTTTTCTCACACCGTACAATGGGGATTCTCAGATGCAATGCAAAGACAGGCCTTAGTTTTGCCATTCACCTTAGTAAAATGTAAAACTGCACAAGAATTGTGTGGGCCAATATAAAATGTGGAGGACACCTCAAGCAAACAATTGCTTTCTGGCGCATGCCCAGGGCCCACACAGTGGGGACGATTTATGAAAGAGGTGTGTCACTCTTGTGTGATGCAACGGGGCACAATAGCGACTCATCTTTTACGTTAGATTTATAAAGCCACGAAAGGCCATCTTGCATGACCTTGTGTGGCTTGATAAATCTAGAGTAATGCAATACAGCACAAATCGCTGCATTGCATTACTCTGCCCTGGGAAGGCATTAGATGGGTGAAGCATGGATGTTCCCATGCATTCACTCATTGATTTTAGTGCATTCCCAGATTTACCATCACTCTTAGACCACGGAATGCATCAAAAACGTATGCTTCCCAAGTGAGGCGTAACAAGGAGAAATACATTTATTTCTCCTCATTACTTCCTCTTTCCATGTGTGCTGCATTCTGCAACTCACATAGAAAAAAGAATATGCCTCAGGGGATTGTTTTTATGCAGGAAAAGTGCCCCTTCCTGCACAAAAGCAATGCAGCTTATAATGCAGGCACCCTTGCATGAGCTGTACACATGTGCAGCTGTTATCAAACCAATGACAGGGAGTCAGAGAATCAGACCTAGCCGTCCTTGAGAGGGCTTTGTTAATATAAAAACATATCTTGTCATACGCCAATAAGATGCTCTGATAGGAGGCCTCTAAGTTCAGACAAGTCTGAAATCCAAGGGACAGGACGTGACTAACTTGGTAAAAAACATCTTGCGGATGATATTACATCGCTTCAATCTGCAATCTTGGTCGGTTAACCTGATTTGGTATTAAAAAATGATGAAAAGATTTCACTGACCCCAATTCCCAGTGGAAACTGGAAATTAGAGGGTTATGATCACTGAGAGTGTTCCAGTTTACTAAAAATGAAATGTGTGGGTAGCAAAACCACAGATACATAAATATAATTAATGTAAGATCCACACCCATGACCCTTAAAAGTGAGGGCATTATGGGCCGCTAACAAACTCTGTAGACTCATAAGGCTAACCAGATTATAGTAGGCAGACAATTCATTCATCACATCCGCTTGTTTAGCATGCGTAAAGTGGACTTGGTCATGGGAATCCCCCACCTTTTTACCATCTCCTCCATAAAGACAACAGCTTCTGCCAGGGTGGAGTATGAGAACTAGGACAGGTACAACAAAAAATGTGAAGGAAGGAGCTAAGAAAAAAACAACACATCCTCAGGTTCATTCCCATGGATCGTATTATAGATGTTAGTACATAAGATCCTGATGATATTCTTAAAAGAAAGAAGCACCCTAAGAATGTGAGGAGAGGTACCTACTTTTCCACATTGTGTGCCAAATCGAATTTAACAAAAGTCACCAAAAAGCCTGTTAGCCCTCCCACTGGGCGAGGGCGAGGTATTGATTGAAAAAGAGACATAGACGTCCATGTGGATTCCTCCTGGTGTCTCTTCCATCTCCTAAAAAGATATAATATCATAAGGAGTGAGGGTCTTCCCCCCCCACAGGCCTGCAGTATTCCAAGACAGAACTTGAAGGGCGCTTGGCAAAGTTGACACCGTGGAAGGGACACTGGTGTTAAAATCGCACCCCAGTCAGTCTTGTTCATTCAGACCACTATGGGGTTCAAAGCGGTATGACAAGACACAATTTAGGCTAGCATTAAAGCATGACTTCTAGCAGTTCTAGCAGGGGCATTGAAGGAGTCCTGAAAAAGAGCCCCCTATTTGTGAATCGGGCCCATCATGCCTAGAAGGAAACCAGTCACCCCTTCCAACTCGGCTACATAGGGGAAAGTAATTTCTGGCCCAGCTACAGCTAGGAATACCCTGACAACCACACAGATACAGTTACCTCCAAAACCCTCCCCCAAGGCCCTTTAAGGAGGACTAATCATGCAATTATTTTTAACTCCCACCCTGGGGCACTACTGGTTACATCCTTCTCTGGTAACTTAGCTGCCCTCAAGTGGTCAGTCCCGCTGCCGGCTAACCCAAGTGCTCAGTCCACCATAACTCCAGGGCGCCAAGTGCGAAGAGCAGGTCACATTCATGTCCCAGGCTCTAGGGCACAGAATGCAACAAACCCTCTGCAGCATTTTAAGATTTCCTTCAACTCCCAGGCTTCAGCGTCTCCAGTCTGGATACCAACTCGCCCAGGGAAAGTAGTGAGCCTCGGGGAGCACCCACAAAATGTGCAAGTTGTCACTGCTCAAATACATCACTTCTCCCCACCTGCCCCTCAAGCTTTTACTTGGTCCACTTCTCCAGTATCACCCAGACCTACCTCGTTCACGGCAACTGCCCAAAATCTAGATTTGGGGGATCTCTCTGTTTCTTTCCTTCAGAACCTTGAGTCCAAAATAGAAAGAACGCTGGAGCTTACCCCAAAGCTGTTTAGAACGTCAGAAGAACTAAGGGGCACACCTCAAAACACAAGATACTCAAGATTCGAACAAGTTGGTGGACTTGCACTCAACAGCTTTAGGGGCATCACAAAGTTCCATAGCTGATATGGCAGTCTACAAAAATGGAACTGAAAATAGATCTCCTGCAGTCGATTGCACACCACCTACAGCGCCTGAGCACCAAGTTCCAGAGGTCTTAAGTGAGCTTGTCACCACATTTAGTGGTAAAGTTGGCACCTCAGGATCAAGCAGCTCATCTGCTCCTCATCAACAAATTCTAGAGTCATCTAATGCAGAGGGGCTACTCTCTTGCTCAACAATAAATCTAACTGACAGCCTGCAGCCAAATTAGGGTAAACCTTGCACCCATGCACAGGCCAATTCATCTTCCCCACCATGGCACCTAGCCCCAGCACTGCTTCTCAGTCGATAAGCAAAGATATCAAAAAGCTCAACCTAGTCCTGCACGATTAGGAAAGCCCCTCTCCATGAGGGCCAAGGAAAAAACTAAGAAAACAGCAAAAGAAAGTTACCAAAGTTAAAAGAACTGCATTGCTGTTAACTACTTGGAACTACCCCTTGTTTGTTCCAAATGATCATGTGCAACTATACCCAAGTTTCACTTCTAATCTGGGCTCAAACTATCAAACAACCAACAAGGCCTCAGGATCTGACTCCATGACTCTCCTTCCTCCTAGGATCATTCAAGAAGGCCTGTCCCTGGCAGGACATATTTTGCCCCTGATTCCACTTCCTCTCAATTGAACAACTAGGAAAGGATAGATGCCATCATCCAGGCCACTCCTGTGTACTCGCCAATCACATACTACAGAGAGCACACAGTATGGGCCACCTTCATTTTACCTCTATCACTCCACAGTCATCCCAATTTCCAGGCAGCTTTGAGCCCCAACCAACACAGGCTCTGTGCAACAAAGTCCTCAGGCACCAGCCCACTTAGCACTACTCACATACACAGACAGGAAGCGGCAGTGCCGAATGCCAGCAAGGAGGAGCTGCGCCCTCAGGAGATAGTGCTAACTTCCAGATACTATGCCAGAGGGCCATACGGTAACTTAAACAGGGCAATAAAAGCCCCTTATTCAAACATCTACCATCTCTGACCCTTGTTCAGTCAGATGACATAGCAAAAACAACAAGTGATGGACGGAATGCTGAACATTGTCAAACACTCACCCCCAGTCACAGATCTGGGTTTAATCCATTGTTCTTTTGCTCCCCATGCCACCCCAGTTTGGACCCAGCCATATGCAAATCAGTCTTGACCCTGTTCCTCATGGGAACAGTCCAGCCCGAACTGCCAAGCCAGGTCCTCACTGGACCGGAAACAAGCATCCTGGGACCAGTTTCGTGGTTTCACCCCTCATCAGCCAGGCTAGCTTGAATCCAGTGGCATGGGAAGCACAGGACCCACGTCTGGGCATACCCTTCCCACTTAGGGCGACAAAGCAAAAACAACAAGTGATGGACGGAATGCTGAACATTGTCAAACACTCACCCCAAGTCACAGATCTGGGTTTAATCCATCGTTCTTTTGCTCCCCATGCCACCCCAGTTTGGACCCAGCCATATGCAAATCAGTCTTGACCCTGTTCCTCATGGGAACAGTCCAGCCCGAACTGCCAAGTCAGGTCCTCACTGGACCGGAAACAAGCATCCTGGGACCGGTTTTGGGGTTTCACCCCTCATCAGCCAGGCTAGCTTGAATCCAGTGGCATGGGAAGCACGGGACCCACGTCTGGGCATACCCTTCCCACTTAGGGCGACAAAGCAAAAACAACAAGTGATGGACGGAATGCTGAACATTGTCAAACACTCACCCCCAGTCACAGATCTGGGTTTAATCCATCGTTCTTTTGCTCCCCATGCCACCCCAGTTTGAACCCAGCCGTATGCAAATCAGTCTTGACCCTGTTCCTCATAGGAACAGTCCAGCCCGAACTGCCAAGCCAGGTCCTCACTGGACCGGAAACAAGCATCATGGGACCGGTTTCGGGGTTTCACCCCTCATCAGCCAGGCTAGCTTGAATCCAGTGGCATGGGAAGCACGGGACCCACGTCTGGGCATACCCTTCCCACTTAGGGCGACAAAGCAAAAACAACAAGTGATGGACGGAATGCTGAACATTATCAAACACTCACCCCCAGTCACAGATCTGGGTTTAATCCATCGTTCTTTTGCTCCCCATGCCACCCCAGTTTGGACCCAGCCATATGCAAATCAGTCTTGACCCTGTTCCTCATGGGAACAGTCCAGCCCGAACTGCCAAGCCAGGTCCTCACTGGACTGGAAACAAGCATCCTGGGACCGGTTTCGGGGTTTCAACCCTCATCAGCCAGGCTAGCTTGAATCCAGTGGCATGGAAGCACGGGACCCACGTCTGGGCATACCCTTCCCACTTAGGGCGACAAAGCAAAAACAACAAGTGATGGACGGAATGCTGAACATTGTCAAACACTCACCCCCAGTCACAGATCTGGGTTTAATCCATCGTTCTTTTGCTCCCCATGCCACCCCAGTTTGGACCCAGCCATATGCAAATAAGTCTTGACCCTGTTCCTCATGGGAACAGTCTAGCCCGAACTGCCAAGCCAGGTCCTCACTGGACCGGAAACAAGCATCATGGGACCGGTTTCGTGGTTTCACCCCTCATCAGCCAGGCTAGCTTGAATCCAGTGGCATGGGAAGCACGGGACCCACGTCTGGGCATACCCTTCCCACTTAGGGCAACAAAGCAAAAACAACAAGTGATGGACGGAATGCTGAACATTGTCAAACACTCACCCCCAGTCACAGATCTGGGTTTAATCCATTGTTCTTTTGCTCCCCATGCCACCCCAGTTTGGACCCAGCCATATGCAAATCAGTCTTGACCCTGTTCCTCATGGGAACAGTCCAGCCCGAACTGCCAAGCCAGGTCCTCACTGGACCGGTAACAAGCATCCTGGGACCGGTTTCGGGGTTTCACCCCTCATCAGCCAGGTTAGCTTGAATCCAGTGGCATGGGAAGCACGGGACCCACGTCTGGGCATACCCTTCCCACTTAGGGCGACAAAGCAAAAACAACAAGTGATGGACGGAATGCTGAACATTGTCAAACACTCACCCCCAGTCACAGATCTGGGTTTAATCCATCGTTCTTTTGCTCCCCATGCCACCCCAGTTTGGACCCAGCCATATGCAAATCAGTCTTGACCCTGTTCCTCATGGGAACAGTCCAGCCCGAACTGCCAAGCCAGGTCCTCACTGGACCGGAAACAAGCATCCTGGGAGCAGTTTCGGGGTTTCACCCCTCATCAGCCAGGCTAGCTTGAATCCAGTGCATGGGAAGCACAGGACCCACGTCTGGGCATACCCTTCCCACTTAGGGCGACAAAGCAAAAACAACAAGTGATGGACGGAATGCTGAACATTGTCAAACACTCACCCCCAGTCACAGATCTGGGTTTAATCCATCGTTCTTTTGCTCCCCATGCCACCCCCAGTTTGGACCCAGCCATATGCAAATCAGTCTTGACCCTGTTCCTCATGGGAACAGTCCAGCCCGAACTGCCAAACCAGGTCCTCACTGGACCGGAAACAAGCATCCTGGGACCGGTTTCGGGGTTTCACCCCTCATCAGCCAGGCTAGCTTGAATCCAGTGGCATGGGAAGCACGGGACCCACGTCTGGGCATACCCATCCCACTTAGGGCGACAAAGCAAAAACAACAAGTGATGGACGGAATGCTGAACATTGTCAAACACTCACCCCCAGTCACAGATGACATAGCCTGGATCATGTTTCAGGATCTCCCATGGGACTCCCATGGAGAGTCAACTCTGGTAGGATTTCGCCATCTGCAACATCAAGCCGCTACATTCAGGGAAGCACCACAGCTTGCAAAATGGGGAAGAGACATCAAATCCCCCCATCAGAGAAATATTCTTATCTCCTTGATGTTTTTCCTCTCTGTAAGGGGACACATTCTGTTCTGTATGGCACAAAGAGCAACGATAGTGACAGGATGCACCAAACTTGGACAAGGAGCTCCAAGGCCCTTAGAATAACATGCACAAATGAGCTAAGGGCTGTGTGCCTCCGGTCCCTCTGAAAGACACTGCAACAGGCCAAAACCCCCTTTGTCGGCATTCCTAACACTACCCCCAGATTGAAACAAGGTATGCAAACTATGAAGGAAGGACTTTGCCACCAACTCTCAATCATCTCTTGGACTGTGGCAGGCCTCAAGAAACATGCCGAGGATAAATTAGCCTTTGACTATCTCTCCAATGGTGATACATTATGCCTACAGGAAACATGGGCCACCCCAATTATGCCACTTGTAGAGTACATGAGTTTAATGTCGCCACTACAAAAGGCAACATATTTGGTCGTCTGTCAGGCTACTGAAATACCAACCAACTCACAAGCTCTCCAAACTCTGCTCATCAAAGGGCTAAAGTAAAATTCTCAAACTCTGCGACTGTTATTAATCAACTTCTATCTTAATCCAGCACAGGCCCAGAAGAAACAGGGGTTGGGCCTTCTTGTAAACATGATTAACGAGTTGCTGAACAAATATGACTCTCATCAACCTATCATAGTTGGAGACTTTAACATCAGGGTCCAGGGCTTGCTTTCCAACTCTCCCGGTTCGTCAGCTCACATCGCACCTCTACGAGCTCTTCCTCATAATAACAAAATAACATCAGCTCAATTTCGTAATCCCCATTGGCATGCCAATCCTACTTTTAGGAACATAGCCACCATTGATTACATCATTGTCAGTGAAGCACTGGTTCCCAAACTTCATGATTTTGAATTCAACGACAGGCATGAAAGCGACCACAGACCCCCTGCACGCAATCTTGCAACTAGCCTTCAAGGACTCCCCATCACTATCACTGCTTGGAGCACCCTGAGGGAAGAAACAATGCAGGGTCCCTCATAGAATTAATTGGACTGCAAACCTTGGGTTCAAATTCCTACCCTTGATAGGAAAAAAAGAGGCTGATCCAGCCACCTAGTACATTAACACTGGAACACTGGGAGGAACATATAGAAGACCTCCAACAGGCACTAAGGAATGGGCTACAGAAACCCCTGTGCAGGAACGTAACCACCTTAACCGTTCCCCCCATTCGTGCAAAGGAGCTTACTGACACTAAGTGCACCCTTTGTAGGGCTTTGGCTTCCAGAAGAGGCAGCAAAATACAACCTGGCCAAACACTAACTGCACTCACAGCAGCCCACAAGTAGAAGGTATTGCAACTTAAAAAGGAACATATTGAGGCGAAGTGGCTGAGGATCTTCTCCCTACTAAAAGAAAAGAACCATTCCTGTACCTGCAAACACATGAACTGTCTCTGCAAACCTGGCCCAGGTCAAAGAGAACAATGTGACAGAAAGGGTCTGGATCAATCATTTAAAGCAGCTATATACAATCAACCATGCTGCAGATATAACTTTTATTCCACCTCACACTGCCCTAGAGCTCCGTCCCCGGCATGTTACACCAATCGCAGGTGCTGCATTAATGGTTATCATCAATAAAATGAGGAGTGATGGGGCAAACAGATTCCCAGCCTCCATGTTCAAATCAGGTTTGGGGGAAATGTACAACATGGAGGAATGCCCCACAGCTTCTTCAGGCAATAGCATCCTTATATCAGGGGACCTGGGTGTGGGTAAAAACAAGACCCACTACTGCATAAGTCAAGGTGCCTACCAACAAGGCGATGAAACATTGGTGGCCCCTCTCCTGTTTAACTCTACACCGCCAACCTGGGTACTGCACTGGAAAGTACCAGTTTAATAGCATCAATGCTGGGCGCAGTGCACTTTCCAATTCTGCAGTTCGCAGATGATATTATAATCATGATCATTCCAGAGCTGGCCTACAGAGAGCCCCTAACACCCTACACTGTTACAATCAGGAGAAAAAATGTAAGTAAATCAGAGAAAAAACAGAGTCATCATCTTTGAGAAATGCCCACACACAAAACAAAAACTCACTGGAAGCTAGTGGACTTACAAATGACAACTTCAAACTACAACTATCCTTGCCTCTGGTTCTCAGAAGGGGCCACGTTGGCAGCCCATTTGAGGCATCTCAGATATAAGTCCACCATTGTCATTCATAGCCTGACAAGTCTAAGCAATCAGCTACATAGCTCAACTGCTGAACCAATGCTGAAAGTTTTAAGAGCAAAACTGATCTCTGGTCCAACTACTGCCACCTTGTTTTTCCTGGTGCCTTCGACAAGCTTCACAATAACTCTGAGATCACAGCATACAAGAACGTTTTGTGTGCACCCTGGCAGGCCAGAAGAACAAGGCTGAGATTGGAGCTGGGTCTCTGGAGTCCAGAACTTGAGTGTCAGGAGGACTTAGTAAAATAAAATATGAGGGTCCTAAGAACTCCCTCCAATCTCACCTTCAGTTAATCTTTGAAGGGGTGGGCACTACTTGGTAAACCCAGTTATCTAAGGCGATTAGTTGTCTCACTATTGTGGCCACTAACCTTCTCAACCAAGAAGTTCCGTACTCAGCCTGGAAAAAAGTTGTGAACAGACAGGGTATGCAAATCTATTTGGAGCATGCTATTGAAAGGCTATGGCCCAGTTTCAGCACTCAGCTGTAGGATGCTTCCTACGTCCCAGGAAAGGCCATGTCCTATTTTCAACACACTCTTTCAGCCCAAGCTTGTAGGAAAATCCTTTACATGCAGCTCATCGCCTTGCCAGTTTCGGACTTTAACCCTGCCTGGGCACAGCCGGCTGCGGCCACCACTTGCAGGCTATGCATCTATTGCAAGGAATCATGGCTCCACCTGTTGTGTTGCTGCCCTAAACTCTCCGATGATCGTTGCTGACCTTTGCTTTTCTGTTCTGGGCCAAAGGCATTAGACGGTGCAGAAAGGCATCCGATCTGTGCTTTTCGGATAATACGCCAAGGTCCTTAACAAAGCCTGGAAATTTCTTGGATTCCCATCGGTACCGCACTCCTCAAAGCCCCTACAAGATGACGCTGGCCACGTTAACCCACGCCACTGGCTGTTCTCATTCCCACAAGGGCTGGCACCAGTTCCCATCGGATACCATTAAGGCCATACGAAAAGGGCACCTTGCCCTAGTGGACTGACATTATATGAATGACCATCTTGCACTACCAGCCCATCTGTACTTCCCTTGTTGGCCTCTTCCAGAGGGGCTGGGACGTTTAATTGGGCAATAACTGACCTGTGATGCCCCCATTAGCTAACGACCCCATGCCCGAAACTGGCATAAGTGGTAATGCTCTGTTTAAGCCAGTGGGAGCCTTCATCAGTTCAACTTTGGGGTGCCTGGTGCTAGCACATGCCTCACAAAGCACCTTGCCCTCCTCCTCTTCTTTTGTTCACTTTGGCTGTTATGTCCATGGCACAGAAAGGTTAAACATTTTTATAGTCTTGTGTTTAACCTCTATCATTTACTAATAATTTTAAATTTTGCCTACAGGGCTCTGAGCCCTCTCAGAAATGTTATAGATTGTTTCTGTTTATAGGTATTCCTTTTTAATTACAATTGGCGGTCTTTGCATTTTTGCAAATTTATGTCTTCTGGTTGATTACATGTAATGATTTTAATTAATCGAACATGGAATAAATAAAAATCGGAAAAAATATCAGAATCCTAAAATACTAATACAAATCTGATTGTCCAAACTTAACGAGTTAATTAAAGTCTTTGGGGCACATTTATGAAAAGTCACTACACTTTGACTTGGTATTTAAAATACGGCGCGCCATGACGGTAGTCAGAGGGACTAGCGTCATACTTTTTTTTCTGTGTTTGTCTATGTATAAGAATATGTCCAGGAAAGGCATGCTTACAGTGCAAATTCTATGACAGACAGAACACACTTTTCTCTGAGTTATAATGTGAAACTCTGCATTGTACAAGATGCCTATTTGTGTACTTTTGTAGGGCATTACACCAGCAGCAGACTAATCTTTGTAGGTATTCCCTTTCACGCAACAAAGTGCACAACGTTCTGAAACTTTACTGTGTTGCATGAAATCTCTGTAAATCTGGGCCACAGTGTTTCTTAATTCAGTACTGGCACAAAAGTGTCTAAAGTGTTGAAAGATTGTAAACCTTGGTTCTTATCCGAAAAGGTCGTATGGTCGAATTACAGAAATTGTTCTTGGCTCATATTTTTATGGACTAAGGCGCTAATTTTTAAAGCAGACAGCAAAGCTACTTAAGGGGTGACAGTTTAAATAAAAAGGCAGGTGTAGGCCTTACAAACGACTCATTCTGTCAGTTCGAAATTGAACTACATGGCTTAGGGGCAGTGCTACTTTATTGAGTGACCCGATGGATGCTGCAGGCCCAGTAGTAGCATGTAATTTAAGGCACTGGGTATGTGTGGCACCAGGTACTAGGGTCTTAACAGTATATTAAATGTGGCAATTAGGTGTAAGCCAACTTTACCAAGTTTTGGGGTTAGAGCACAAACACTTTAGCACAGGCTAGCAGGGATAAAGAACACAGAGTCCTAAAACCAACAAAAACGAAGTCAGTAACAGAAGGCAAAATGTCTAAGGGTGACCTTGGTAAGAGGGCCAGTTCGAACAGAACCCCTCCATTAAAAGCCTAAAAGTCTGAAATATTCTTAACAAACCCAATTGTCATAATAACTGCAAATTTAAATTTAAATAAAGGTTCATAACATTGTCAAATACATTACCCTTTGTATCTATGTTTACACTGCTCCCAAGACTTGCTTGCCTTCATTCATCTCTCTAGATTTGGGGGAAACAAGTCCAGTTTCAGTTGTTCCTTAATACTGTCAAGAGACAAGTCTATGGACTGAGAGTTATACAAATATTTTACATTGCTCACCAACTTACTCTCTGAAATTTCTACTTCATGTGTGCCCACTCTTATTATTTCCCCTTTCTTTAAATTTAAAACTGAGTTGTGACCTTCCAAAAGGGTTTTCTTATGTGTTCTTAAAAAACAAATTAACAACGAATTTCCTTGAATACTTTATGCGAACAACATCAAAATGTGTGTTTTTGCTTTAAAAGCCTAATCTGTTACATCAGTTCCCCATTTTAGAAACATCTGTAACCAAGAAGCAATTTTTGGTAACAGCATGCTAAACAAGCTGCCATTACAGTACTGTGAAGTCCAAGAAAAGTTTGCACTCCAGATGAGAATAAAAATCCAAGATGAACTTTATTGTAAGGAGAAACTCCAGCTATAGCAGAGCCAAAGAGATTCAGTACAGTAACTGACTGCACTATTTCTGCAAAATTCTTAATGGAACAAACCATGAAATAAGAGATATAGGTAAGTAATGCAACCAACCAACTAAACACTATAAATAATATAACAGTACAGCACACCTCCCTCCTATAAAAACTAGAATAAAAAAATAAATCAAAAGGGAGAAGATCAAGCCCAACAAACCTATATCAGAATAATGTTATATGAGAATGTATGAACAAAGGTTAACGATGAAGAGAACCAACTTTAAGAAAATAGGACCTGATTTAAATCTTGGCGTAGGGAATACTCAGTCACAAACGTAACAGATATCCTGTCTGCCTTATTACGATCTCCCTATGATATCATGGGATCTTAATAAGGTGGATGTGAAATCCATCATGTTTGTGATGGAGTATTGCCTTCTGCCAAGAACTAAATCAGGCTCAGAGGTCTCAATGACCACACTTCTGTTGATGTTCTAGATGCATCCATCATTCAACTTAACCATCCCTCGAAACACTTTCTTCACTATGTAGGTCCTGCTAAAATGAGACCCTTGTGTTTTCCTAGGTAATTTGACTCTCACAACACTCTTTTCAATAAGCATTTTCTCATTGAAAGGTATCTTGCCAAAAACCTCAATCCAAAGAGGAGACATGTTTGTACAAGGGTTATGGGCCATATGTACAAACACATTTTCCCATAGACACAGAATGGGCAAAACAGTTTGCTACATCTGGCCCTATGTTCCTTAACCCCTTGGGTGCCCAGGGCGTAATGGTTACGTCCTCATTTGCACCACTCAGGTGCCAAGGACGTAACCTATTGCGTCCTGCTCTGGGCCCTCTGGCCAAGCAGCCCCATCCCCTGGGCAGGGATGGAAGAGGAATCGCTTCCCATTCCACTCCCACTCCCCAACCCCCCTGTGGCATCTGATGATGTCAACGCGCACCTCATCAGAGACTGCCCCCTCCGCGCTGGAAGTTCAGCTTTTATTTTTTTTAAATTTATGAATAAGGGGAGCAGCCCCTTGGGCAAGGGTCGCCTCCCATGGGGGCAAATGTATTTAAGGCCATTTCTGCCCCCCTGGGGGCTGATCGGCCTACTGTAATTAGGCCGATCTGCCCCCAAAGGTGGCAGAAACCCCTAGACACCAGAGATCTTTTTTTTTTTGTTAATTTATTTTTTTATATGTGAAAAGCGATCCCTTAGGCGAGAGTCTCTCCCTGGGGGCAAATTGTCATTAGGCCATTTCTGCCCCACCAACCGGCAGATCGGCCTATTTTTATTAGGTCGATCTGCCCCCAAGGAGGGAGCAGATACCACTTCGGCACCAGGGATTGGTGTGTGTGTATGTGTGTGTTTTGTTTGGGGGGAAGCCCCTTGGGCAAGGGTCCCTCTCCATGGGGGCACATTACTGTTGGACATATCTGCCAACCCTGGGGGCAGATCGGCCTATTTTTGGAAGGCCAGAACTCCCACCAGAGACCAGGGAAGATTCTTTTTATCAAAAAAAGAGGGTGAGTGTATGGCCATACCCTCACCCCAAATAAATGGGTCCAAAGTTATTCTGCCCACTGGTGGGCAGATGGGGCAATTTCCCCCGATCCACTCCCCGAGGGTGGGCAGAAAGCTTACCAGATGCCAGGGAATAAAAAAAATTAAAAAAAATAAACGGGTGGTGGTTACCAACTAGTATGGTAATAGTTATGCCCCCACCCCAACTGAATGGGGTAACTGCCTTTCAGCTCTTCTCCACACACTAAAACATCTGATTCCACGGCAAGCAAGAGGACATTTGATTATTTTGGATTTTGGTTTTAAATTTGGGCCATGAGAGCTTGTCTTACTCTGACAATCGTCCCACTTGGAATGGTGAGGGCTGCACTTTTTGGACTTTGGGACGTTGCCATGTAGAAAAATCCACAAGACCTAGACACATCTGAAAACTAAACATCTGGGTCAGTCTAGGTTGCTGTGCTTTACATGTACCCACAACATTTTCTTACCCACAATGCCCTGCAAACATCCAATGATGCTGGAAATCACACATTTTTCCCACATATTTGTGATGGAACCTTCCAGAATCGGCAAAATTCTTACTACCCAGCAATGTTGCATCTATACTGATAACATTTCTGCCTTACTTGTCAGCCTAAAAACGTTTTTTTTTTCAAATGCCCTTTTGGACCAGCTTTGGTTCCCCCTCATTTTCAACATGTTTTTGGCTCTTCCCTGTAACAGGCACTAGGCCCACCTACATAAGTGAGGTATCATTTTTACCGGGAGATTGAAGGGAACGTTGGGTGGTAGGAAATTGATGCCGGTGCGGTGATCCTACACAGATATGTGGGAAAATGTGATTTTTTAGCTAAATTTGAGGTTTGCTGAGGGTTCTGGGTAAGAAAACACTGGGGCATCCATGCTTGTCACACCTCCCTGGACTCCCACGGATGTCTTGTTTTCAGAAATGTTTGGGCTCGGTAGGTTTCCTGTTGGACTTTTGCTTATGCAGGGTCATCCCCAGTCTTTTTGCCTCCTGCCTCCTATTTTTTTCCGACCTGTTGCTGTTGGCTTTTCAACTCTGAGCACTTTACGACTGCTAACCAGTGCTAAAGTGCATATGCTCTCCGTGTAAATTGTATGTAATTGGTTTATCCATGATTGGCATATTTGATTTACTAGTAAGTCCCTAGTAAGGTGCACTAGAGGTGCCAGGGCCTGTAAATCAAATGCTACTAGTGGGCCTGCAGCACTGGTTGTGCCACCCACATAAGTAGCTCTGTAATCATGTCTCAGACCTGCCACTGCAGTGTCTGTGTGTGTATTTTTACACTGTAAATTCGACTTGGCAAGTGTACCCACTTGCCAGGCCTAAACCTTAGCTTTTCTTACATGTAAGGTACCCCTAAGGTAGGCCCTAGGTAGCCCCAAGGGCAGGGTGCAGTGTATGGATAAGGTAGGACATATAGGGGGTCATTCTGACCTCGGCGGTAAAAGGCGCCTACCGCCGGTCAGAAATCCTCCATAATCCTGCCGCGGTCGCGGAAACCCGCCATGGTCATTCTGACCCGCAGAAGGCAAACCTCCGAAAATCCGACCGCCACAACAGACCGCCAGACCAGCGGTCGGCGGAAAGGTGGAGGTGACCAAACCTCCACCGTCACGCCAACAGAAATACGCCCATCCCATTACGACCCACGAATCCACGCGGCGGTCATTCAAACGCGGTATTCCATTGGCGGGACACACCGCCGCGGTCAGAATACACACAAACGAACAAAACTCAGCCACATTGGACGATTTGAATCCCACACACCTGATACACATACACACACCACTCCCACACACACAATACAATATAAAACACACACCCACATCACCCACAAACCCCTACGCTAAAAAATTCGTCAAGAAGGCAAGAGCGAGACACCAGCATCCAAAAAATAACAGCCACAGCCACTCAACACCATCACCCACACACTATCCACACACAAAACAACACACACCACCACACTCAACTCACTTAAATACACATACTCCACCCCACACATCATACACACCACCCCATGGCACCCCAAAGACAACCCCGCTTCACAGACGAAGAACTCAGGGTCATGGTGGAGGAAATCGTTCGGGTAGAGCCCCAGCTGTTCGGCACACAGATACAATACACCAGCATTGCCCGGAGGACGGAGCTATGGCAGAGGATTGTCGACAGGGTGAACGCAGTGGGACAGCACCCCAGAAATCGGGAAGACATCAGGAAGCGATGGAACGACCTACGGGGGAAGGTGCGTTCCATGGTATCCAGGCACAACATCGCCGTGCAGAAGACTGGCGGAGGACCCCCACCTCAACCCCCACAATTCACATCATGGGAGGAGGAAGTCTTGAACATCCTACATCCTGACGGCCTCGCAGGAGTCGGCGGAGGAATGGATACTGGTAAGTTGAAGCTTCAATACTGCTTCCCCCCCACCTGCATGCCAAATCAGACCCCAAACCTCACCCCCATCCTCGAACCCCACCCTCACCCCCACCACCATCCTCACCCCCACCACCATCCTCACCCCCACCCCCAGCACACCTATTCCCCGCCAATGTCTCACCATCACAACCCACACATCCCAAAACCTAGGCCTGCATGCGTCCACTAAGCATGGACACCCATCACCAAAGCATGCCCAATGCATATACACATCCCCCCCACAAGCCACCCTCACCAAAGCCCCCACACACGAATGCCAGCACTTGGGGACACGAGAACCCACAGATACACCCATATGCCACACATTGAAACTATAACCATACCTATATACCCCTGCAGGACCCGACCGTCAACACACCGCGGCGGAGGGGCCAGAATTCTCCACACCCCCCACCCAAGAGGCCGTCAGCGATGACAGCAGCTCTGTCGACCTGGACACCGATGACCAGCCCGGACCATCGGGGACCTCTGGACAGTCGGTTCCCCTCACACAGGCCCAGGTCACTACAGACCCAAACCCCTCTGGGAACACCAGCACAGCTCCCACCCAGCGGGCCCATGCCTCTGTCTCCAGGGCGCGTCAGTCTGCGGTGTGTCTACCACTACAGGGCACCCAGGATAACCCACCACCCCAACAACAACAGGGACCTGGGGGCAGTGGTAGTGGGCACACCGGCCAGGGGGCAGAGGCCCAGGGAAACAGGGGAACTCGGAGGGCAGCTGTGCGACAGGGGAGGGAGGAGAAGCCCAGGGAACCCACTCTCCACAAGGTCCTCACCACCATCATGGGAGCATACAACCGCTCCCAGGAGACGATGGCGACGGTACTGGCCCGGTTCCAGGAGATCCAGGTGCTGCAGGAGGAACACTATCGGGGGTACAGGGAGGACATCAGAGCCATCACCACCACCCTGGTTACCATGGTAGGGCTGCTGCAGGACCTCGTCAACAACAGGGCGGACACTGAACAACACCCAAGGGCCCCTGCCACTAGCCTGGACCAAGAACAGCCAACCACCTCCGCCGGCGCTAGTGGACAGGAGGCCCCCGCACAGCAGCAGCCCACCAGACCCCCACCTCCTGCAGGAGAAGAACCACCCCGCAAGAGGGCCCTGAGATCTCGCAAGAAGACAGAGTAGGATGTCAAGACCCCCGCCAGCAATGGATACCACCTGATGTCATCCCACTGTCCCACATTGTCACCCTGTCCATCCTTGAACTGCCCATGCTCCATCTCTCCACAGGCCTCTGGACAATGCACCTGTGTGACTGTTACTCTGGACTCTGCCATGGACATTCCTTCACCATAGCCCCCACCCACTTGAAACCACCCATCCCATTTTGAGCACTTAAATAAACACCTATTTTGCACCAAAATATCTGGAGTCTGGCTGTGATTTCAATAGATTGTAATTGACATGACAGTGCAAATATGTCCTTGTACATGGTGAAGTCAACAAACAGCTGCCACAAAGCTGTAGTCCATGGGGAAACGAAGCACAGGGCTCGTAGTGGGGACCCCAGATCTGAAATAGGGAGGGAAAAGCCAAAACTCAGTCATCATACACTGGGGCAAATAGACAGGCAGCAGAGATGCTGGAGAGTAGTTAACATTTACTAAATTATCTTTGAAATGTTACCTGTGTCCTATTGGAAGTACTGTTCAATGATTCTGTCCCTGTCTGTTTCAGCCCCGTCGTCTTCCTCCTCGTCACTCTCCTCAGGTTCCACCGCTGCCACAACACCACCGTCTCGACCATCCTCCTGCAGGAAAGGCACCTGGCGGCGCAAAGCCAGGTTGTGAAGCATGCAGCAGGCCACGATGATGTGACACACCTTCTTAGGTGAGTACATTAGGGATCCACCTGTCATATGCAGGCAGCGAAACCTGGCCTTTAGGAGGCCAAAGGTGCGTTCGATCACCCTCCTAGTACGCCCATGGGCCTCATTGTACCGTTCCTCTGCCCTGGTCCGGGGATTCCTTACTGGGGTCAGTAGCCACGACAGGTTGGGGTACCCAGAGTCCCCCACTAGCCATACACGGTGTCTCTGTAGCTGTTCCATCACGTAAGGGATGCTGCTATTCCTGAGGATGTAGGCGTCATGCACTGACCCTGGGAATTTGGCATTTACATGCGAGATGTACTGGTCAGCCAAACACACCACCTGGATGTTCATTGAATGGTAATTTTTTCTGTTCCTGTACACCTGCTCCCTGTCTCTTGGGGGAACCAAAGCCACATGGGTCCCATCAATGGCACCAATTACGTTGGGAATATGTCCAAGGGCGTAGAAATCACCCTTCACTGTAGCCAATTCGCCCACCTCAGGGAAAATGATGTAGCTCCTCACAGATTTCATCAGGGCAGACAACACTCTGGATAACACCTTCGAAAACATGGGCTGAGACATCCCAGAAGCAATTCCCACGGTTGTCTGAAATGACCCACTTGCCAAGAAATGGAGTACTGACATGACCTGCACCAGAGGGGGAATCCCTGTGGGTTGGTGGATGGGGGACATCAGGTCGGGCTCCAGCTGGGCACACAGTTCATGGATAGTGGCACGGTTAAGACGGTAGGTCAGGATAATGTGGCGTTCTTCCATTGTCCACAGGTCCACCAGCGGTCGGTACACGGGAGGATTCATCCGTCTCCTCGCCCAACCCAGCGGACGGTGCCTAGGAAGGACAACATGGAGCACACAGTCAAGCAACCCACAGGTACGTACTCACAGCTAGCACAGTAAACGATTCTCTGTGCAGTGAATGGCGTGTCTGAGTGGCTATGCAAGGCCTAGGCCTGTGTGACGCTGTTGAAATTGAGCCATGTGGGCCCTGGAAATGGCGGCTGCCTGACCTGTGAAGTGTGACAATGGGATGTGAGGTCAATGCGCTGGCGTGGCACACCGCGGCGGGCGGCGGGCGAAGACCGCGGCGCAAAGCCGCATTGGTTAACATTGAAGCCTATGGGTTTCAGGAGCCAATGGCGAAGGGCGCCGGCGGTGGCGGGACGCACCGCCGCGGTACGCACCGCCGCGGACGTCACCGCCATTTTCTATCTACTTATCCACTTGCGACTTGAACTTTCACAGGAGAGGACCTATACTGCAAGTGTTGCTGTGACCTCGGTCTGGAAGGGTCAATGGCTGCTGCGGCTGGGGAAAGGGCCCCTGCCTTCACTGGAGAGGAGTTGGAGAAACTTGTGGATGGGGTCCTCCCCCAGTATGCCCTACTCTACGGTCCTCCAGACCAACAAGTGAGTTTAATTCAATATGGATTTGGGGCCACTGGCTGGCTTGGGGGCCTGGCGGGGATGGGGGGCATGTTGGGCCTGGCGGGGGGCATGGCGGGGGGCCTGGCGGGGATGGGGGGCATGTTGGGCCTGGCGGGGGGCATGGCGGGGGGCCTGGCGGGGATGGGGGGCATGTTGGGCCTGGCGGGGGGCATGGCGGGGGGCCTGGCGGGGATGGGGGGCATGTTGGGCCTGGCGGGGGGCATGGCGGGGATGGGGGGCATGTTGGGCCTGGCGGGGGGCATGGCGGGGGGCCTGGCGGGGATGGGGGGCATGTTGGGCCTGGCGGGGGGCATGGCGGGGGGCCTGGCGGGGATGGGGGGCATGTTGGGCCTGGCGGGGGGCATGGCGGGGATGGGGGGCATGTTGGGCCTGGCGGGGGGCATGGCGGGGGGCCTGGCGGGGATGGGGGGCATGTTGGGCCTGGCGGGGGCATGGCGGGGGGCCTGGCGGGGATGGGGGGCATGTTGGGCCTGGCGGGGGGCATGGCGGGGATGGGGGGCATGTTGGGCCTGGCGGGGGCATGGCGGGGATGGGGGGCATGTTGGGCCTGGCGGGGGGCATGGCGGGGGGCCTGGCGGGGATGGGGGGCATGTTGGGCCTGGCGGGGGGCATGGCGGGGGGCCTGGCGGGGATGGGGGGCATGTTGGGCCTGGCGGGGGGCCTGGCGGGGATGGGGGGCATGTTGGGCCTGGCGGGGGGCATGGCGGGGATGGGGGGCATGTTGGGCCTGGCGGGGGGCATGGCGGGGGGCCTGGCGGGGATGGGGGGCATGTTGGGCCTGGCGGGGGGCATGGCGGGGGGCCTGGCGGGGATGGGGGGCATGTTGGGCCTGGCGGGGGGCATGGCGGGGATGGGGGGCATGTTGGGCCTGGCGGGGGGCATGGCGGGGGGCCTGGCGGGGATGGGGGGCGTTGGGCCACTGGAAAGGAAAATGCTGAGAAACTTGAACGTGGTATTTCTCCCTCCCTGTACGTGTCACATAGGTCCGCGCCCATGAGAAGATCGGGATTTGGCGTGCCATCGCCAAGGAAGTCCGGACCCTGGGGGTCCACCATCGACGGGGCACCCACTGCCGCAAGAGGTGGGAGGACATCCGCCGCGGGACCAAGAAGACCGCCGAGTCTCTGCTGGGGATGGCCTCCCAACGTAGGCGGGGTGCCTGCCGTCAACTGAGCCCCCTGATGTTCCGGATCCTGGCGGTGGCCTACCCTGAATTGGATGGGCGCGTGAGGGCAGCACAGCAGACACAAGGGGGTGAGTACAAGCATTATCTACTCTGTTGTCGCGCAGTGGAGGTGTCTGGGTGGGGGAGGAGGGCTGGGGGTCCCCCTAGGCCAGGGCGATATCTGTAGGCTGGGCACCCCCGTAAGCCCCTGTGTCCCCAGCCACCACCCTCAGTAGTTTGTCAGTACAGCCATCCCTGGGCCGTGTCATCCATGGGTGCAGTTGTCAACTCTAGGCGTGTAGGGCATGTTCCACGGAATGCGTAGCGGAGCCCAAGTGCGCAACTTAGTGCAGGGGGCATCTGTGTCTGTCATGTCCGCTAACTGTACCGGAGATCCATGTACTCAATATCCCTTTATTTCTCTCTCCCCCCCCCTTTTTGTTTGTCTTTCTGTGCTTGTGTGCATCAGCATCATCAGGCGGAGGAGAAGTGGCATCGGGGCAGGAGGGAGCTGCATCTCACATGGCCCAGGAGGGCCATGCCACAGAGTCAGACTGGACCAGTGAGACGGAGGGCGAGGGGAGCTCCACGACGGGGACGACTGGACCCTGCAGCGACACGGACACGTCCTCGGAAGGGGGCTCCCTTGCGGGGGTGGCACCATCCGTGCCCCCCGCCATTACAGGTACAGCCGCCACCCAGCGCACCATCTCCGCCCTCCCAGCAGCCCCTCAGCGTTCGCCCCGTGCCCGCTCTGCCAGGAAGCCGGGCATCTCCTTCGCCCCAGGCACCTCAGGCCCTGCCCCTGTTACCCCCGCTGCCCTCAGTGAGGAGGTCATTGACCTCCTCCGAACGCTCATTGTTGGGCAGACTACCCTTTTGAATGCCATCCAGGGGGTGGAGAGGGAGGTTCATCGCAGCAATGCGTACCTGGAGGGCATTCATTCGGGTCAGGCTGCCCATCAGCGATCGTTCCAGGCTCTGGCCTCAGCACTGACGGCAGCCATTGTCCCTGTCTCCTGCCTGCCTCTACTAACTCCCTCCTCCCAGTCTCCTGTTCCTCTGCCTGTCCCACCCACACCATCAGACCAGCCTGCACACACCTCAACACCCAAGAGAAGCTCATCCAAACATAAGCACCACAGATCACGCAGACATTCACACACGCAACATTCCGATGCAGACATGCCAACAGTCACTACCACCTCTGTGACCCCCACCTCCTCGTCTCCCTCCTCCCTCCCTGTGACGTCTACACTCACACCTCCATTCACCTCACCATCAGCCAGTGTTTCCATCACCAGCACACCCTCCACTCCAGTCCGCACACGTGCAGTCACCACCCCCACTGCCATTTACACGTCCCCTGTGTCCTCTCCCACTGTGTCTGTCACCCCCTCTTCCACACCACACAAACGCAGCCACCCACCCACCCAACAGCCATCCACCTCACGACAGCCTATCCCTCCTGCACCTGCACCCAAAGACAGCAAACGTGACTCACCTACAACCACATCCTCTCCCTCCACTCCCATTCCCACTGTACCTACCACTCTCCATTGTCCCAAGAAGCTCTTCCTCGCCACTACTAACTTCTTTCCTGACCCTGAGCCCCCCCCTCCTTCTCGTCGGGGTAAGAAGAGCACCTCAGCCACCACCAGCCCTGCAGCCCCCTTGACAAGGGTGCAGGGGTATTGGAGCCCGCCAGCCCGCATGTCTGGATCTTCGCCCAGCAGCAAGGGGACAGCCAGCCCACCCCCTGGGAAGAGGAGCAGAAGGCGGAAGGGTCGCCGCAGGAGCCCGCCTTCTACATCCCCCCCGGACACCACCCAGAGACAGTCACCAGCCACAGCTCCAAAGGGAGGAAAGGGCCACAGGCCCACGACTAAGGAGGGCAAGGGCAGCAAGTCGGAGAGGTCAGGCAGCAGGCCTGCTGCCCAGGAGGAGCCCACAACCCCCATAGCCGCTGCCCCGGGAGGAACCGGCACAGCTGCCCCGGGAGAGCCCACCACCCCCATAGCCGCTGCCCAGGGAGGACCCAGCCCAGCTGGCCAGGAGGGCCCCACCACCCACAGCCCAGGTGGGCAGTGAAGGAGCACCATCCTCGCTGCCCAGGAGGGCACCACCAGGCAATTAGCAGTTGGCCATAGACCGTCCGCCGTCTCAAGAACCGCTGAACTGGGCCCCGCCGTCTCAAGAACCGCTGAACTGGGCCCTTCAGGGCAAGAACCGCTGAACTGGGCCCCGCCGTCTCAAGAACCGCTGAACTGGGCCCGCCGTCTCAAGAACCGCTGAACTGGGCCCTTCAGGGCAAGAACCGCTGAACTGAGCCCTTCAAGGCAAGGAGCGCTGAACTGGGCCCCGCCGTCTCAAGAACCGCTGAACTGGGCCCTTCAGGGCAAGAACCGCTGAACTGGGCCCTTCAAGGCAAGGAGCGCTGAACTGGGCCCCGCCGTCTCAAGAACCGCTGAACTGGGCCCTTCAGGGCAAGGACCGCTGAACTGGGCCCTACAAGGCAAGGAGCGCTGAACTGGGCCCCGCCGTCTCAAGAACCGCTGAACTGGGCCCTTCAGGGCAAGGACCGCTGAACTGGGCCCTAAAAGGCAAGGAGCGCTGAACTGGGCCCTTCAAGGCAAGGAGCGCTGAACTGGGCCCCGCCGTCTCAAGAACCGCTGAACTGGGCCCCGCCGTCTCACGCACCGCTGAACTGGGCCCCGCCGTCTCAAGAACCGCTGAACTGGGCCCTTCAGGGCAAGAACCGCTGAACTGGGCCCTTCAGGGCAAGAACCGCTGAACTGGGCCCCACCGTCTCAAGAACCGCTGAACTGGGCCCTTCAGGGCAAGAACCGCTGAACTGGGCCCTTCAAGGCAAGGAGCGCTGAACTGGGCCCCGCCGTCTCAAGCACCGCTCCGCTGGGCCCCGCCGTCTCACGCACCGCTCCGCTGGGCCCCGCCGTCTCAAGAACCGCTGAACTGGGCCCTTCAAGGCAAGGAGCGCTGAACTGGGCCCGCCGTCTCAAGAACCGCTGAACTGGGCCCTTCAGGGCAAGGACCGCTGAACTGGGCCCTACAAGGCAAGGAGCGCTGAACTGGGCCCTTCAAGGCAAGGAGCGCTGAACTGGGCCCCGCCGTCTCAAGAACCGCTGAACTGGGCCCTTCAGGGCAAGAACCGCTGGCCCTTTGGCAGACGTGGCAGGGCAGGATCTATCTCGGGCAGGGCTGCAGGATGTCCTCTGGCCAACTTGCCTCCTCCAGTGGCAGTGGGGTCTGTTATGGACTGTATGGACTGTGGCTTTGCTCTCCCCAGGATGGCCCAGTGGGCAGGCCACCCACTGTATGGACTGTTTGGACTGTGGCTTTGCTCTCCCCAGGATGGCCCAGTGGGCAGGCCACCCACTGTATGGACTGTTTGGACTGTGGCTTTGCTCTCCCCAGGATGGCCCAGTGGGCAGGCCACCCACTGTATGGACTGTTTGGACTGTGGCTTTGCTCTCCCCAGGATGGGCCAGTGGTCATGGAGTCCCCTTGTGGATCTGGCGTCGTGTACTCAAGTGGCTGAGGTGCCCCCCCTTCCCTTCCCCCTGAGGTGCCTGTCCTATTTTCTTTCTGATGCCCCTGCAGTGTTCTCTCCGTGGAGTTCTTGTCGTGGGACTGGGCCTTGCCCCTTTGCACAGGACCCCTGTGATCCACGGACAGTGGTTGGACTACATTTAGTAGCTGTATATATTTTGTACATAGTTTATTTATTTATTGGGATTACTGGTGTACATATTTCAATATATCTGCCCGTTTATGATCTCTTCTTTTGGTCTTTGCATTATTTCGGAGGGGGGTGGTTTGTGGGTTGTGACAGTGATCTGTGGGAATGCATTGATGTGTGTGTTGTAGTGGGTGTGGGTGGGTGGGTGTGTGCCGGTAATCTTTTCCCTCCCCTGTGTCGTAGGTGCAGTACTCACCGATGTCTTCCGCGCGCCGCCGGGCGTGCTCCTGGTATATGAGCAGGAATAGGAGTGCGGGGATGACCTGCAACTCTGGCTCCATACTGCCGGAATCTCGCGTGGAGTGCGTAGAGGTGAGCGTTTTCCCGTTCGTAGTCTGTTTCCGCCGTGTTCTTATCGGCGGTGCTCCCGCCCCGGAAAAGGTGGCAGATTGGTGGGTCGTAATAGGGTGGGCGGTACATTGTCTGCCGCCGGGCTGTTGGCGGGAACCGCCGCGCTGTTTGTTTGTACCGCTGTGGCGGTCGGAGTGTTAAGTTGGCGGGCTGTGTTGGCGGTTCCCGCCAGGGTCAGAATTGCATATTTTAGACCGCCGGCCTGTTGGCGGCTTGGCCGCCGCTTTATCACCGACCGCCAGGGTCAGAATGAGGGCCATAGTAATCTGATTTATATGTCCTGACAGTGAAATACTGCCAACTTCGTTTTTCACTGTTGCAAGGCCTGTCTCTCTCATAGGATAATATGGGGGCTACCTTTAAATATGATTAAAGTGTAGATTCCCCTAGAGAGTAGATGGACATGTGGAACTCACAATTAAAAAATACATATTTTAGTAAAGTTGATTTTAAGATTGTGCGTTTGAAAATGCCACTTTTAGAAAGTGAGCATTTTCTTGCTTAAACCATTCTGTGACTCTGCCTTGTTTGTGGATTTCCTGTCTGGGTCAGTTTGATAGTTGGTTTGTTTTTCACCTCGCACTAGACAGTGACACAAAGGGTGCTGGGGTGTAACCTGCATTTCCTGATTAGCCATCTCTGCTAGGAGGGAGGGGTGGAGTAGTCACTCTCATCTGAAAGGACTGTGCCTGCCTCTGAAAATGCCGGCTCCAACCCCCTGCTGTGTGTCTGATGCCTTGCCTGGGCAAGGCAGGGTTTCTCAAGTAGGTGTGAGTCCCCTTTGAAGAAAGGTGACTTAAAAGACTAAAATGGGTATAAGAAGGGCACCCAAATCTACAGACTTGAGAAACACTTCTGGAACCAAGAGGAACCTCTGCCTGGAGAAGAGCTGATAGCTGAGGAAGAAGTGCTGCCCTGCCTGTGACTGTGCTTTGTGGAGCTTTCCTGCAGTGCTGCTTCTGCCAGAGTAAGAGGGCAAGGACTGGACTTTGTGTGCCTTCCATCTTGTGAAGAAATCTCCAAGGGCTTGATTTAGAGCTTGCCTCCTGTTGTTTGAAGTCTCAGGGACAGCAAAGACTTCTCTCTGCCAGCACCTGGAGTCTCTGCAGAGACTCCTGCTCTGACAAGTGGTGCCCGATCCAGTCCCTGGGCCCTTGAAAGGAAAGCTGGTGTAAATCCAAGGAAATCGACTTCGGACGACTCCGGACCGACGCCGCTGCTGAATCCGGTAACGCCGCCTGCATCTGACGCCGTGACCTTCGCTGGAACGCGACGCTCTTTGAAGGCCCGACGCCGCAGCAGCCCCGCTGAAGTCCGCGACTCCGTGAAAGTCGCCGCATCACGTCGTGACCGACGCCGCTCGAAGTGCACGGATTCAACATTTCGCACAGACGCCGCGATCCCCGACTTCGCGCATCGGCTTGTTTTCACTCTTCACCAGAGGTACTGTACTTGGTGGTCTACACGACTCCGTGTCCGGCACCGCTGGTGTCGGCTTGTTGGGAACTACTCCGTCACGACGCCGTGTTAACATGTCATCGAAGCATTTTTGTTTCTAAGCGCTATTTTTGAGTTTAATCTTTAAAAATTCATAACTTGACTTGTGTATGTCGGATTTTTGTCGTTTTGGTCTTGTTTTGTTTAGATAAATATTTCCTATTTTTCTAAACCGGTGTTGTGTCATTTTGTAGTGTTTTCATGAAGTTACTGTGTGTGTTGGTACAAATACTTTACACCTAGCGCTCTGAAGTTAAGCCTACTGCTCTGCCAAGCTACCAAGGGGGTAAGGAGGGGTTAGCTGAGGGTGATTCTCTTTTACCCTGACTAGAGTGAGGGTCCTTGCTTGAACAGGGGGTATCCTGACTGTCAACCAAAAACCCAATTTCTAACATTGGTGATCAGCGGTTGGGATTTGGACTTGTATTTGTACTTGACATACAGTGATTAAGTGTACACTACTGTTTTGATCTCAGACCACTACGTGACCACATACTACTTGTTTGGTGATCTTTAATTTTTCTCTTAAGGACTCCTTTTTGTTCTACTTCCATGATTTTGCTGATCCCTTGACTGATTCTTTTTACTTCATTGGGAACTTGTTTTCTGCCGTTGGAACTTTGCACTTGTTGCTGTCGCGTGGGCTCTCATTCTCCTAAATGAGACTACTGGATTTCTAGGCAGCAGGATCGATAACAGTGTGGGGGACTGAGTCTGACCCACGTGTAAGGAACTCTGTCACCCTAAATCCGGTTGTTGCTCCGGCTAACTAGCAGTGCCTCATTTCTCCCACAGGGAAGAGATGATTGGGCAGCCGAGCGCATGACATCTTTGGAACTTCTCAGGGAAGTCGTGGTCACTCAGATCCGAACCAACTCTCTCATTCACAATATGGTCTCATATACAAATGACAAAGACAGTATAAGTTTTATATAATGTTTTAATAAAACGACTGTATTTTAGATATTAAGGCGTGAGCCGCAATAACCAGAACAATACAACATAGTAGGATTGATATAGTAACCAGGAGAGTAAAACATAAGAATAAAGCTATCATAATTCCTAACCGTTTCTACTCTCCCTCTGCTTGTTCTATTTAGAGCACAGCATGTTAAGCTTCTAGCTTGCCTTTCTGTATCACTAGGGAGACGGACACACTCATACCTGAGCAAAGGCCTGTGATCTGGTTCAGCATCTGCAACGAGGCAGTCAGCGTCTAGTTGTGGTTCCCTGGTCGGAATCTCCCTCTTGCATGTATTGGGACAAGGAAGTGATTTTATAACTAACATGTCATCGTGATCACAAAATGTCCCTACGCAGGAATGGCAAGTCTAAACTCCTACCACGTCTATTGGCAATGTACCAGACTGTATCCTTGACTGAAGCACAGAGTGAATATGTTATGAAATCCAGTGCTGAAGTAGGCAAAACAGTGTGATATGAATAAAAAACAACACCGTAGAACTGGCTATTCTGAAAAATAACAGTACGAAGCCTAATCAAAAGCATTTAGAGTAAAGTGCACAGAGGCTCTAAGCTGTTAGCAAATGAATAAAATATATTTAGGGCAAAGTGCACAGAGGCCTAAAGCCTGAAGCTAATGCGCAAAATATACGTAAAACTGACCACACTACACCCTCCCCTTGTCGGTAGCAAGTGGTTCTAATAACATAAAAAACATGACCTAAATTTAAACACAACATTTCGACAAGATGAGAAGACAACAAAGTCATAAATTTAGGAAACATGTGACGATAGAGCGAATTGCAATATAGTGTCAATTTAGTCGGGAAAAAAAAAATCCAATTGTCAGACAGAAGCAATAGAACGTAGAAGCTCCTCCACTTCGAGATATGTCAATATCGGAAGATCCACGCCACAAAGTACCATGGAACAGGTGTGTTCCAAAGCCCCAAAACCATTCAGGGCGGCACCCTGTGTAGTGCCAAGGAAAGAGACAAAGCCATCTTCCTCCAGGAAGGGAATCTCATAATCCGCTTCACGAAGCAAACGCAACCGTAGTGCACAAGTCTGGGAATGAGCCCTAATCGGGAACATCAACAGATCAGGATCGACCACTGGAGAGCCCTGCAGTGAGAGACAGAAAGCCAGTGCATGTTCAAACGAGCACCAAAGGCATCGAAACACGGGTTGCACACAATCCAAAACCGGTCTGAATGACAAAGACCAGTCACACTCCAAATGAGCCAGGAGTGTTGCTCCAAAACGCTGCATCATGCGTTCACGACACAGCTGCGCTGACGGGAGCAGCAATATAGGATCTTGTTGCGGCGGGACAGCCATTGCGAAAAAATAATAACAATAGCAAAACTCCAGCCAATAAAGCCAAAGTAATTGGGAAACCCCCAAAAATGCTTCCGAAAATAGAGTGTATAGCCGAAGGTATCAAACCGAATATGGAAGAGAAGGTGTGAACGAAACCAACACCAACGGCTTTGAAAAAATGAGCAATACCAGCAGTGCTGGATGCATTAAATATACGTCCCACAAGTTCACCGAAGTGACTCGGAAAGTTAGTATTCAAAAGGGACTGTATCTCCGCCGATGACCTTGCCACTTGAAGTGCGTAGGTCTCGCTAGCAGATGTAAGGGCCACATGCTTTTGAAACAATAAAGCTTTCAGCCGACTCAACTTGTCGAAATCAACCTTGGAAGTAGCAATATGAGGCCAGATGTCCGCTACCTCCCTAAATTCAGTAGGGGGAAACAACACATTCCCGCAGCACGTAACGGCCTTGTTGACGACAACGACGTAAACTATTCCGGCACGCATGCCACATCAGCGTTCGCTGTTAAGAACAATGTAACTGCCGTTAGAAAGCACCTGGAAAGTGTTTTTAATTACCGGGACTGGAACTCCCTTCAGATAACAAGCTAAGTTAGCAATCGAAGCGTTACACGCTCCGTGCAAGGACAGCTGTTTACAAACCATGGAATGGCTAACAGAAGCTTCGCATTCGCTACCGCTAAGAAAAACCTCCCTTAAACCATTAACACATCTGTACTGAAAGGGAAGCTCCCACACCTCGTGTATGTAACTGTCACCCAATAGTTCATATCTACCCACCGGAATGTGCTTCAAACAAGAAGTAAATTGCAGAGTGGAGATAGGCAAATTAATAACCCCATGAATCAACCACTCAGCTGATGGAATCTCAGCCACTGTGAAAGGCAGTTTCTCCAATTTTTCAATATTTAACATAACATACGTCGCTTCCTTCTTAGCCATCAGTTGTTTTTGACGAGTTAAATTAAAGGAGATAAAGATCTCTCTGGCACGAATGTGCTGCCATGGAACGCGACCCGCCTTCAAGGTCTGAAGAGTCCAACCCAGCTGCATGATAGATCGTGTCTGACTCTGCCCATGATATAAAGAAGACATGTCTGATTTTATAATGTCAATAGCAGAAGAGACAATGCTGTCAATCGTGTAAACACGGTCAGAAAGGGTATGCATGCCATTATCAACAACAGACAAAGTCTGCAGCAGATTTTCTTGATCAATCTGTCTTAACCGGGCTGCAGCCTCCTGCTGGGAAAGTTTCCAAAACTCATTATACACTTCGTATAAGAACCTTTTTCTCCGGGGCACCTTGGGACCTGATAAGAAATCTTGTAAATCAGTACCATTAGACAGTAACTTGAGGTGTGACTTAACTGCACCCAGCGTGGAGTACTTCAACCATTGTTGACAAAGTTTCCCCACACTGTATGTAGTTATTATATCAGCATGTTCTGGTGAAATGTAACGAGGGTCTTCCCTACTAATCCTGAACCCCCCTGAAGAGGTAACAAAACGTTGATGACACTGATTAGTGTCTACAGGCCACAATAACCACCCGCCCGGATGTAACAATGAAGCGTTAAGCGTACCATTCTGGACCCAATACGTAAATTCACTAAAAGTAGCATTCACATAGTGCTGCCAGTTATTTAATTTAGAAGGGACAGGTATACTAGGCAAAGTCAATTCTCTAATCGACGCCAAGCCCAAACAACTAGTCTGTTGTACTGTGTCATTGAGGAAAATCATTTGCACAGGGATAATGCATGCTCGAAATAATGTATCCCTGCCTTGCATCTGCCAATTTTTCGTACCCCAAACACTTTTTAAGTCAACAGTCTTAACTCCCTTGTGGAGGAGTCGAGCAATGTTCCCATTGCACATAATTAAATATGGACTTAGGGCTACTCGCTTTGTGAATAAAGTGGTGTCCATAATAGTTGTAGCAAAACATATCACCATGATTATCTCGAAATTGGTAAGCATCATCATCGTCATAGACAGTATAATATTGCAAATCTTTTAGCATAGAATCTACCGTCTTCACATCCCAATCATCAGAAACAATGCCTGGAATAACAATATAATTCATTGATAACTTGAGGACATACGGTATTTGAATCAATTCAGTGGGACCATATATATCAAACATCACTTTATCCCACACAATCCCATCCGGAATCGGTATTGCAGAAATGTTCACATTGGATAAGTCTCTCCGAACCATATGAGACGAAAAATGTGTTCTCAACACAGTCTCCACGTGCTCAATGTCAGATCGATCAGGAAGAAAATGACCATGTATCACCAGAAAAAAAGTAACCACAAATCCCAACCATAGAAAAAGAGTCATAACAGCCATAAAAAGCCACAAATAGTTCCAAGGAAGAACAAAATATGTATGTTTAAGCCACCCGAGTAGCTTACGTGGACCTCGGACCGAAGACAGCGAAGACGAAGAGCTGGATACAGCCGCATCCGCGTCGTTGAAGCAGCCAGAGGCAGTTCTTACAAAAGGTGCAACAGTGAACAAAGAAGCAGATGGAGGCTCTCTCCTAGGTACGCTATAAAGCACATGGTCAGAAACATCAGTAGAACGTACAGCAACTTGATCAAAAGAATCGATATTAATCGTTGACTGTGGAACAATCGCGAGATCATCTTCCACCCTCCCCAAGCTCGGAGAGGAAACAACGTCGGTGCAAATCACCTGCAGCGGGACTTCTTCCCCAGTAGTGAGAGGGATGCCGGAACTACTGGGTGTCCCTCTTGGTCTGCTGTGCAGAATCGGCCACATGTTGTAACTTGACATTATCAATGGAAACAAAACGATTTCCTTTGGCCCCTTGCAGCGGCGGTAAAATCACAGTTCTCCTGCCGCTCACCCCTAACACCGGGACAGGTGCTCGATAAGAAGGACCAAATTCTTTCTTTACTGCAACCTTTTCACGCACTAGATCCCCAATCCTGGGTATCCAACCAGTAGGTGTTACTGGCTCATCCTTAATTCCTGAGGAGGCAGCACTTGCAGAAGAGTTATCTTCACGGAATTGTTGTAAATCCTGCAAAACAGTGACAAGATCATTTATGTCAAAGGGCGTATCTGCCGCCTCCACACCAGGACCATCGAGATCAGGAACATACATTCGTGTTCCGAACAGGCACTCATATGAAGTACGACCCTCCAGTGACCTTCTAGGCAAGTTATTAAGTGCTCTCTGTACTCCATACAGGTGGGCTAGCCAACTACGACCCGTACCTATAACCCTGGCCGTTAAGGATTGCTTTAAATCACAATTTAAACGCTCCACGACAGAATTTCCCTCGGGATGAAATGGAGACGAGAATTGGAGCTGGACCCCCAACGAAGCCATGGTGTCCCTGAATGCCTTAGAGGCAAAAGCAGGGCCCTGGTCCGAATGAAAAGCCGCAACTGCAAATGTATCGACAAAGATACGGAAATCTTTAATAACAGTCCGAGCGTCAGCCGAGCGCTGTGGCCAGACCCACACAAATCTGGAGCACGAATCTACAGCAACCAATATGTATTTGTATGCACTATCTGGTGTCAGCGGACCACAATGGTCCAAGTACACACACTGTAATAGTCTGTTTGAAATCAGAAGAGGCGTCTGCTGCGGGCGTCTAGCCGACGATGCTTTAATTTGTTGACAGACGTCACAACAAAGGACATACTGCTTTGTCTCCTTATAGAGACCAGGCCACCAATAACGGGCCTGTAAAAGTGAAATTGTGGCAGCCACACCAGCATGCGCAGATGCCACCCCTTCATGTGCCGCAGAAATTAATCGAGGTCTCTCAATCTTATTCGGTAACTCACGTACACCAATGCCTGGAATATTAACAACAGCATTTAGTGCACCACTCAAGCAGTAACTATATTTAGAAGGGAATCCTTTAGGAAATGGCGTGCCATCAGCCGTAGCTTTTATGGCAGCTGAGATCTCTATGTCTGGTTTTGAACACGAACGAGTCACTGCGGCTACAGTGGCGATAGCCACTGCCGACTTTGCAGCCTCATCAGCCAAAGAATTCTCAGCAACGTGTATTCCAACGCGCTGGTGTCCAAGTGTATGTACAACATGGACCTTAGGAAGCGTTTCTTTCAGACCCGCAACCTTACCCCACAACAATTTATGTTTAATGGTGTTGCCTTTAGAATCTCTGAACCCATTCATTTTCCAATAGTGCAGATATTCATTGAAGGATTGCACACAGTAGTAGGAGTCACAGACCAGCAAGGTCAATATCGCCGGCTCTGCATGCTCCAACGCCAACAAAAGAGCTTTGAGCTCATCCAGCTGCGCCGTGCAATCTCCCAAGGATTTAGTATAAGTATGTCGGGGGCAGAAGACTTCCCCCTCCATAGTCCCGCTCACCACCGCACATGACGCAGAATACTGTTGTTTAGTCCCAACCGCTGGTTGCGCAGAGCCATCGGTATACATGACCACTTCATATTGGTCAATAGGCAATGTACCAGCAGGAACTGGGTACTCCATTTCATATTGAAGAAATTCTTGAGTCTGCAGCTTAGGGTCAAATATGTAATCCACATCAGTGGCCGTCAAAGACGTAGCCCATTGTATCCACTGCGGGTGTAAAGCTTTCGAATTAGGAACACTCGCTTTTGTAACAGCCTCTAAGGCCGGAATCGGGGAAACGACAATAATGCGTTGGCCCTGGGCTAGCGGTCTTTCTTTGATCACAGCCATCTGTACTGCAGGGAGAACTTTCTCAGTCTGTGCAAAACGTTGTTCTGCAGCAGAATACAAGTGGGACTTGTATGCTATCGGGACTGTCTCCCCTTCATTAAAGGTGACATACATAAATCCAACAGCCCCAGGAATCACCCTGATGACCAAATGAGTTTTATTGTCCCGTGTGTGTAAGTGTTTAACCGCTAAGAGATCATTCTGCAACTCTCGCAGTATGTGTGTATGCTCAATCGTCCAAAATCTACTTGAAAAATTCGGGCGAATTAGTTCATATAAAGGTTTTATACGTGTAGCATAATCAGGAATGTAAGTTCTGCCAAAATTCAGAAACCCCAATAATGACTGAAGCTTCCGAACCGTATTAGGAGGCTGCAATAAAGCAGATTTCTCGAAAAAATGTGGCGCCAGGCTCTTGCCCTCACTCGATAACTCATATCCCAGGAAATTAACACTGAGGAAGGCAATCTTTGATTTCTTAAAATTAAACTTATAGCCAATATCAGCAAAACCCACAACAATGCGCGATACGCGTCTGAGATGTTGTAGAATCTCATCGTCCGTCAAATAAATGTCATCAACAAATGATAACGCCTCAGGGTCCAACTCGTGCTGAAGTTCAGTCACACGAGCCAAAAACAGTCCTGGGCTATTCTTATACCCCTGAGGTAAACGACAAAACTTTTTCTGAGAGCCAAACGCACTGAAACAGGTATAGTCCCGACTTCCGGGTGCTATATTCTGGCAGAAAAATCCATTCGAGATATCCAAGGTTGTTTTGTATTTTTTACGCACTATATTATTCATAAGCGCAGTGCTATGTGAATTCTGTATGGCATATGTGCGTGTATGACTATTCAAATGTCTGTAATCCACCACTATCCTATAGGAATGGTCCGGTTTAGCAACCGGAAATAAGGGATTATTCATCGGCGAGACACAAGGCTCAATCACACCTTGGTACTCCAATTGTGTAAGAATTTTCCTAACCGATGCCCTTGCTTCAAATTTAATAGGATATTGCGGCTGTGGCTGAGGTTCGCCCTTTATTGAAATAACATGATAAGGTGATTGTTTATCCCACCCCACATTATTTCTATATAGGGTGGGGGCTTGTGCTGGAGCCCATGATTTACTATAGGACTCCGCTAGTTCTCTCGGAACAAGTGGTGAAAAGGAAGGCGCAATAACCTCCTCCCCAACCGGACAGTCGCGAACAAAGTCAGGTGGCCAATCTTGTTCAGCTAACAGGACATCATATGATTTCACCACATGGTCCCAAAAGATGGCGTGTACAATGCGGTCAATGTCCCCTTCTAATCGTAGAGTCACAAGATATACTTGATCAGGATCAGAGACTCGCATATCCGCCGTCTCGACTTGTATGAAGTCATCAGTTGCTTTCGCCTCCAGATGCTCTAGAAGACTCCGGCGAACTATTGTGACCTCTGCCGCGTTGTCTAACAGCGCTAACGCCCATGTCTTGTTCGTCAAGAGAACTCTCTTCTTGAGCGGCATGTCTAACTGAGACTGCTGCCACTTTCTTCTTTTTAAATTGCTGTTTTTGTTGCAGCGGTTTCTCTTCTTGTTTAATAGAAACCTCCGCTGAGCGTTGTGAATCCTGTCTCGGTTTCACGTACTCCGTCCTCCGCTCTGACCGCCCACATCTCTCACTTCTTTTTTCCGAGGAGTCCTGAAAGGAACGAGATTGGCGTGTATCAGTATATTGATATCTATCAGGCGTCTTCAAAGTATCCCTATTCCTGAGATTATACTTATTTTGTGGGGTCTCCGGTTGCGGAGACTGCCCACCATCTTTCTTAGGTGTTTGCTGTTTCTTTTCCCAGCGCTTTTTTGCACCCTCAGGTTGCTGTTGCTTAGCATTATCCTCATTATTTTTACCCTGCAATTGTGGTTTCTGCGGTCGAGCCCCCAGGCTATCACGACCAATACTAGAATATGTTTCTGCTATTATTCTCGGAAGTTCCCGCTCCTGATTAATCTGTGGAACGTCCTGAAGACGCATTCGCACTGCTAGTGATACAGCCTCCCCCTTGAGATTACTCAAAATAATAGAAGAAACCGCATCAAAATTACCCATCAATTGCATGCCTAAATCCAAGGCAGGGGCTGCCCCATATTCATCCTGAATTTGTTTAAGCACCTCCGGCAAATTAGCCAAAGTCGGTGTACCATGTGCTGTAGTGTAGAGTGCGGCAAACACCATGCCCCAAGTATTACAAAGGTCCACCGTAGGAATCATCCCATACGGCAAACACATCGTCAAAATTCTATGCTTATCCTGAGGTCCCGTATGGGGAAATACTTCTTCCAGCGTATTAATTTTTTGCGCCAGCCAAAATGGAGTCTCCTCACGTTTAGCCGGTACTTTGCGCCTTAACTGAGTGTACAGTGGCCGGATTGATTCCCGGTACCACCGCGTGTGGGTGTGCTGGAGCAGCACGCGCTGCATTAGTATTTAATGTCTGCATCACAAACTGAACTAGGCGTCTGTACGTTGCAGTTAATTCCATATATAAACGACGTACTTCAGCCACTGCCACATTTGCCACTCCAGGATATGGTGTATACGTAGCCAATAAAGGCCAGGTCGGACCATCATTACTCAACGGACCTAACCTTACTGGTGTTACTGAGTGTGGGAGGGCGCCATCAAGCCAATTATGGTGTTCTTGATAAGATAAAGGTATTTCTAAGTATGCATAAGCCCTGTATTGTCCAGGGACATTTGCAACAGTATATTCGTGAAAAGTATTTGTACCCCCATTAGCTGCTGGAAATACGACCCAAGAATAAAAAAGTTCTGTTCTATAGGCTGCATGGGCGTCCACCACAAAAGTGACCGGACCCCCCTGGACTGTCAGTCCATGTGCTATCAGATGACCCGTGAGCGGAAATCGCATATTAAGTGGTATATTTACTACAACTGGATTCGCCATTAGTATAACAAAAATAGCTCTAGGACAGAGAAGGCACACCAATATCGGGGTTTTTCCTTTCAAAGTTCAAGCTTGAACAACCAACCACTAAGCAATAGGATGTACCTAACCTGTGGTGGCGGAAACCCTCAGCCCCACGGACGTCTCCGCATACGGAACCGAGGAGTCAAAATATATACGAGACCGAGAGAGTCAGTCGGACCCAAACATTAGAGCCAGACCAATCGTTGGCGGCGCCATGTCGCGTGGGCTCTCATTATCCTAAATGAGACTACTGGATTTCTAGGCAGCAGGATCGATAACGGTGTGGGGGACTGAGTCTGACCCACGTGTAAGGAACTCTGTCACCCTAAATCCGGTTGTTGCTCCGGCTAACTAGCAGTGCCTCATTTCTCCCACGGGGAAGAGATGATTGGGCAGCCGAGCGCATGACATCTTTGGAACTTCTCAGGGAAGTCGTGGTCACTCAGATCCAAACCAACTCTCTCATTCACAATATGGTCTCATATACAAATGACAAAGACAGTATAAGTTTTATATAATGTTTTAATAAAACAACTGTATTTTAGATATTAAGGCGTGAGCCGCAATAACCAGAACAATACAACATAGTAGGATTGATATAGTAACCAGGAGAGTAAAACATAAGAATAAAGCTATCATAATTCCTAACTGTTTCTACTCTCCCTCTGCTTGTTCTCTTCAGAGCACAGCATGTTAAGCTTCTAGCTTGCCTTTCTGTATCACTAGGGAGACGGACACACTCATACCTGAGCAAAGGCCTGTGATCTGGTTCTTCGAAAAAAAGGGGGGTAAGAGGAGGATTGGTCGGTCCAGTGTACGTCCTCCCAATCCAGTACTAATATGATATGGTACACTGTTCCGAAATCGAAAGGAGAGGAAAAAGAGAAAGAGTCCTGTTAATCAGGAGCAATGGTCCTCACACACCATATCTGGTGTCATGCTTCATCATCGGACAGCTCCTCGTCAGACCGGCGCTGCAATGTCTGACGGGCACCCCCCTAGGGGGGGCTCTTTGCCGGAGATCTTTTTGAATATACTCGATGATGCCACGGAGCCAAAATATGGGTCCGAGAGAGGAGAAAATGTACAAAAAAAGGAATAATAAAATTGGCTCAGATCCCTCACCTAATAGTTTATTATTTGCTGTTGGGAAATGGTCAAGATTAAAAAGAAATCAAGGGAGTGAAACTAGAGACAATGCTTGAACACTCACACAAGATCAATCAAAGTAATTGAGGAGGACGGAAAAGGTCCGACACTCCTTAATATGCGGTCGACATGTTTCGCGTCGTTGCTGGTCCAACAGGATCCCGTGACGCTTCTTCAGGACCTAATTTAATTATAGATTTTCTCCACAAGAAAAAAACAAAACAGAATACTTATACTTCTGTTGACTAACGTTCACAGTCAAGACGTCATCAGTCACTTAACAGGACTAAAGCAGACTGGGTTTCCTTTCCTATCAGTCGCCCTAAGTATGGGAAACAAAAAAGAGGGCTAAAATTAGCTCAGTATATCATCGCATCACCAGTATTCAAGGGCGACGAGTACAGGTTAATGCAGAAAAAGGGGAGTGACAAAATAGTGCAACACTCAGTGATCAAGTGGTTGTAGGCACACCATGCTGGTAACATATAAAGTGGCTTACCATCTCAATTTAGAGAATAGGCTTCATGGGATATCGCTGGCCCATCACCCGGTACACAGTAAATCTGATGGTAAGAGAACATGTGCCAAAAAGAAAAGGGGGGGCATCATATTATAGTTATATACTCGTCATAAAAGTCCGAGGCACAAATGGTTAGAGATAAGCCAACCAAGTTGGGGAAATGTAGGACTGACAATAAGGTGGAATTCAAAAGTTGTATTTACATATGACTCACTTCAAGTCTTATACACATACATCATAGAAGCAGCAAAAAACAGAGAAAAAACAGTCATCAATTCTGTGTGAATGTTCATAAATCTCCCCAATATCACGTATATTATAGGGCATGTAGCCAGTTTCGTTGAGTAAAGAGATACTTCATCCTAAAACACACTAAGAGATGTGTCAAAGGTCAAAAGTAGAGTGGCACATGAGAGGAATAAAGATATGGGGGTATGTCGTGGCCCAGGAGTGATCATACCTTTATATAACACACCGTAGTCAATTTGAAGAAAAACAAAGACTAGGACCGAAGGAGTGCAATCTGTTAGACTGCGGCCGTATCATTAGGTGTAGAGCATGGGGTCCCCCGGCCTGAATACATTGTAGCGTTCGAAAAAGATGCCGTGGTAAAGTTTCTGCAAGAAAAGTGGAACACTTACTTGCGCGGTTACCGGTTTCGTCTGCAGCACCTACCCGCGGGTCGCGTTCCCGAACATATGCGGAACGGAAGGCTGCCGGTATAAATAATACGCGCGTAGAGCGCGTGTCCATCAATTAGGGAATCAGTTGCCAAGTAACGTCCTCGTCACTGGCAGGCCTCTATGGAAATCGAAGAAGGACTTTAAAATCGGGACGCGATGAGAGCACTCTATGTGCGGCGGCCATCTTAAAGTGATGTAGGGATTGAAAATAGCTTGGTTACGACTATCAGGAGATACCAAAAAACAGTTGTGGATCAGATTAGTCGTACTAATATCATTTGTCCAGAGAGGCTAATTCAAATCTCATCCAGTAGGAGTAAAAAGAAGATGACCAACAGGCAGAACCTTCTGAAAGTGGTTGTAAGAAGGGCAGAGAAGTGTATATATGAAATAAATAAAAAACAAAAAACAGAAAACCAAGTTGGTTCCTATTTGGAGAGGTGGAACCAGGGGATGTCATCGTTTAGTCCCTGTTGGTGGGTATGGAGTCTATATACCCAGCGTTGTTCAAGCTCAAATAACGGTCGGGTACCTGGTGTGTCGCAAGTCTGTAATACCACCCATCGGATGTCGTCTGGTGTGTGGTTAAGTTCAATAAAATGTATACTAAGTTTGGTAGTAATACGTCCACACCGAATGTTACTACGGTGTTCATTTACCCTAATCTTTACAGGTCGTGTGGTCATCCCTACGTATCTAAGATTGCATGGACAGGTGATAAGGTAAACACAATTGCGGGTGTTGCAGTTAGTATGTTTCATCAGATGCCATGTTAAAAATGGCTCTAACTTTAAGATGTCTGTGCGTATAGTGAGAGCGCAGACGTTGCAATTCCCACATGGAAAATGACCTTTAACTGGGGGGAGATCCCATAGAGATTTCTGTCTGTTTGAGGTGGTGGTGGGTCTGGGTCGGGTGTGTACCAGCATGTCTTTTATGTTTGCGGTCCTTTTAAATGCAAACACAGGCTTGGGAATATTTTCGCCCCCACTGCAGAGGACCGGCCATCTTTTATTGATTATCTTCTTAACTGTGTTAGAAAGTGGAGTAAATGTCGATACACAGGTAAGCTTGTTGTCCGTAGATTTAGGGTTAAGTTGTAATAGTGAGTCCCTATTACTATACTTAGCTCGTTTGTAAGCTGTTTTAATGACTCTCTCAGGGTAATGGCGGTCGTGTAGTTTAACCTGTAGTTCAGAGGCTTGAGTATTAAATAGTCGTACATCACTACAGTTTCGTCTGAGGCGTAAAAACTGTCCAAAGGGTAAATTCTCTCTCAGTGCTTTAGGATGGTGACTCTCGTATAATAATAGGCTGTTCCGATCAGTGGTTTTGTGAAAGGTGCGGGTCCTCAATCGACCTTCCTCTATGCTGATTAATAAATCTAGGAAGGGGATTTCTGTAGTAGATACAGAGGAAGTGAAGTTGAGGAAGGGGTCTAGACTATTTACCCAAGCCGAGAACGCATCTACTACATCAATAGGGCCATGCCAAATGACAAGGATGTCGTCTATATAGCGACGCCACAACTTGATATTGGCGGAAAAGGGGTTGGACTCAGGTAGGATGAAACGTTTCTCAAAGTCGTACATGTACAAACATGCTAAGCTAGGGGCAAAAGTACTACCCATCGAGGTTCCGCGGATTTGATGGAAAAGTTTATCCTCAAACTGGAAAAAGTTACGAGTCATAGCCAAACTAGCACAGTGCATGATAAAATGAACAGGTGTTGTGAATTCTGAACTAGTAGATAAGAGGGATGACTCAACTACCTCCAGTGTAGCCACTTGGGGGATGTTTGTGTATAAAGCCTCAACATCAAGTGTGATCAGGGCATCAACACGCACTGTGGAATTTATAGTTTCAATCAGATTAAGAACGTCTGTAGTGTTTCTCAGGTAAGTGGTTGATTGTTGTACAAGAGGTCGTAGGAAATGGTCACAGAATATCGAAAGTGGTGATCTGTGATCTGTGATCTGGTGATCTGGTTCAGCATCTGCAACGAGGCAGTCAGCGTCTAGTTGTTGTTCCCTGGTCGGAATCTCGCTCTTCCATGTATTGGGACAAGGAAGTGATTTTATAACTAACATGTCATCGTGATCACAAAATGTCCCTACGCAGGAATGGCAAGTCTAAACTCCTACCACGTCTATCGGCAATGTACCAGACTGTATCCTTGACTGAAGCACAGAGTGAATATGTTATGAACTCCAGTGCTGAAGTAGGCAAAACAGTGTGATATGAATAAAAAACAACACCGTAGAACTGGCTATTCTGAAAAATAACAGTACGAAGCCTAATAGAAAGCATTTAGAGTAAAGTGCACAGAGGCTCTAAGCTGTTAGCAAATGAATAAAATATATTTAGGGCAAAGTGCACAGAGGCCTAAAGCCTGAAGCTAATGCGCAAAATATACGTAAAACTGACTACACTACATTGCCATCATGTCTCAATCTGGAGATGCAACAGCTGGAGCTGTGTTTGAATTAGGAAAACTGAAGAGGTACTCAGTTGCTCAATTGAAACAGTTCTGTGAAGATCTTGCCTGTCACGTTAAGAGCTCTGCCAGAAAGGGGGAGCTGCAAGAGGCATTGAGGGCCTGGGTGACAGCCAAGGAAGCTGGGGGGCACACAGAAGATATGGATGGGAAAGTGCAGAGTCTACACCGTGGTGTATTAGAGGTACCTGTTACACCTGGGGGGAGGTTCTCCAGGAGTGGTAGCGGTAGGTCCTCTAAGGGTCTGACTCCTAAAGATGTGCAGGACAGACAGGCAGAAAGGGCTTGCCGGTTGGAGGCAGAAAAGTTGAGGATGCAAAGGGAGTATGACAAGTGGGAAAGGGACTTAGAGATAAAAAGGATGATTTATGCTTACAAGCTTAAATTGAAAGAGCTGGAAGTCATGAGGGCTGAGTCCAGCTGGAATAGTGGCAGCAACAATTGTATATCCAGTGCTGCTGAAGAAGAGCACATGCCCAGAGATGTGGTGCCCTAATTGAAGGAGGGAGTTAATACACGCCAGGAGGTTCAGGGGTATGAGGTAGCTCCAGTGATGCACAGGGTCCCTGAGGTGGATTGGGGAACTGGCATGGGGAGTCATATTCCTACTGGTCGGAGGGACACTCTACTGACTCTAAGTGAGAGTGACAGGGAGAGGGGTTCCCCCAAGGTAGAAGTCCTGGTTATGGAGTGTGAAGACATCCCAGAAGAGTGTGGGTTGAGTGTCAGGGACAGTCAGGTACTGTCTCACCAGTCTCAGGAGGGTGATGTGGGGTGCTTTTCCAAAGCAGAGTCACTGGATGGTTGGGTGAAGGGTACTTTGGTTAATTCATGTAAGGGGCTGAGTGATGTAATTGCTGGAGAGCATATGTCTAGTCCTTATTTTCCAGAGCTACGCCAACACCAAGTGGAGTGTGAGTTCTCTGACCCCAGGGAGCTTACAATGGAGGCAGACCTCTTGGTGAGTACCAGAGAGTCTGAAGAGGCATTTGGGGGGGGCTCCTGAGAGGAGTGGTCTAGGTATTTCCCAACCAGGTGAGGTAGGGAAGGATTGTAGTGTCCCAGGTAGGTCCCAGTGTAATGGGATGGGTGAGGGACCCCATGTCCAGTCTCTGAGGAGAGGGAATGGGGATGGGCTGAGGTCCAAGGTGCCCGAGATCCGGTCCCAGGTCCTGGAGGGTTCCATGAGGGAACCCCAGGAGGGGAGCCTAGGCTGTACCATTGGGCCATCTGTTAAGGGAGATCCCACAGTGTCAGGAGAATTTGGGGGGGCGGCTGTAGCCAGCGTCCCACCAGTTCTGGTGTCTGGCAGTACCACTCCTAGTGAGGGGGTGCAGAAGTCCAGACAGAGGGTTGAGAGGGGGTTGCGGACCCCAGTGGAGAACCGGGAGGGTCAGGGGTCAGCTCTGAGAGCAGAGCCCCCGGGAATGACCTTGGTGAGACCATTTCTGGGTTGGGGGGAATCCAGACTCTGTCAGATGGGCAGAGGTCAGGAGACCTGCGCCAGCCAGACTCTTGTGTGGCCCTTGGGGACAGTGTGTCCCTTGAGGGGGGTAAGTGTGCCCCCCTGGAAGTCCTGGTGTGCCAGGCAGTGGTTCAACCGCAGGGTGGTGACTCTGGGTTGAATGATCAGGTTCAGGAGGTAAACTCTGACCTGGTGGGGGGTAAGTGTGCTCCCAAGGAAGTCCTCGTGCGCCAGGCAGTGGTTCAACCGCAGGGTGGCGACTCTAGGTTGGATGACCAGGTTCAGAGGGTAAACTCTGACCTGGTGGGGGGTAGGTATGCCCTCCAGGAAGTCCTGGGTTGCTAGGCGGTGGTCCAGTCTGTGAGTACAGACCCTGGACTGGAGGATCTGGTTCAGGGTGTCCCCCCTGACCTGAAGGAAGGGGCTACTGCTAACAGTGCCCATCCCATGATGCCTTCTGAGGGGGCCACTCCTAGTTGGGGGGTGCAGGACCCCAGAAGAGAGGGCAGGGGGAGGGCAGCCTCATCCCTGGCCCGGGTCCAACCTGAAGGTACAGGCCCCAGGTTGGAGGATCAGTTGCAGGTTAGCATCCCTGCACTGGTGGAAGAATCGTGCAGGACTGCTTCTACAAGTACCCTGACAATTTTTTACTCTGGGGGTGCCGCTCCTGTAGAGAGGGTACAGAGCCCCAGAGTGGAGGACAAGGGTCAGGTTATCTTCTCTGACCTGGTGGAAGGTAGAGTGGTCAAAGGGTGTCAGGCACCTGGGGCTACCGCCCCCCACTCTCCACAGTCACAGTGGTTGGAGAGGCCTGAGGTCAGGCTCTCATCCCTGACAGTTGTCAGGGGTCACTGTGGCTTGCTGTCCTGGTGGACAGAGCTGCCCCTGGGGGGGGAACGAGAGTCACACCCCAGGGGTGAAGTGGGCAACACCACTGTGTTGGCCCTGGTGGTACTATCTGCCCATTGCAATACATCTGTGAGCAAAGTAAAGTTAGGTGCTGCACAGATGGTGTCTGCAGATGTGGAGAAGGGTTCCCCATGGGTTAGCTTAGTGGGCCCTGAGAGTATGGACAGAGGGATCCAACTGGAGTCAGGAAGGCGTAGAACTGGAACATGCCCCTGCTGTTGTGGGCCTGGGTCCTTGTTCTATCGGCCCAATCAGGGAAGTACATCAAGGTATTGATTGTTCTCCCCTGGCTTTAGGCTGGTAGGGGGTTGTGTTGGACTTTTGCTTATGTAGGGTCATCCCCAGTCTTTTTGCCTCCTGCCTCCTATTTTTTTCTGACCTGTTGCTGTTGGCTTTTCAACTCTGAGCACTTTACAACTGCTAACCAGTGCTAAAGTGCATATGCTCTCCGTGTAAATTGTATCTAATTGGTTTATCCATGATTGGCATATTTGATTTACTAGTAAGTCCCTAGTAAGGTGCACTAGAGGTGCCAGGGCCTGTAAATCAAATGCTACTAGTGGGCCTGCAGCACTGGTTGTGCCACCCACATAAGTAGCTCTGTAATCATGTCTCAGACCTGCCACTGCAGTGTCTGTGTGTGTATTTTTACACTGTAAATTCGACTTGGCAAGTGTACCCACTTGCCAGGCCTAAACCTTCCCTTTTCTTACATGTAAGGCACCCCTAAGGTAGGCCCTAGGTAGCCCCAAGGGCAGGGTGCAGTGTATGGATAAGGTAGGACATATAGGGGGTCATTCCTACCCCGGCGGGCGGCGGGCACCGCCCGCCAGGCAATGACCGCCAAAAGACCGTACCTCGGTCAAAAGACCGCAGCGGTCATTTTGACTTTCCCGCTGGGCTGGCGGGCGACCGCCAAAAGGCCGCCCGCCCGCCCAGCGGGAAAGCCCCAGCAACGATGAAGCCGGCTCCGAATGGAGCCGGCGGAGTTGCTGGTGTGCGACGGGTGCAGTTGCACCCGTCGCGATTTTCAGTGTCTGCTTTGCAGACACTGAAAATCTCAATGGGGCCCTGTTAGGGGGCCCCTGCAGTGCCCATGCCAGTGGCATGGGCACTGCAGGGGCCCCCAGGGTCCCCACGACACCTGTTCCCGCCATCCTGTTTCTGGTGGTGAAAACCGCCAGAAACAGGATGGCGGGAAGGGGGTCGGAATCCCCGTGGCGCCGCTGCTTGCAGTGCCGCCGTGGAGGATTCCCTGGGGCAGTGGAAAACCGGCGGGAAACCGCCGGTTTCCCTTTTCTGACCGCGGCTTTACCGCTGCGGTCAGAATGGCCCCTGAAGCACCGCCAGCCTGTTGGCGGTGCTTCCTCCGTCCCCTGCCCTGGCGGTCATAATGACCCCTATAGTAATGTGATTTATATGTCCTGACAGTGAAATACTGCGAACTTCGTTTTTCACTGTTGCAAGGCCTGTCTCTCTCATAGGATAATATGGGGGCTACCTTTAAATATGATTTAAGTTTGACAGTTGGGTTGTTTTTCACCTCGCACTAGACAGTGACACAAAGGGGGCTGGGGTGTAACCTGCATTTCCTGATTAGCCATCTCTGCTAGGAGGGAGGGGTGGAGTCGTCACTCTCATCTGAAAGGACTGTGCCTGCCTCTGACAATGCCGGCTCCAACCCCCTGCTGTGTGTCTGATGCCTTGCCTGGGCAAGGCAGGATTTCACAAGTAGGTGTGAGTCCCCTTTGAAGAAAGGTGACTTCAAAGACTAAAATGGGTATAAGAAGGGCACCCAAATCTACAGACTTGAGAAACACTTCTGGAACCAAGAGGTACCTCTGCCTGGAGAAGAGCTGATAGCTGAGGAAGAAGTGCTGCCCTGCCTGTGACTGTGCTTTGTGGAGCTTTCCTGCAGTGCTGCTTCTGCCAGAGTAAGAGGGCAAGGACTGGACTTTGTGTGCCTTCCATCTTGTGAAGAAATCTCCAAGGGCTTGATTTAGAGCTTGCCTCCTGTTGTTTGAAGTCTCAGGGACAGCAAAGACTTCTCTCTGCCAGCACCTGGAGTCTCTGGAGCGACTCCTGCTCTGACAAGTGGTGCCCGATCCAGTCCCTGGGCCCTTGAAAGGAAAGCTGGTGGAAATCCAAGGAAATCGACTTCGGACGACTCCGGACCGACGCCGCTGCTGAATCCGGTAACGCCACCTGCACCTAATGCCGTGACCTTCGCTGGAACGCGACGCTCTTCGCAGGCCCGACGCCGCAGCAGCCCCGCTGAAGTCCGCGACTCCGTGGAAGTCGCCGCATCACGTCGTGACCGACGTCGCTCGAAGTGCACGGATTCAACATTTCGCACAGACACCGCGATTCCCGACTTCGCGCATCGGCTTGTTTTCACTCTTCACCAAAGGTACTGTACTTGGGGGTCTACACGACTCCTTGTCCGGCGCCGCTGGTGTCGGCTTGTTGGGAACTACTCTGTCACGACGCCGTGTTAACATCTCATCGAAGCATTTTTGTTTCTAAGCGCTATTTTTGAGTTTAATCTTTAAAAATTCATAACTTGACTTGTGTAGATCGGATGTTTGTTGTTTTGGTCTTGTTTTGTTTAGATAAATATTTCCTATTTTTCTAAACCAGTGTTGTGTCATTTTGTAGTGTTTCATGAAGTTACTGTGTGTGTTGGTACAAATACTTTACACCTAGCGCTCTGAAGTTAAGCCTACTGCTCTGCCAAGCTACCAAGGGGGTAAGCAGGGGTTAGCTGAGGGTGATTCTCTTTTACCCTGACTAGAGTGAGGGTCCTTGCTTGAACAGGGGGTATCCTGACTGTCAACCAAAGACCCCATTTCTAACATTTCCCTAGATGGCTGCTGAGCCCAGGACCATAAACGCAGGACCCCCGCAACAACAGGCACTTTTGTATTTGATAATTTTGGTATGTCCACATAGTGTTTTGGGGCAGTTCCTGTCGCAGACACTAGGCCTACCCACACAAGTGAGGTACCATTTTTATTGGGGGACTTAAGGGAATGCTGGGTAGAAGGAAAGTTGTGGCTTCTCTCAGATTCCAGAACTTTCTGTCACAGAACTGTGAGGAAAAAGTGTTATTTGGCCACATTTTGAGGTTTGCAAAGGATTCTGTGTAATGAACCTGGTGATAGCCCCACAAGTCACCCCATCTTAAATTCCCCAAGGTGTCTAGTTTTAAAAAATTCACAGGTTTGGTAGGTTTTCCTAGGTGCCAGCTGAGCTAGAGATCAAAATCCAGAGCTAGGCACTTTCCAAAAAACAAGTCAGTTTTCAATGTACAAATATGATGTGTCCATGTTGCATTTCCTGTTGCGGACATTAGGCCTACCCACGCAAGTGAGGTACCATTTGTATCGGGAGACTTGGGGCAACACAGAGTAGCAGAACAAGTGTTATTGCCCCTTGTCTTTCTCTACATTTGTTCCTTCCAAATGTAAGACAGTGTGTAAAAAAGACGTCTATTTGAGAATTTGAGAAATGCCCTGTAATTCACACGTTAGTATGGGCACCCTGAAATTCAGAGATGTGCAAATAACCACTGCTTCTCAACACATTATCTTGTGCCCATTTTGGAAATACAAAGGTTTCTTTATTTTTCACTCTTTATATTTCAGCAAATGAATTGATGAATACCCTGTATAGAATAAAAACCCATCGCAAGGTGCAACTCATTTACTATATCTGGGTACCTAGGGTTCTTGATGAACCTACAAGCCCTATATATCCCCACAACCAGAAGAGTACAGCAGACGTAATGGTATATTTCTTTTCGCTGGAAAAAGTTACAGAGTAAAACGTGGCGAGAAATGGCTTTTTTACTTCAATATTAATATGTTTTTATATTTTAACTGTTATTTTCTGTAGGAAAACCTTGTAGGATCTACACAAATGTCCCTTGGCAAATTAAGATCCAGCATTGGTTTCACACCCATTTCTGTCACTAACTAGAAGGAGGCTAAAAGCACATAAAATAGTAAAAATGGGGTATGTCCCAGTAAAATGCTGAAATTGTGTTAAAAATTTGTTTTTCTGATTCAAGTCTGCCTGTTCCTGAAAGCTGGGAACATGGTAATTTTAGTACCCCAAACCTTTTGTTGATGCCATTTTTAGGGGGAAAAGAAACCACAAGCCTTCTTCTGCGGCCCATTTGTGCCATTTAAAAGAAAAAATCTTCGCTGTATTTTGGCTAATTTCTTGGTCTCCTCCAGGGAAACCTACAAACTCTGGGTACCTCTAGAATCCCTGGGATGTTGGAAAAAAGTACGCAAATTTGGGGTGGGTAGCTTTTGTGGACAAAAAGTTATGAGGGTCTAAGCGTGAAATGCCCCAAATAGCCAAACAAAGGCCTGCTACCTGAAGGGGAATAGGCCTGGCAGTGAAGGGGTTAAACAAGTCAAAAAAATGTGTACCATTAGTGGTATGAGGAGTATGTCGTAGTTGGACTCTCGCTCCTAAGCGAGACTGCTGTTTTAGAGATGCCAGCAATTTTGTTTGTAGATGACTGAGTAACTCCTACAACAAGTCGCAACTGTCAGAAAGGTGATTTCTGGCAGCCTCACACATGGACTCTTAGATAAGACCTCTCAGGGAAGTTGTGGTGGAATGGAAGTTACCCTTTTCTCTCAGCACCAAGTCTCAGTCACACACAGGCAATGAAGGAGATGCAAGAGAGATTTCAATATTTGTTTTAAGAAGACTGCAATCTACGATAAAATGCATGAGCTACAACGATTAGGATAATAAACAGTAAAAGAAGCATAATTGTGAAGATGAGAATTGTGAATATATAAAAAAAAACATCTTACAATAAGTATGAGATGTAAAATTCCTAGAAAAGAGAACCTAGTCTCCAACCCACGAGAGCTAGGTGTGGTAATCCTATTCTGCCAGTACCACGTACATGAGAAGCGCCCCCAACACTTGTTATCTTGGAATGAGATCTCTAGGTCAGACTCCATGGTGACACAAAGGCTTAGTTCTGCAACAAGGTGATGTGCAGCATAGATGGCATCTGGAAGGAATCCCTCTAATGACTTTGTCCATGTGAGATGTATTTATACAGACCATGTAGGACCCGTGACGCAGGATGTTCCCAAACAACTGATAAGGAGGCAGACTTGTGGTGGTAATTATATAAACAATCCACAAGTGTACATTACATTCCTATCACACGTGAGTGAGAAAGGGACATGATGTTAATACCTACACATATTACTAATCATGACGCAGATAATGATCCCTTGACAGAGTGACACTGATAATGCAAATCAAAACATCTTCATAACTATAAACAAATGTAGCCATCTTAAAAGAAATAATAGAAGAAATGAAATAAAACAGAGCAAGATAAGTGGGTTAAAAGTCACTAGGTGAAGGGGGAGCAGGCCTGCAAACCAAAAGGCAAAGCTAAACTCCTGAGTCCAAATGAGAGCTAAATGTATTCACCACGAGTACACCTATAATACTCCACCCTTCTCTTCACAATTTCCAGCCAACGGAATCCTTGGTACTTAGCCAACTGTATGGTTTCCTTAAGCAGTCTGTTGAACATCTTCACTATGCAATTGGTTTCTTGGTGATACAAACCACACATTTTATGATGAATTCCTCTTTCATTCAGAAACCTCCATGTTTTCGGATGTTAATTGCACTCCATTATCTGCAAGAATATTCTTAGGACTGCCCACTCTGGAAAACACACCTGACAAAAACCTGATCACAGCAGACATGGTATTATCATTGAGAAACGCCACTTCAGGGCATCTAGAGCGCACATCTGTTAGCACTAAAATAGATGTCATAGAGTTTCCTACTCCAACAGGTCCTACAGTGTCAAACCCTATTTCACCCCAGACCTCCTAGGGAATGTATCTGTAAACCACGGTAGAAGTTCTCACATTCAAAGCTTTGTCACTCATACTTCACTCACAACTGTCCCTTTCCATTCTTTCTACAAACAAATCCATCCCTTGCAGATATCCTAGTGACCTTCATAGGCAAGACAGGCCAAACACTCTCACCTTTTGGAGGTACTGACCTAACACCCATAAGTAATAAATGATTTCTGACAGTTGGTAATTCAACCCTTTAGCCAAACCTGCTAATGTTTCATCGGTACTCAACAATCTCTTGCCCTCCATAATGGCCCTTCAATGTCACGTCTTTCTCTATCACTCCTCCTCAGGCACACAATCTAAAGGGATATTGCAAGCTTTCACATTATCTTCCAAATACCAAGAGTCCAGATCGCTATCTGCATCCACTGAATCTAACACCAATCTAGACAAACAGCCAGCGGCCTCGTTTTCACCTCAGGTAAGTATGTTAGAAGAAAGTGGTAATCCTGCAGTGCTACCAACCACTTACAGATAAGATATGAAATCATATCTAACCCCTTCTTCTCAAATACCTCCTGCAGTTGTTTATGGTCAGTTTTAAACACAAATTTAGCACCCCACAGACAATTGCTTGAATTTCCTTATTCCCCAGTACACAGTGAGGGCCTCTTTCTCTATTGTGCAATAGTTCTTCTTCTATGCATTCAAAGAAAGGCAGTTGTAACCTCACCACCATCTTGATTTAGTTTCAACACCACTCAAAGACCCTTGTCGCTGGCATCAGTGATCAGGTGAACCTAAAAAGTACCTTTTCAGGCCTTATACTAAGGACAAACTGTTCTTCCAAGTACATTATGCCCCCTTTTTATGCAAATCAAGAACGGCACAAAAGCCCCTTGTAAAATTTGGGATAAACCTGGTGTAAAATTAAGCCATACCCAGAATTTCATGTACTTCCTCTTTTTTGTGGAATGCAGCAAGTTCAAAAAGTTCTTAATCAAATTCTCTTTAGGCTTAACCCCCTCTTCCATGACAACATGACCTAAATATGAAATATGAAGGCAACAAAATGTATATTTACTCATTTTGAGTGCAATCCCTTTCTTACTGAAAATATTCAACAGTGTTCTGATTTTCTCAAAGTGTTTCTCTGAAGTGTTGCTAAAAATCAGAACCTCATCTTCAAAAATATTTGACACCTGCCTCTTCACCTAATATTTCTGACATAGGCATCTGGAACACGGATGCTGCTGAATAAAGGCAAAAGGCATTCTGGTAAAATGAAATGCATTTAATCACCATAAGATACTTGGGTTCATTCCACAGCCACACTTAATGGTATGCCAATATTAAGGCTAGCGCAGTATATAACTTTACCTTGCCTAACAAACACTGTTTGAATTATCTTAGGCAAAGGAAATTTGCCTTCAATAACCTCTCGGTTAAGATGTCTGAGATCAACACAAAGTCTTATATCAGCAGAACATTTTTTGGCAACAACCACTCTAGCCACTGTTGGACCTGACAGCCTTAGGGTGGCAAACCTTTTGCCTGTTTTCCTCCCATTTTGCTGAACTTGTTTTTGTTGGCCTTAGGACTCTGTGCACTCTATCACTGCTAACCAGTGCTAAAAGGCTTGTGCTTTTTCCGTAAGACATGTTTTAATTGGCAGACACCTTATTGGCATATTTAATTTACTTATAAGTACCTAGCAAAATGCATTACATGTGCCTAGGGCCTGTAAATTAAATGCTACTAGTGAGTCTTCAGCAGTGCTTGTACCACCTACTTACGTGGCACTTTAAAACATATCCTAGGCCTTTCATTGTAGCCTGAATGAGGTGTTATACTGCCATGTCGACTTGGCATCTAAAAACCCTTGCCAAGCATTAAACACCCCTTTTATTATGTAGACGTCACCCCTGAACTAGGCCGGAGGTAGCCCATAGGGCTGAGTACTATGTAATTAAAAGGCAGGACATATGCTTTTAAGTTTTACATGCCCTGGTTCTAAAAAAACTCTCAAATTCAATTTTCACTAATGTGAAGCCTACCCCTCTCACAGGATAACATTGGGGATTCCTTATTACATTTAAAAAGCTGTAATTCCTAATTGGGAAATGATAGATCTGTCATGCTTAGTACCTATGGAATTGTTATGATACATCCTCTTTAATGGTCAATTCAGATTTATTGTTACAATTTTGAAAATGCCAGTTTTAGACTTTAAAGAAATTAGCATTTTCCTGCTCTTAGCCCAACGTGCCTGCAGCCTGTCTCCAATACATGACTCAGGTGAGATGATAGCTGGACCTTGTGCATTCCCTCTAGACAGTCACACTTAAAGGGAGCTTAGGTGTGACTGATGGGCCATCAACATCCTGATGGACCATCCTGGGTTGGATGAGAGGGAGGAGCTTGCCACGGACTCACACTTACACCTAAATAGGCTACGTCCTGACCCCACACAAAGGACAGTTTAACCCCCTGTAGTAAGTCTGGAGACAAGCTCTTCTTTTAAGTCTCCGCCACTTCAAAAGGCATCACTGGCTATGAGAACTGAACTCATACCCAGTGATGCCTTTTTGGACCATAGCTCTTCAACTATTTTGTGACACTTACATTCAAACATAACTTGATCCCGTAATCTGTCCTCAGTATTTTCTCTGAAATTACACAAAGAGGTTAATTTTCTGAGAGCTGAGACATTGGCCCTCATTACAACCCTGGCGGTCGGTGTTAAAGCAGCGGTAATACCGATGGTAAAAAAAATTAGATCACGACCATGGCGGAAACCGCCAACATAGACAGCCACATTAACACTCCGAACCCTACAGCGGTAGAATCAAACACCGCGGCGGTAACCGCCAACAGACAGGCGGAAGACAAGGTTTCACCCACTGTATTACAAGAGGCCTATCCGCCACCATTTCCGGGGCGGTACCAATGCCATCAAAAGCACGGCAGAAACAGCCTGTGGAATGGAAACCACTCACCTTTCAACACCCAACGAGGAACCAGGACGCCATGGAGCCCGAGTTACAGGTCCTGCCCATTTTGCTTTACCTCCTCCTGTATCAGGAGCAGCAAAGACGCTGGCGACAACAACGGTGAGTACTGCACCTAGCACACATGGGAGGGGAGGAGGGAAAAGAGAGTGACACACACACGCAACACGCAACACCCCCACCCTTACCCACAGCACCATACACACAAATACATGCAGAAACATTACATATACACCCCGTCACCCCCTGGAAGAAAGCAAGGACAAAATGAAATGATTGTAACAAGTGTAATCACTGAAAAATCAGATAGGCCAAATTAAAATATCAGTATATACAAATATGTACACCAACTACACATGTCCGGATAGTAATGAAATCATTGTCCGTGGACCAGTGGTCCCAAAATGCATAAGCAAAGCACACACAAGATACCTGACTCGAAATGGAGAGAACACTGCTGGGGCATCAGATCGAAAATAAACAGGCACCTCAGGGGGAGGGGGAGAGGGGGTACCTCAGCCGGATGAACGGACTATGCCACTGCTCCACGAGGGGGCTCCATACCCACAGTTTGGTCCTGGGGAGTGCAAACCCACAGTCTCTCAAGTCTCTCCAGTGGGTGGTTTGCCCACTGCTTTATCCTGGGGAGTGCAAAGCCACATTCTCTCAAGTGGATGTGAATCTCCACTGGTTCTGGAGGGGGCATTGTGCCCACAGTGCTTCATCCTGCCAAGGACTGGGGTAGTGGATGCGATTCTCCATTGGTTCTGGAGGGGGCATTGTGCCCAGAGTGCTTCATCCTGCCAAGGATTAGGTGAGTGGATGCGATTCTCCACTGGCTCTGGAGGGGACATTGTGCCCAGAGTGCTTCATCCTGCCAAGGACTGGGGTAGTGGATGCTTTTCTCCACTGGTTCTGGAGGGGGCTTTGTGCCCAGAGTGCTTCATCCTGCCAAGGATTAGGTAAGCGGATGTGATTGTCCACTGGTTCTGGAGGGGGCATTGTGCCCAGAGTGCTTCATCCTGCCAAGGACTGGGGTAATGGATGTGATTCTCCACTGGTTCTGGAGGGGGCATTGTGCCTAGAGTGCTCCACATGCAGTGTGGCAGATCCCATTCCCTCACCTGGGTGTGTGTGCCACGAGATTGCCTGGGAATAGGTAGCATGATACTCCATGGAGGCAGAGACGCACTCCAACCGGCTGCGACTTCGTCTGACACATGCAGGTACAAACAGTGCTGGGTGTCGTGCCTCATGTACGCTGTGCAGGGTCCAGGACGTCTCTTGCAGCCTCGGACAGCTGCCCACTGGGGATGATAGCCATGTCAGCTGTGGTGGCACTGTCTGAGCACGTCGCAGGGCTGGTGGCGGTGGTTGTGGCAGAGGTGCTGGCGGTGGTGCATGTGTCAGCACCTGTAGAGGGACACAGCAGGACGTCTCCTGCAGCTTTGGACGGCTGCCCACTGGGGATGATGCAGGGGACTGTTGCTGAGGCAGCAGATGTGCAGGTGGCGGTGCAGGTGGCGGTGCAGGTGGTGGTGCAGTTGGCAGTGCATATGGCGGTGCAGGTGAAAGTATACAACACCGTACAGGTTGATGTTCTGGTTGACGGAAGGGGTGACTCTGGTCACCTAGCCGGAGGTTCCGTGCCCTGTCCTGACTTGCCCTTCGCCTCTTGTTCCTTCCCCACCTTTGATGTTGCTGCTGGTCCCTTGGCACTGTCCCCTTTTGGCTTGGAGGAGCCCTTGGTTGGTGCGGCTTCTTCCTCCGGCATGTGGGCACCTTCTTCACCTTGGCAGGTGGCGGAGTGGGCTGATCCTTGGCCTCGCTAGGTGGCACACTGGCAGCCCTGATGGGTGCCGCCCACGATGTGACTGGACTTGCTGAGACCACTGTGCTGGATGATTTGGTGGCTGAGGTGCTGGGCTGTGACCTGGACAGCCTGGCCCTAGGGGAAGGATGGGGGGGAGGTGTAGGGACGAGGTCAATGTGAGCCAGGAAGAGTTTCTTAGACACACTGGGATGGGAAGATGGAGGGGGTTTGGGAGGAAGAGGTAGTGGTTGTAGGAGGTATATGTCTGCTGAATTTGGGTGAAGGTGCATGGGCCGGAGGCTGTTGTGACGTGGATGGCTGTTGGGTGGGTGTGTGCCTGCGTTTGCGTAGTTTGGGAGAAGGGCTCACAGACACACTGGGAGAGGACACAGGGGATGTGTGCATGGTAGTCGGGAGGTGATTGCACGATGAGCAGTGTGTGGTGATGGGCGTGCTGGTGATGGAGGTAGTGGATGAAGATGTCGTGCATGCAGGTGTGAGTGGAGATGAGACAGGGAGGGTGGAGGAGGGGGACACAATGGAGGCAGTGGATGTTGGTGTGTCTGCATGGGGATGGTGCTTGTGTGAGTGCCTGTGGGATGTGTGGTGCTTATGTTTGCCATGTCCACTCTTGTGTGTTGATGAGTGTGCATGCTGGTCTGATGGTGTGCTTGGGATAGGCTGAGGTACAGGGGATTGGGTCTGGGTGGAGGAAGTTGGAGGGGGGAGGCTGGACACAGGGAAAATGGCTGCCATCAGTGCTGAGACCAGAGCCTGAAATGCTCTCTGTTGGGCCGCCACGCCAGAATGAATGCCCACCAGGTATGCATTTGTTTGCTGCAAATGCCTCTCAACACCCTCTATGGCATTCAAAATGGTTGATTGCCCAACAGTGAGGGATCTTGGGAGGTCAATAGCCTCCTCACTGAGGGCAGCAGGGCTGACTGGGGCAGGGCCTGAGATGCCTGGGGTGAAGGAGATGCCCACCCTCCTGGGTGAGCAGGCATGGGAAACTCGATGAGGGACTGCTAGTAGGGGGGTGGCGGCTGTACCTGTTGATGCGGTGGGCAAAGAGGTGCCCGTCACCGCAAGGGAGCTCCCGTCAGAGGAGGAGTCGCTGTCGCTGGTGTCTCCTCCTGTCCCCATCGTGGAGCTCCACTCACCCTCCGTCCCACTGGTGCCTTTGGACTCCGTTACTTCACCCTCCAGGGCTATGTGGGTTGCAGCTCCCTCCTGCTCCGGTGCCAATGCTCCTCCGCCAGATGATGCTAATGAACACAAGGACAGGGTGACAAAACAAAAAGGGGGGGAAAGACAGACGAGACACATAGTCAATGCCTGCAACACCACTACCGTTGCCAGACACAACACACAGGGAGCAGCCCTATGCACTAAGCCATGCACTAACAGGGCAGGGGACAAGCACATGCCCATGGGGGACTCTGTCTAGACCCATTTCATGCACTGCTGGAACCCAAGGGAGCCTGACTAGGTGTAGAGGGCAAATACCACCTTTGGGGTTGTAGTGGGAATGAGCCTGCAAATCAATGGATCTACCTTTGCACGTCTGCCCTGGCCTAGGGGAACCCACAGCCCACCTCCCCCACCCAGACTCCTCATCAAGCGTGCAGAGTCAGCTGAATGAGAGTGTACTCACCCCCTTGTGGCTGCTGTGATGCCCTCAAGTGCCCATCCAACTCAGGATATGCCACTGCCAGGATCTGGTACATCAGGGGGTCATGGTGCGATGGGCACCCCTTCCATGTTGTGAGGCCATCCCCAGCTGGGCCTCGGCCGTCTTCTTGCTCCAGCTTTTCCGCAAGTGGGTGCTCCGTCTATGGTAAAACCCCAGGATCTGCACTTTCTTGGCGATGGCACGACAAATACTCTTCTTCTGGTGGGCGCTGACCTAGAGGAATAGTGAAGTTAAAAAGGATGTTACTTTCCCGTACAGTTCTTCTCACACATTGAACACAAACCTCCCACCCTGTCCCATAAAAACATACACTCACCATCCTCACATACTGGCCTGTTCCCCCCATCTCTTCCATCCACGACACTCCATACAATCATGTCCCATCCACCATGCATACGGTTCACTCACCTGTTTGTCTGGACGACCATAGAGTAGCGTGTACTGGGGGAGGACCACATCCACCAGTTTCTCCAATTCCTCCGCAATGAAGGCAGGGGCCCTTTCCCCAGACACTGTAGCCATTGTCGCTTCCAGACGCAGGTCACAGCAGCACTTGCAGCGTAGGTCCTCTCCTGTTGAAGGTCAGGTATCAAGTGAGGGGACAGATAGAAAATGGCAGTCACGTTAGCGGCAGTGCATACCGTCACCACCAACGTACATCGTTATTGGCTCCTCGAACCCATAAGGACCAATGATAACCAATGCTGAATTGTGCAGCGGTCTTCAACCGCCTACCGTGTCGCTGCACAACGCCAGTGCAGTTACCTCATTTACCCTTGTCCCACCTTACAGGTCAGGAAGCCTCCATTTCAGGGGGCCACATGGCAGGCCAACTAACTGTGTCACACCTATTTAGGCCAGGAATACGGACAGACAAAGGCACATAGAGATAATTTAATGATTGTGCTAAACAGCCTTGTCAAACCTATGTGGTTTATGACCCTCTGCTCACCCTTCTCCTCCATAAGGCACATCCGCTGGGGCAGGTGATGAGATGGCGGCATCCTCCGGTGTACAGACCCTTGGTGGACCTGTCGACAATGGAAGACAGACACATCATTATCACTAACAGACTTGATTGTGCAACAATCCAGGAACTGTGTGCCCAGTTGGAGCCAGACCTGATGTCAGCTATGCGCCATCCTACAGGAATCCCCCCTCTAGTGCAGGTCCTGTCAGTGCTCCATTTCCTGGCAAGTGGGTCTTTTCAAACAACAGTAGCCATGGCATCAGTGATGTCACAGACAATGTTCTCTAACGTGTTGTCCAGAGTGTTATCTGCCCTGCTGAAACACATGCGTAGCTACATCGTTTTCCCTCGGGTGGAGGATCTTCCCAGAGTGAAAGGTGACTTTTATGCCCTGGGACATATCGCAACATCATTGGTGCCATTGATGGTACACATGTGGCATTTGCCCCCCCCCCGCAGGAATGAACAGGTGTACAGAAACCAGAAAAGCTACCATTTAATGAATGTGCAGATGGTGTGTTTGGCACACCAGTACATCTCCCATGTGAATGCCAAGTATCCAGGCTCTGTGCATGACGTTTACATTTTGAGGAATAGCAGCATCCCTTATGTGATGGGGCAACTCCGGAAGCACAGTGTGTGGAAAATAGGTGAGCCCAAGGTCCCCACACAGTTTAATTAGGTGTCTAGGTATGGGAGATTCCCTAATGTTTCGAGGATGTCTAACAGTTGTCCCTTGATATTTGCAGCTGACTCTGGTTACCCCAACCTGTCATGGCTATTGACCTCCAGTGAGGAATCCCAGGACAAGAGCAGAGGAATGCTACAATGAGACACATGGGCGAACTAGGAGGATGATAGAGCGCACCTTCAGCCTCCTGAAGGCCAGATTCCGGTGCCTCCATCTGACAGGTGGATCCCTATACTACTCACCGAAGAAGGTGTGCCAGATCATCGTGGCATGCTGTATGTTGCACAACCTGGCTTTGCAACGCCGGGTTCCTTTTCTGCAGGAGGATGGGACTGATGCTGGTCTTGTGGCAGCTGTGGAGCCTGTGGACAGTGAAGAAGAGGAGGCAGAAGAAGAAGATGGAGACAACCGTAACAACATCATCATCCAATACTTCCAGTGAGACACAGGTAAGAGGATGGAACTGCTTCCCACATCTCATACTATTGTAGGACCTAGCATAAATCTGCCTTTTTACCTCTGTGTATGGACCCTGACATGCCACTTTGGCTTTCCATTTCACAGATCTGGGTCCCACTTTGTGCCCTCTGCTATGTTAACTGCTGGCCAACCACGGTGTAACATTGGTATGTGAACATGTACATTGACATTGCTATATTTCTGAGAGGTTGCAATTACACATTTGTGAAAGTACAGACTGACTCCAGATTGATTTGTGATTCAAAGGTGTTTATTTTTGTGCAAATAAGTGGAGGGGGTGTGCAATGGGCTGGGGTGATGGTGGAGGAATGTCCATGGTGGAGTTCAGTCTCTTGGTCTCACAGGGTCATTGTCCCTGGGGGCATAGGAAGGGGAGCAATGGCAGTTTAAGGTGGACAGGGTGACAAAGTGGGATAGAAGGATGACATTCAGGAGGGTCTTATTTCCTGGCGGGGGTCTTGGCAATGTTCTCTGTCTTGTTCCTGGATCTCAGGGACCGTTTGCGGGGTGGTTCTCCTACTGCAGGGGGTGGGGTGCTGGTGGCCTGTTGTTCCTGTGGCGGTGCCTCCTGTCCACTAGCGCCAGCGGAGGTTGCGGGCTGTTCATCGTCCAGGCTAGTGTCAGGGGCCCGTTTATGTGCCACTGTGTCCCTCATGATGTTGGCCAGGTCTGCCCGCACCCCCTGCAATGGTGACCAGGGTGGTGTTAATGGACTTCAAGTCCTCCCTGATCCTAAGGTAGTGTTCATCCTGCAGCCGCTGGGTCTCCTGAAACTTGGCCAGTACCGTACCCATGGTCTCCTGGGAATGATGGTATGCTCCCATGATGTTGGAGAGTGCCTCGTGGAGGGTCGGTTCCCTGGGCCTGTTCTCCTCTTGTCGCACAGCAGTCCTCTCAGCTTCCCTGTTGTCCTGTGCCTCTGTCCCCTGAACCGTGTGCCAACTGCCACTGACCCCAGTTCCCTGATTGTCTTGGGTTGGTGGGTTTGCCTGGAGTCCTTGTAGTGGTGGACTCACTACTGATTGACGTGTCCTGGGGACAGTGGCATGGGCCCGCTGGGTGGGTGCTGTGGTGGTGTTTCCTGAGGGGGAGGGTCTGTGGTGGCTTGTGACAGTGGCAGGGGAACCGACTGTCCAAAGGTCCCTTATGGGCCGGGCTGGTCATCTTGATCCAGGCGTGCAGAACTGCTGTCATCACTGTGGGCCACTTCTGTGGGGGACTGGATATGTCTGGCACCTCCTGTCCGGTGACATTGGGTATGGGTCCTGTTGTGGTGTAAATGCATAGTTTTAGTATCTGTGTGTGCCATCTTCTGCATTGGGTGAGTTACCCTCTACTCCTGTGCTTGCATTATTGTGTTTGCCCTTTTGTGATAGTTGGTTTGGGGTCTGTGTGGGTATCTGTACTGGACATGCTTTGGTGATGGGGGTCCATGCATAGGTGTTGCATGCAGGGCCTTGGTATTGGGATGGCTGGGTTGTGATAGTGTGGCATATGTGAGGTGTTGGAGTGATGGGGGTGAGGGTGAGGGTGGGGGTATGTGATGGCATGCAGGTGGGGTGGAGAGATATGGTAAATAAGATATGACTTACCAGAGGCCAGTGCTCCTGCTACTCCTGCAAGGCTCTCAGGATACAGTATTGCCAAGACTTGCTCCTCCCATGTTGTTAGTTGTGGGGGAGGAGGTGGAGGTCCACCGCCAGTCCTCTGTACAGCAATCTGGTGTCTGGATGCCACTGAACGAACTTTCCCCCATAGGTGGTTTCACCTCTTCCTGATGTTATCCCGGGTTCTTGGATGCTGTCTCACTGCGTTGACCCTGTCGACGATTCTCCATCAAAGCTTCATCTTCCTAGCAATGGAGGTGTGCTGCACCTGTGATACGAAAAGCTGTGGCCCTACCCGGATGATTTCCTCCACCATGACCCTGAGCTCCTCCTCAGAAAATCTGGGGTGTCTTTGAGGTGCCATGATGTTGTGTGGGTGATGTGTGAGGTGCTGTTTTTTGTGCTGTGTGATGTGTTGTGTTGGGGTGTGCTGTGTGAGGAGCGTGGGTGTTGTATGAGTGATGGTGTTGTGTGCCTGTGGATGCTGGTGTTGTGTTTGCTATTCTCTCTCTCAGCTTTTTCAAAAGAATGTCGTTGTAAAGGTTTGTGGGTAATGTGGGTGTGTGTTTTATAGTGTTGTGAGTGTGTGGGTGTGGTGTGTGTATGTGTATCAGGTGTGTGTATTTCGAATTGTCCAATGTGGTTGTGTTTTGCAAGTGTGTGTGTATTTTGAGCGTGGCGGTGTGTACCGCCAATGGGTTACCGTGGTTGAAAGACTGCCGCGTTGATTCGTGGGTCGTGATAGTGTGGGTGTATTCTTGTTGGCGTGACGGTGTAGGTTTTGGTATCGCCAGTTTATCACTGACCTTTGGTGTGGCAGACTTGTGTGGGTGTCTGTATTGTGGCGGATTTTGAGATGTGGGTCATAACACCTGTAGTGGATTTCCTCCGCCGCTACGGTATGCTGGTGGCCTTCAGCACGGCAGTAAGCGGGATTTACCGCCAGGGTTGCAATAGGGCCATAATTTTTCACAGACCCATTATCACCTTTCTTACTCTTACAAAAATAATATTGCTGTACAATAATAGATACCTTAGGGAGAAAATGAATATCCAATTTTCTAATACCAATTTCCAAATCATTTAAATGAGTGTCACTATCACCCTCAATATTGATTTTGGGTAACTTAAAAAAATGTCTTGACATTATGCTCCTAGGCAGTGCATCATCATACATAACTTCATCTCAAGTGAAAAGTTTGGCCACCGAGCTTCAAATAATTCATTATTTATTTTTCTATTTCACCCACAGAAGTACAGGATCACTAGGAGAGGGTACAAAGAAAGGAGGAAGAGATAAGTTTTGCATAGTACAGAAAATGTATATTAAGAAATATTTATAAAAAAGAAAAATCTGTGAAAACACAAATCATCCTTTTCTTTGGTGAATTTTTTTTCCCTAAAAGACACGTATGTACAGCCCAGAAAACTTGTGCTCCACCCAAATCCCACTGCTGAACAGCAATAGTTTAAGAACCACAAATAAAATAAATAAAGACTAATATGGATAGAACTCATAAGTATTCATTGTAAGTCCTATTTCTATGTAGATGACCATAGTAGTTCACAAAAGCTGAAATTATAGTCATTTGCGTAACAATAAATCTTGAAGCAGGTGTGCTTTGCAGAGGAGCATATCCAGGTGAGCCAAAGCCAAGTACAGAACACTTTAAGCCAAGTACAGAACAGCGTCTAGTGTGGCCACAGTTTTACCTCCGACCTGTCAGTTGTGAGGACTCTCAGTGTGACAAAATGCTTGTGCTGATTTCCTTTCATCCCGGTCTCTGCAAAGAGACTGTGTGCCATTAGAGCATTACTGCCAAGAGTAGTAGCTTGTGCAACATGGAAGATTGTGTTCCAGCGTAGAGACTGCATACTGCAAAAGCATTAAAGCTGCAAGTCTGAACTCGTGCAGCAGGGGTACAGAAGCTGGGCATGAGTAATGTTAAACATTAAAGCTGTTACCAAGATATTAAATCTGCACTGAAACAAAAGGTAAAGTAGGTAAAAAATCTAAGTGAAATGCCCCAGAAAAAAAAGCCCCCCCCCAAAAAAAATTAAATTGTGTTAAGTGGGACCAAGGCGGTCAGGGAGGAGCCCAGAAAACTAAGAAGGGTAAATGGAAAAAACTACCCAGACGAACATATTTGATCCCTTTAGCACTAGAATAAGAACAGTAACGTAAGCATACGTCTGTGCAAGAAGCTAGGGAGGCTGAGAAAGTAAACTGCAAAATCCTCCACTCCTATCATGTTGAAGTTTCTCCAAGTACTTGTGAGTCCAAAAACCATCACCACTGTGAAGACTAAAAAAAGTGTGTACTCCAGAAGAGAATGAAAATCCAAGATTATTCTACAAAAAGAAGAAACTCCAGCCACAGGAGAGCCAATGAGATACAGTCAAAAAATGTACTTCACTGCTTCTTCACTTGGACAAAAGCATTCCTAATTGAATAAACCATCATAGATAAGTAACAGAACTAACTAACTAAGCAGTACAAAAAGCATGATCATGGTACCACACTTACATTACATAAAAAGAATGCCAATACTCCAAGCTAGGATGAAAGGAGAATCATGATTTTACTAAAGACCAGGAGGCTAACATTGTGCATTAATAACTTTTATTCACCGTTCTGCAGTACTTTAAAGGACAATGGAATGTAGACCCTTGAATAGACACATAAAGAAAAGCGAACACTCCTGCCCCACATAAGCCCTTTGTCCTTCATCTTCCTCGTCTTTTGGGTGCTGCTATTGGAGCAGATACTTCAAACCTTCAACAACCTGTCACAAACTTTGAACTCCAAACACTTATTCATTAATAGTCTGAGAAGAAACATTTAAGGGATGAATCCAGCATCTTTTTAAAAACGTAATTGTACTAAACATCTATTTAATATGCAAAATATAGGGTATATTCTCTCTGAGCTTACTCATTTCTTACTCGTTCAGCAATTCCATTTGTACCATATATATATTTCCTGAAAACAAAGCCTTGCCACCCATCATAATAGATAAGGAGGGACTATACTAGCCTCCTTGCCTTCAATAAAATCACGATTCTTTTTTCAGCAAGGCTTGCAGAGTCAGCATTTTATGGCTGGCATTATGCATTTTCAAAGCCTTATGAAGTAAAGCCTGATACAAGCTCCACAGGTTTAAAAAACACATAGAAAACCCCTGCTTTCAGCCTATCAGCTGCCTTCTTAATGTCTTCTAATCTACCGCTTGCACATTAGGCCTTAGCGAACACAGTACCCCTTGTCATATGCACCTTAACACAGCTAAAGCCATACGAGCCTCCTGTATAACTGATTTGGCTCGTCTTACAATAGCTGCAGAATCAATTGGATCAAAACGCTTCCCATAAAAAAATAACTATTGATCCAACTTGCTCCTCTGTTCTCCTGAGCTTTGCTGTCATACTAATACATCTTGCTACATACAACATCAAATGATTGTCAAATTAAGGATAAAATTACTGAAACCAACATGGTCTTTGTCTTTTTCAAAATCTCAAAAACACACCGTTTTGCAGGAAGAATCTATTGCTCAATTTAATGTTCCTCACAGCTGAAACCATCCTAAAGATTGTCAATCAAAGTAAAATAGCCAACTTCCACATTCTTTCTCCAAGAGCTAAGATCCTATTAACAGACCACCCCTCAGACAACTCAAAAATGTATCCAACATCCCATAAACGTTCATATCTAGACCAAGGTGACCTCTGCAATGTATTTACTTCATACTCTTGCAAATCAAGGGAGGTATTCCTACTAAACATCATCCAGCTGGAATGTGGCTACCATTAGAAGATCAGTTTCCATGTGAACCAAGTCCTTTGCTAAGCACCAGCTAACCATAACAATCCAGCAACTCTGCCCCCACCCCCAACATGTTGTGGTCCCATGAGCCAAAGATTGATTGAGGAAATCTAAAGAGTATCCTGAAAGATCCCTAAATCAACTGGAATGTCTTCATCTTCCACACTAGAATGCTGGGCGGTCGCACTCTAATAAAGGGTGCGCCTCTCCTTCCACAGCCTCTAGCAAACAGTTTTAAGGCAAAATGAAAAACAGAATTTTTACTGCCTACTCCACGATAGAAAGGATCTATGCCTGAGCTCTCCAAAAGAGTTGTCTCTTGAACTCTCTGACAAATCTGCCTTCTCACATGTTACAACTCTCTCTTCACCATTGTGAATGGAGGAAATCCATAGCATTTCAACTCTTTCTACTTCTGATTGAACATTCGCTGCCTGAGCCCCTGGATCCAGAGGCCAAACGAAAAATCTTTCCAACTGTTAAATCAATTAGGAAGTGATAACGCGTCCCTTTATGATAATTTATTACACATCAGGACTCGTTTTAGGCCAATGAATCTTTTGACCCAGTTGAGAGACACCTTAGGACGAGATAGCTAATCAATATGTCAATCATTACATCAATAATGTCATCAATATTTATCACTACAATGCATCTCACTTTAGTCAAAGTCATTAATCAATTCAAAGACGCTACCATGACCTTTCATCCATGAATAACCACACCGAGTTTAGTAGAATGTTATGAGTTTTATTCCCTATTAATTACAGACTATAAGCAGATGCGTTAATCTCAACACCAAGAAACATAATAGCATAGTCACGATATGGCAGCTTTGATAGGACTTCATTAGAGCAAGAATTACAAATATCAGAACATAACACGGCGTGAACATAGATCAAGATTAGCAGAATGTCAATAACGCGTCAGTTCAACAAAGCATAGATTCGGTCGTTTGTCTATTTGCGTCAGTTTTGTGAGCATCTGTCATAACCACTGATTAGCATTCGCATGTTGGGCTTCATGCAAAACAATTTAGAACACCAATTTGGAAAACATCTAACTATGGTCTCTGTCAAAAGTAAGCAGTTGGTACCTAGAAAGGAAAAGCAAACAGACAAATCACAAATGCATTGTCATAATTACCCTCCAAAGTTTAGGTCAGTGCACAGGTTCAGTCTTCGTCTTCAGGACATTAGTCAAATCGCCATCAGTCAAAACTCAGCTCCGGGCAAAAGGCACTTTCCTCATAAGGAGGAAAAGTGTAAATGGACAAACTAAGGGCAAGGATGGTTTTAATAAAGTAATAAGTCACCAAGCAGAGTGACAGAGTTTCTGGATAAAATCAATAGCATTCCCTAACCCACCTCTAATGACTCCCTGTGACATGGGTTTTTATCCCTTTTTCGTTGTCCATTCCCCTAAAGTTCTATTGAACACTTGTTATACCCCACTATCTTTAACCTATCAGAAAGTACATTAGGTAACCAAACTCTTCACCCCATATTATTTTACAAGTCTTTGATTGGTCTTCATAATTGACGTCTTCAGAGGTGGCACATCCGGTATGATTTCATCTTTCTGTAATTCTTTGCAAATCTTTTGGTCAGCAGTTCCATTGTCTTCATCGGTTTGAATGACCTTGTACATTACATTAATCTACACTGTTTCAATTTACTTTAACATTTATTCTGCAAGGCGGTGAGAACGGATCTAACATGGTTACATTTGTCTTCTAATTTGAAGAAAAAGAACACGCAGGGTCATGTCCCTTTGTGAGTCAGCACACTGCAAAATAGAAAAATGCATTTAATATGAGAGCCAAGCAGCTAAGCTTCGGCTCATGCTAACTTAAGGTGTATGAGGATTTCAATACAGATTTAATAACACAATCATTAGTATAAACTTATTTAAACATGATATAAACATTTTGGTCATCATTATTAGTCCACGTATATATTGGTGGCCACACTCCGTGGTCACAATTCAAGTGCACGCTTAAGCAAAATTACTATTATTATAGTTTCTATGAAGCATTATCACACATTGATTCATAAACATTTCATGTTAATATAGATTATATAAGCTACACCCTCTCAGAAGGAATCAAATCTACCTCCAATTGACATTAAATTTGTTGAATTTTAAATAAGTTCACCTGAATCAACCTCCAATAGCTGAAGTCTGTCAGACGACGCAAATTCCGATCTGCCACTCTGTTCTCCTTCACTGGCAAATACTACATCCTCAAACTTATCTCATGCTCTGCAAAAGAACTCCTGTATTTTTTTCAAAACCTCTTATAACCTCTTTGACCTGCCTCCTCCCATCTAATTTGTGGGGCAGTTAAAATAATCACTACATATTCCAGCCACCATATTAATGTTTGTCTTGTTTCCTTCAGGAAAAAAAACTTGTCTCCATTGCAAGGACCCAGAATCAGCAAGGTCCTGTAATGCAACAGTCTAGAGAATACTGCCTGGATTGAAGAGGTTAGCTGATCAATTACCCGAAGCAAGTCTCCAAACTCATCACCTCTAACTTTAAGAAATGAAACACCTCTCACTTTATCATTTTCACTTTTTTCTGTGGTCGCATACATTCAACCTTCATAGTGTCAACCTTAAGTCCAAGAAACTCCAAACGTGGTGAGAGCACCAACATTGAATTTTTCAGATGTACAATGAATCCTAGATTTTCTAAAAGAGAGCTTGCCAAGACTAACTGACTCCAACAAAACTCCATCCTGATTAATTAGCAAAATATAATTCAAATAGATTATGATCTGCATGCCATATACTCTCAGATATCCTGCCCCTGACCTCAAAATTCTGGTGAAACACCAGGGCACCAAAGAAAGACAAAAGGCAGAAATTGGAATTCAAACTATAGCCCTTACCACCTGAACTGTAGAAACATCTGACTGTTGAGAGCTATTAGAACTGAGATCAGGCATCCTTTAAGTCTAATTTCACTGTCCAATTCCCTTCTTGCAACAAATCACTCAGAAGGTGCCCATTCTCCAATTTGAAATGGTTGTAAACAACAAATCTATTTAATTGCCCCAAATGTATTATGGGCTGCCAAGCTTATGCCGTCTTTTTATCAAACTTTTTGTGCTCACAAATCCCTTTCAAGTGTCTCCTATCTTTTTCTATGCCACCTACTTCCAACATCTGGCACACTTAGGAGTCTACAGTGTTTCTTAACTCCTCCTCAAATAGCAGCTCCCTCACGTCCCTTCACCACATCTGGAGAAAACAGAATTATTTCATATATTCTTTCACTAATTTCAAGACCCATGGATCCCTTCTAATTTTATGCCAAGCCACCAAGAACTTTCTCAACCCACTTCACAACTTCTTGTGGGCCGAATCAATACTTATCTCCATACTCACCGTATACTGCACTTAAATACTGCCCTCATCCCATAGAGGGTCATCCTCTTCCACCTCTGTCACTTTGTGGGAAAATTCCTGAGGATCTTGAAATACTTTATCAGACCTCTTAATTTATCTTAGTGGGACTTGTGGAATCCTCGGCCCTGCCATAAAACCTTTCTCACAGATGTCTATGCTTTGTTTAAAATGGCAAAACCATCCACGTATTGGCATAGGGACCTAAACATTGCCTCACCAAACAAAAGACCTTTTGCTTCTTCTCAAGATTCCCTCATAGCTAAATGCCCCACGGTGGACTGATCCTCAACAATAACATATTTTTTTCTCTCAATAATAAGATCTACATTTTCTCAGTGATGAGACCCATGTTCATATTACTCAAGAGTCATATTGCTCCATGACAGAGGTCTGCAACATCAGTGCTCATCATGATGGCTTTGTAAAAGCTGTTGCTGGTTTTAAAGAAAGTGCGGGCTGCAAAGGAGAGCCAATGGAGTTCTATCAGGAACCCCTCCACAAATATTTGGGAAAGTAATGGACCCACTCAGTTTATCCTCATATTTTTCATATATCCTCATATTGCTTGAAGGACTGCTCCAGACCTTTCCTTGTGTTCCTAATAAGCTAAAATAAGTATGTAATCAACTTTGGGGCCAAATTTGGGGTCATTGGTTCTATCTCTCCACTTACAGAATGCACACACTGCCTTCACTATAATTCTCTTACTATTTTCAGGGCCCTTATAATCTAAAGACATATGTATTCTGCAAGATGATCCATTGACCACCAGCCCAACTTGCACCTTTTCTTCTGTCTCTTGAAAAAATCAAATTCTGGACCCAAGCATTTTTCACTATTGTAGGAGCTTGTAATTTCAAAACATCACATCCCCACATTCTTTGCTTGAAAACCCCTTTGTATTCAAATCTAACACATATTAATTCACATTCATATTCAAGTCACCATGCATTAAACCCATTGAGGTGTCACATACTGCAGCGGGATATCCCTCCCTATTTCCCCCCACCTTGGACACCAATTCCTTGTGAGACACCAAGGACCCCAGACCTTTCCTACCCTGAAACCACAGACATATCAAAGTGGTTTCTTGTCTTTGAACACTTTCCTTCTGGACCCTTTTAAAACCTATCCTCATCTTCTGGCAGTGATCAACATTCCTCATCTTCATCACCAACCATCATGCACTGAATCTTTAATTGTTTTTTTTACAAATAAGAGTCTTAATTATATTATCCTAATTATCACCTGCTATGATGTTGCAATCAGAATCAAATGCTTGGCAATATTACCTAATCCCCAGATTAGTCAAATTAAAAAGTCTGAAAGTGCTAGCCCTGTCTTTTAAAAAAAGCTATCTTAGTTGTGCCACAAAAAAAAAAAACATTCAAAGCTGTCTTGCAATTAAATTTTAAAAATGTTAATCAATTTAAGGTCCACTCTTCTTTTTTTCAATTCAGCTTTTTTTATAAAATAATTCCTAAACAAGTGCCAAAATTAATATTTAGTACAGTCTTCTCCAGACGGGCACAGCTAGTGAGTGTAAAGTGTCAACTGACAGGAATCACCTAACAAGAGTATCAGTGCCACACTGGCTAAACAACAAAGACATCTGTGGGTGTTATTTACTAACACAGATTTTCCAAACAGCTGTAAATTTCCATTTGTAAAGTTTGTAAAGTAGCGGAGCTCCTGGATATGGGCGACTGTTATAGATATCCAGGAATACCCATTAGGTTTTTTGCATTTCCATAAAGTCAAACTTAAATGTCTGTTGTTTGTGTATCGGGTCCCAATATACTTCAGCTACTGAATTCTCTTTCCGTTTCCCTTTTCATTGAACTGTTTTGGGGCTTGAAATCATTTATTAGTGATTCCTTTTTGATACCTATTGTACTCTGAAAACTGACAATATAATAAATTAGCTGTTCAAGTTTACTTTAAGATTAGCATTTCTTAAATATCTATTGCCAATCCAGAATTAATTTTAGAAGTCAATTTCTTTGTTTTATCTATCACCGAAGGATAAGCTTCTGCTTTTATCTGTGAGGTTAGTATCATTTATTTCATTACAAAGTATTTTCAAAATATTGAAATTGACAGTAGTTGTGGGGAAATTATTCACTCTCCATCCTAAAATTATTTAAGAATGTATTATTTCAGAAAGGTCTGAAACCTCTGCATTTTAATCTCATGCTTTCTTGCTTTCTCTAATTTTCTAATTATAATCTTCTTTAAGACACTCTTATGATCCCATAAAATGAAACCAATTATAAAAAGATTGTGTTTATGTAGCACTTCTTACTGAACTTCCGCTAGTTTTAAATTTTGTAAGTAATGTGTTACTAGTGCCAAATTTAGGTGTGCTCAATTTGTTACACTTGGAAAAACGGAAGGTTAAGTTGGCCTTGCTAGATTCAAATCTATAACTTGCATACCATTATAGATATCAGTGGCAAAACCCTGCCTTTTGTGAAATAACAGGAAATGTAGTAAACAACTACTGTGAGAAGAACAAATACTGTGAGTGGTAACAGGATGTCATTGTAATTTTTAGTGGTCTTTAGGAGAGAATGTACAAAGGCGCACAGCTGCAAAAGTTAGGGAAATTTGAAGAGGAAATCAGCAATGAGAGAATTAGAAATCATTAGTGCTTTAGGTTATTTAAATGGAGATTAGTGAAATATTTAGAGATTACAACTAGAGACTTCCCACGGCATGCACAGGTGGAATATTGCATGGAATCATCTGATCTCATGGTGTTACTGCGAGAAAAAGCTAAAGATGTAAAGCAACCTACTCGCACTTTGGGTAGTAACTAGTACAAAGCACTTAGCATGCAGTCTGAATCCAGCAGGGGTCATGTATGACTTCAAACTTCTCTGCATCCACTGCCAACTACACACAGAATAATATGTTGGTTAGATGAAGGAATGAGGAAAGGGGAATGGTATAAGGGAGAAAATAGAAACACTGGATTTCACCGTTCTGGCTTGATACGTAGCTGGCCACTGCCTTCAACTGGAGAAGCATTGTTTTAGTGTTTTATCAGTCTTGCTACAACATGTATGTAGAAGATGAAACCTCCTAAGACCAACTGTGTGATTCCATCTCTATTCATGCTGATGAAACTTTGGGCCTGATTCCCAAAGATAATTTACACTTTTGAGTAAGTTCACAATTTTGAGTAAGTTGACTATTTTTTAAAACTCACAAACTCCAGGTGTGCTAAAAACAACAGTAGTAAGTTGTCGCTTGGCAAGGAAACACTTCGCAATTTGTATCAGTTTAACACTCAGAAGTATATCTTTGATGTTCTGTCCTCAGTATTCTAGGTCGGATATTGTAACTTTTCTGCTTTGTCTTTCTCCAGGTGGATCCCAGGTTCTCGCCCACTGGCACGACCTCAAAAGAATAGACCCAGGTAAGCCTCAGGACCTTGAGTTGTATTTACTACTTTTCTTTATCTTTCCCCTTTCTGTGCTTTGTTACATTTTTTCTTATCCACTATAATCAGCCCTGGCATTAAACCCCACAGTTTAGTCCCTCTTCGTAGCAGGATTAATTACTAGTATTTCCTCAAATTTTAATTCTTCATGTTAACAGGATCCTCTCCCAGAACCTGCTGCTCAAAATTTTTTCAAAATCTAAATCAACCCAAAGAGTCAAAATAACAATAATTAGCACTTGACTTTCTCGTGGATAACCTTCCCCTCTTTTCATACTCTATTTGACTATGCCACAAACACTCTAAACTACTGGTTTATTCTAGACCTGTGTTCTAACTCACCCATTATTTGCCTTCTCTTATCCCCTGCCAAAACAATAGCTCCTGGGAAAGCCATGCTCCTCTTGGAGTGCGGCATAATAAATTGTGCAGCCGTCGGGTCTCAGGGCTCCAGAGGTGAGTCTCCATCTCAACATCAGGGTTGTTCACGGGCTCCTGCTGTGTCCTCCTGTCATGTTGGAGTTCTTCTTGAGCTTGCATTCTTTGCTTGGCGGCCTTGAAGTCCTCTCCCCAGTCCACAGCACTTCATCCCTCCTACTCCTTCTTCAATGTTGCAAGTCCCTCTTCTACGTTGCACATCCTTACTGCTACGTTCGGTTCTTGTGCCTGACCTTGTCTTTCATTTATGTCTATTTCTGGTGTTTCTAAAATGAAAAGTTAATCTTTCTTACTTGTTTCAGGCATGATGGTGGGAGTAGACCAGCGGCGAACCTCAGGTAAATCCTCTTCTGAGTCTCCCTTATTTCTCTCAATCTGACAAAAGTCTAGCACTACATATGGCCAACAACTGGTACTGCAATATACTTCACTAGAAAATAATGGAGTTGGCAGTAGCAATGCTGGGCTTACTACACGAGAATACATTAATACAAAAGAGTAAATTATTACAAAAGTGCAGAATGTGAATATCGAAAAGTAGTAAATTACTCAAAATTAGAAAGTTAATAAAAATTGCAAGTTTGTGGATCAAGCCTTTTGAGTATGGTTTAATTACTACAGACAACTACCTTCTGGGTTATGAGAACATGTTCTGTGATTCAAATTGTTTTCAAGTCACAGGTTCATATTTTGAATTATAATAAACACCCATTAGTATTATGAAGTTTCACCTGACAAACAGCAATGACTTATCCAAACAATATCAACACCTTAATACAACATGCATGTCAAACAGATACACGATCAAAGCCTGTGAAATGATGAGGATCCTTCCTCACATAAAAAAAGCAAATATAGGTTCATAATTGTTAAAGGATAGGCTCTGGAACAGTACTGGATAAATGCTTGAAAACAAATGGGCTCTTAGAATGCTTCTCTTATCAAGTTCTGTTGTTTGTCAAGTTAAAAGTCATCAAGGTTTCTCTTAAATCTACCAACAAGGTCCTGGTTGCACCAACTATGTATCTTAAATGCCTAGACAACTAAAGATCTGGACCATGACAAACATATTCTCAGTGCCTTCAAAATGGTCTCTGGCATTTGTGGATCTTGTGAAAGTCCTGTGGCTTTGTGGAACATGTAGTTCCATGAATGAACTCAGGCATCTTGCATAGTGTATCCAACAAATACACAAATTGTCTCTCAAGTCGGTGGAAACAATCTGCGTACAATGCTAGACTTTTCTTCTACTGAATTAGCACACCATCAGGCAGTTGATAGTACTGTGCTTTTGTACTGGTCAAGCACAAAGAGTTAAGTACAAGCCACAGGTTATAAGAGTAACAAATTTCCTGGAGCTGGTAGACTGCTTGTAGGATTCTTACGCAAATTTACAACCAGAATATGTCCTAAGCTATTTGATTTCTTCAGTGTTAGCAGTGTACCAATGGTTCATCTAAGTACAAAAGAACCATTAAGAGTAGTCCTACCTAAATGTTTAAAGGGACAAACAACAAAAAGTATTGCACAGTTCCCTCTCACTTCTAAACTTAGGCCCAAATTTATGGTGGCCTAGCGCCATTCCAACACCACATTAGCGTCATTTTTTTACGCTAATGTGATATCGGAAGGGCAAAAATGCTGCAGCATATTTACAAAGTGTTGCAATGCTTGCATTGCGCCACTTTATAACCCCTTGCGCCACATTATACCTGCGTCAGGCATAATTTATGCAAGGGGGGGCAGTACGGTGCTGGGGGGGTCATAAAAATGGCACAAAGGAATCCATGAGATTTCTTTTCAGCATTTTTATCTGCATTTTTTAACGCCTGAAAGAGGCTCCCATTGCAAAGGGCCAGACTAGTATAAAAATTATGATGCTTTTCCCCCTGACTACCACTGTGGTGTGCTGTATTTTAAAAATGACGCACACATGGTGGCATTAGGGGGGCGCAAAGGGGCACAAGAAAAGTGGCGCTGCACGGAATCTTGGCCGTAGATTGCAGGAACTTAGGCAAAGCACTCTCAAGTAGATTACTCCCTATCTAAGCTGGTCAACTCTGACCAGAGTGGGTTCATTCTGGCTTGCAATACTACTCCTAACATCAGACCATTATTCCATATGTTAGTCTCAGCAACATCTAATTTCCCACAAGCATTAGTAGCAACAGTGCTTGCTATAGCAAAGTCTGGTGCCTCATTGTATAGGTCCCACTTATATGCAGTGCTTCATGAAATGGATTTTGGCCATATAATGTTGAACAATGTCAAATTACTGTATTGTACCCCATGGCAACTGTAAAAACTGATCACGTTTATTCTTCCAAGTGAAATATTGAAAGAAGCACAAGACAAAGTTGCCCCCTCTCCTCCACATTATTAGGCCTTCCTATGAATTGTATGACTTACCAATTCAGAAAAATGGGATCAGTAGTGGGCTCGAAATATCAGTTAGATATTCACCAGCACAATCATAAGACCTATTGGGACAGCTGAAATATTTTTTAATTCTTGGAGGTCTAAAGGTTACTTGGGACAAATCTTGATTGCTCCCTCTCTATGAGGCTGCTATCAATGCCCAATCACCAGTTGACCCATTTCTTCTGTTGTGAGCCAACATGGGGAGTCTAAATGACAAATGTAACTCCTTGGGGAGTACTCTTTAGTGAGTTCCATTTGCCATTTAGACTCAGATCTGATAATTGGGAAAACATATAAATCCTGAAGGTCTATTAAGAACTCAGTATGCTATTAGAGAAAATACCCATTGTCAATGATAGGTATATTAGCACTACTAAAAACGATCATGCTCCCCTAAATATTGTGCCACGTTGCCAACTTACCAGCAATCTTGATCTGCTCTTTTCTAGGGAACTAGATATAATATTACCAGCTTTAATATGGAAGTAAGTTACACATAGGATTGCACTAGACACATTGTGATTCCCATGTTCGAACGGTGGGCTTGATGGACCGAATTATGAATGTTACTACATTGCAGCATAGCTACAATATGTAACCAAATGTGCTCTCAAATCTCTGAAACCTGATTCCAAATTTCTATCCAAAGAATTATACACAAATGCATCCTGGGAAAGAGTGTTTGACAACTACACCTGGGAACAGTACGCAAGGTGGTTGCTACAGCTAAGAATTGCTGTAATAGATAGCTCTGTCTGAATGGAATAGGAAAGCTTTATCCTACAGTTTTAGAAATTGGGTTTCCGGTTGGCAGAGTTATGCACCCTATCCAAGCAGGAACCACAACCCTCATCAGAGTAAGTCACATACACACTAGAAGTTAACCTGTGCTCACCCTCTGGTAGCTTGGCTCAGAGCATTCAGGCTTAAATTAAACTTAAGAGGCAATATATAAATTATGTGTGCAACACTTCAAACAGTAACACATGCAAATACCACAAAAAGACTCCACACCAGATTAGAAAAATAGATTATATTTGTATGAACAAAACAAGACCAAAATGACAAAAAAAACAATAAGTAGAAGTTAAGATGTGTATTATTAAAGAATAAATGTGTAAGTGTTACCTAGAAGCAATAAGAGCCTATTGGGATATCTGGTGACACTGGACAAGGACAAAGTCAAGAGTTCAGGCCACCTCGATGGAGCGCAAGCCGGCTACAGGCCCCACGTAGGGCCCTCTGAGCAACAGTACCTTAATCCATCTGCACGCAGTGCCATAGTAGTGGTTCCGTAAGCATGCAGCGGTTCCAAGTGCAATGCACCATCTGGTCCTTGCAACAGTGGTGATGCGTTGATTCTGGTCTCACAGCAGGCAATCCATCAGTTCCGATCGGCGCAACAGCTCTGATGTGCAGGTTGTGGCAGATGCAGCACTTTATACTCACTTCCAAGGGCCCTGGACTTGATTGGCACCACTTAGCAGAGCAAGGCAGAAGAGTACTCAGTTGGCAGGGTCAGATGTTCAGATTATATACCCAGTGCTGACTTTGAAGTGGGTGAGACTTCAAGGAAGGGCTTTGAAATGCAGAGATCTTGCCTTCCTGCCCTTACTCCAGACTCATTATAAGGGGTTAAGCAGTCCTTATATGGGAGCAGGACAATGCCTTTTCAGATGTAAGTGTTAGCTCCTCCCTCACACCCTGCCCAGGATGACTCTTCAACATGCAGATGGCCGCTCAGTCACACCTACCCTTCCTTTATGTGAGGGTGTCCAGAGGGAATGCCGGAAACCTATGGTCACCCCACCCCTGATGTGTATAGGAGACAGGAAAATTCCAATTTTATAAAAGTGGCATTTTCAAAATTGGAATAGTAAATCTGACTTTTCCATTAAAGAGGATTTATCATTACAATTCCATAGGTACTGAACATAACAGGTCTACTCCTTCTCAATCACAAATTACACTTTATTAAATGTAATAAGGAATCCTCAATGTTATCTTATTATAGGGATGGAGCACACAGTAGTGAAACGTGAATTTTAAAGTTTTTCACTACCAGGACCTGTGAGACTTAAAAGTGTATGTACTGCCTTTTAATTACATGGCACCCTCCCCTATGGGCTACCTTGGATCTACCTTAGGTGTGACCTATGTGTCATAACATGGGAGTCTAAGGCTTAGCAAGAGGTTTTAAATGCCATCTCGACATGGCACTCAAACTGCACACAGAGACACTATAGAGGCAAGCTTGAGACATGTTTAAGTGGGTGGCACAATGAACGGTGCAGGCCCACTAGCTGCATTTAATTTACAGGCACTCAGCACAGATAGTGCACTTTACTGGGGACTTATAAGCAAATTACATATGCCATTGTGGATACATCAATTTTACCATGTTTTAGGGGAGTGAGCACATGCACTTTAGCATGGGTTTGCAAAAGTAAAGTGCCCAGAGTCTTAAGCCAACAAAAACAGATATGCAAATCTGAGAGAGGCAAAGCAGGCATGAAGTTTGGGAGAAGACCACCCGAAGGCTGAAAGGTCTAACAGATATAATTTAGTTACTTCCACCACACCAACTTCACCCCACCAGACTGCACAAAATATTTGGTACATCGTCAGGTAACTGCCCTCCATTCCATTCCTATGACTCTGATTGTTTTCATATGATATGGGAATGCCTAATGCTGATCAGGTACTGGAGTGAGTCGTGTGTCGGACTGGCCTATAGGGCAATCAGCCACTATCCGACAGGCTGGTCTGATAGACAAGTGTATTTGCTGGTTTTTGGAATTTGGGGTACGGGTTATTGGCTGCTGGGCTGGTTTCACTGTTAATTTTCATGATATTAAAGCAACATTGCCTACAGTAAGCCCAAATCCATGCAGTCTTCGATATCTTGCAAAACACTTACACAGCAGGTCCTTACAAGTTTGAAACTGCCCCAATTTGCAAACATGGGCCACTTTTCCTTAGCTACCTAATTCAATAATGAGGGGGAGTGTGACTCTCATTGTGAACCCAGACCTATTTCCTGTCCCAGCTCGAACCTCTGTACTCCCCCAAACCCACAAGGCCTTGATCCCGAAGTGTGTACACCAGGACTATTCCAACTAACCGAGACTGCTAGACAAAAAAAATAAATTTACAGACCTAGTACCAACACTAGCCAAATGCAGGCCAGCCAAGGGCTGGAAATCCTTTAAAGCAATATAATAAAAATGTGAAGATCTTATGTCAACATATGGGCTTGGACAGAGACATGGGAGACTGCCCTTCTTGAGTTCATGTAAAAATGAGAGGACATGCCTCCTTGAAATACCCTACTTCGCCCAGGCCGGAGATGGGTTTTAGAGAGGAGGAATGTATAACAATAAATAGAGGAGGACGCTTCCATGCCATGGCAGACGATCTAACTTTGTATGAAAATGTAAATGTCAGAAACGTGTTGACCTAGAGCGATTGTTATGACTTATGGTTTAACATCTCAATGCCTTCTGCCTTGCAGGGGAAAAACCTCTAGAATACCGCAACTGTTTTCATTTGCCTACACATAAGCAAACAGATGGTGGATATAAAATGTCACTCCATGTGGTTTGAACATGTTATATGACGAAATATGGCAACATTTTTTCAAGTCTATGCCGTACATTTCAGTTTCTTGAGAAGAGACTTTGAATGCATCCATGTTCACTCATCTTTTTTAGGCCCTTTGGAATTCGCACTGTCCCTGTAGAGGCCAGCACAATAATCAGGTTCCCTTTTTTTAGGCTAATCTTCAGTGTTTAATTTGAGCCGGTGGGCCATTTGCACTCATTTTTGGGGAATGGTACCTATTTCTACTCTTCAGCGTTTAGCCTACAGCAAAACAGAGAAAAAAAGCAAAAGCTGGAACAAAGGAAGGAGAGAAATACGGAAAAACAGTGACAAAGAAAAACAGCAGGGCTGAAAAAGACTATGAAAGAGTGAGAGAAAATGGCTTGGAGTGTCTGGTGCTGACTGAAAGAGGTATGTGATGTAATAAAGGCTACAAAGCCTTGGTATTTGGCACCCCCGACATTCAGTAGCACCAGCCACTGGCTTCCTGACCAAAACCTTGGGCACCAGCACTTAGGGGCATATTTCCCTAAGCACCACCTTAGTACCTTCATAGTGTAAATTGTTTTACGCTAAGGAGGTGCTAAAGTGGTTTTTTCCACATGTCATATTTTCAAAGTGGTGCAATGCGTGCATTGTGCCACTTTGGAAATCCTTGCGCCATGTTGCGCTAGCCATAATGTATGCAAGGGGGTTCTGGCGCTAGGAGGCCCGCAAAAACAGCACGGTGAAATTTAACAGGTTTCCATGCTCCGATTTTTGTGTCATTTTTAACACCTGCGCAGTGCAGTGATGCACCCATAGAAACCTATGGGGCTCCTTGCACTTTGCTGCACTTGTGTCAAAATCTTTGATGCCAGTGTAACAAAGCGCCACAATAGAGCCAAAATGTTGATGCTATTGTGCTAATTAATGACTGCTATGGTGCGCCGTATTAAAAATACAACGCAACCATAGTGTCGTTAGATGGCGGAAGGGGGGCGAAGAAAAATTGGCACATCAGCTCTGATGTGCCACTTTTTCTTAGTTAAGGGCCTTAGTACTTTACAAATTAAGGACTACTAAACATGCCTAATTAACTGCGTCACCAGTTTCAATTAAATAACCTCTCTTTCCTGGCTCTCCTATCCCGATGGTGCTTCCAATTCTATCACTAATTAAATAGCGTTTACATCAACGGAACCGAGCACCTGCCATTAATTTGCATACTCAAATCGCTCATTTTATTTAAATTGTTAAATGTAACAACATAAATCGAATCCAGCAGTCGCTGTAGTCAATAGAATTTTCTATATTTTAACATCAGTTTTTATGATTAGCTTTTGAGTTAATTTCCACAATATTTAAAAATCAATGTATTTCTATTTATGCTAAAAACATCATAGCTATATTTTCTGTGTTACAAATACCTTTTGATTTTACTAAGATTGTATAGCTAAAAAATACTTACTTACAGATACTTTCAGTCAGCCCTCCTCATCCAATGGTCTTGTGTTGTGTCATTCACACATTTCCACCACCCACTAATGCGCAAAGCTTGGGGCATTTGGTCACACAACTTCAGCCATTAGCTAACATCACTGTGAGTGATGGCATTCTGTTTTCTCCTCAAACAAAGTAGTTCCTTACACTGCTAAGGACTACAATACAATGCCGACTTTTTTAGGCCGAAAATTGTTTACTTTTATCCAATTTGATTCATAAAATTGTCATTGACAAAGCTAAAAGGGATGCATCAATTCCAGACTTATTGGTCTTGCTACTTAACTAGTAGTTAATAATATTGCGTATTTTAATAATATTGTTTAATATTGCGTATTTTTGCGTATTTTTGCTGTCCCATCATGCATCTTGACATGCTAGCTAATGGGTCTGCTGAGGCCACAACAGGTGATAGTGAAGAATGTATTACCTGAGGAAAATAATAGCTGGAGGCTGCTCCATAAAATGTGGTGGGAGCTCAGCTATGAGCATGAGATACTTGTCTACTGGACGAGTAGCAAAAGATAGCAAAAGTCAGCCTTATTATGGCAAGCAGTTGTACCCAATTCCACGATACCTGCTGCTCTAATAAGAGTAGTTCCCACTTTCACACATACTAACAATCCACAATTTATTGCTGCCCTTCAAGACTAAGGCGGGTAATGGTTTCTATGTGAGCTCCTAAAATTCGAATTATTGACCTTTTATTCAGATTCATGAGGCGATCCATAACTGAAAATTCCATCACTTCACCTGCAAATGTTGATTCCAAATTAAAGCAAACACGTTTTGGCATTTCATTTTCTTCTATAAATAAATAGAACTAAATGCAAAAAAAAACTTTTTGTACAATTAATCTAAATTCTATGCAGTAAAATGAGTAAATGTACACATAAAATTGGGATTGATTCACAAGTTAGGGGGTCCTTTCATTAATAGCTTTGCAGCTCTTCCTTTCTTGTACTGTCTAAAGTTTATGCAATGATTTGGAGGATTTCTGAGTTAAATGTTTGAATTTTAGGCACCTCAAACACAAAAAACAGGCATGCAGCTCTGTGCTGAGCCAGCGCAGCTCTTAATAATATGGCAGAGGATTTGCAGATTTATTTAAGCACTAGATATGTGCTCACTATGGTCCTGATTTAGAGTTTGGCAGAAGGGATACACCCGTCCACCTTCTAACGATTCCCGTAGGATATAATGTAATCATAATATGACAGACAGGATTGTAGTAACCCCATCTGCCAAATTCTAAATTATGCCCTAAGGCTGCTGATTACTTTCTAGTTGAAGTGGTCCCTTATGTTCAGAATGTGGAAGATCCCAGTGCTAGATCCGTTTAGTGGGTAATGCCCACTAATTCAGCATTGCATTTCAGTAGCAGGATGGCAATCAGAAATAAATATGGAGTCTGAGGTAAAATACAAAAAGGTGTATTCCTCTCACCCATTGAAAATGTAGTGAACACAAAGACTGAGCGAAGCAACTACATAGTTGAGAAACTGTGCTTGAGGAAGGATATTCAAGTTTGAGTTTGATAGGGCACAGTTTGATAGGACACAGCACAGAAAACGTTGTGATAACAATACAATACCCTCCCCTTCCCAAACAATAGACACATTAAACTAGCGAAACAAAAAACATGAACAACAAGTGATACAAAAGATGTAATAAGTTATCAACATAATCATTGAATCCCATTGGCCATTTGCTAGGTTGTTTATGAAATACCATTGATCTGTCAGCGTTTCTTAATCTCCCACATTTGGCAATCATTCTAGCATTTCACTACCATCTGGCTTTGACAGCATTACCTTTCACAAGTACAACACAACCATGAGTCAGAAACTTGGACAAACCCCTCATTGCATACCTTGGCTGTTTTTACCGAAACTCTCTTGATATTTTGACCGCCTGCAGTTTCCTCCCACTGTATTTGCAATAAACGTGCAACAGCCCTATCACTACAGCCATTATCATCATCCATAAAAACCGCCAAACAAATTGTCATTGGTTTGCACTAGCATTCTTGCCAAATATTGCCATGCAGGTTCTTCACTCCAGGAGTATATACATTCCACTCTTAAGTGAAGCTCCAACAATTAATTGCACAGTTTCCCAATACTCAGTCTGCACAAAACCTTCATGTACATGGAGATAATGATCTGCTCTCAAACAAAAATATCTACCTCACAAATGAGGACTTAGCTCATTTAGGGCCATACTTATACTTTTTGACGCAAAACTGTGCCAATGCAGTTTTGCATAAAACCTTTTTACCGCCAGCTAACGCCATTTATTCGTGCCGCTCGGGAGTCAAAGAAAAACAACATTAAAGCAGAGAAAATTACTGTGAGACGGTTTATGACGTCGCAAACCGGATACACACCTTTTTTTCATGCAATAGCGTCAAAAAGCTGTGCAAACACAGCAAAATGTGCTAAGGAGAGACAAAATGGATCCCAGATGCTTGGACAGACCCCAGGAAGACGAGAACAGACCAGGAACCAGCCAGGAGGACCCACACAAGACCCAGGAGAGGGAGAAGAAGGAAAGAAAGTTTCGCTTCAGTGCAGAGGAGCAGGAAATTCTGGTGAAAGAGGTGACGGAACACCAGCACAAACCATTTGTCACCTCAAAGTTGCCAATTAGTAGGAGAGAGGCAATATGGCAACAAATTGTTGACAAGATAAACAGTGTGGCAGAAGTACGGAGAACAGTTATCGAGTGCAAGAAACGCTGGCATGACTGCAAGCACAGGACAAAGGAAAAGATGGCCAGGAACAGGAAGGCAGCACTGCAGACTGGAGGTGGGAGCCGTCAACCCTCAGGAGATCGTCACAGGGATTCAAGGACAGGACAGCGCAGACTACCAGGAGACAACATAGATGCAGGGTAAGTTGCATGGGGAATTAAAATGCACAAATGTTAATTGCAAGCGGGGGGGAACATACCTACTACACAATGCATGTAAGTCATAATATTCAGGGAGTGGCATGGGTAAAGGGGCACAGCGCGGGTGCATGGGCTGTTCAGAGGAAACCTGGGGCACAGTACTACACTACACCAACAATCTTTGCCTGGGGGTATGCTGCCATGCCAAGGATGTTGGAAAGGTAAAGACAGTCCAGGAGGGTAGGGTACAACGTAAAACTGGCATGCTGTCACACGACAGCTGGTATTCTCCCTACATGAACTAGGGCTCAATTAACAGTCTCAGCCCATATCTGCAAGTGGAATTTAACATTGACAACAGTTGCCACTACCACATCTGCAGTGTGTGCAGGTCAAGTAGCTAATGGCAGTAATGTCCCCATGGATCCAACATACCCAAATTAGAGGGTTCAAGATGACAACATTATCAATCCCCTGTAATCAATAAAAAAGTTCCAATCCTGTCAAATGTGAATGTCCATAGCTACAAACATCAGCCAACGTCATAAACATTATGAGGTACACAGCACTAATGTCATACCCATGCTGCATATGTCAGGCTCCACCCTGTGCCTGGGTCACATTAGCTCCAATGACACCATGCAACATCCCAAATGTCATACTGCTCAGACAACAGCATTGAGGGGGAGGACATATGTCACCGGCTAGTAAAATTTACCCTCACAGTCAGAAGAGGAAATGGAACACTGCTAGGACCATCAGTGCAATCCAATGTAGCACACATTCCCCAACATCAACATTACACACTACCAATGATGACATCTGTAGAGTGCCATGTCAATGCTATACATAGTATATGCTAGGTCTCAGCAACATATAGCTGGGTAAGAATTATCAGAGACTGGCTCAGTTCCAGATTGTTAAGTGTGGTGCAAGTGCCATCAGAACATCCACAGTCAGTGCAAGGCCTCACCATGAGAAGGGAAGTAGACGGAGGGTTGAGTAGGACAAGAAGGTGGCAATATACAATTTGGGCAGAACCTACACCTAGAGGATGTGATGCTGACAAGTTCCCACTACATGTGGCATGCAGGTGGGGCATAGGCCTGGGAGAATGCTAATATTAAAGACAGGAATAATGAACAGGAACCAAGATCACAATGTGCAACAAATAGGAAGGCAGGCACTTCACATTACAAATCCCACAACACAGACACACTAATTGTACAATATCTCATTGCAGAGGACGATGGCTTCCCTGGGGATATGCCTGTCATGGACTTTCCTGATGACATGGAGGACGAGCTGACAAACAACAGCCAGCAGACCCTCCAATATGTCCTTGGAGCCCTCCAGACCCCACCTTCAGTCACAAAGAGGAACACAGATACAGCAGCCATCAAAGAGGACCCACCCACCACCCGAATTGTATGACCTGCCAGCTCCGACCCAGCTGAGGACTCTGATGACACTAGCACCAGCTTTGAGAGTACTGTAGTTGGAGTACAGCAGGAGCTGGCCAAGGAGGTGCTGGTGGGAATGGAAAATATGGCAGCCAGCCTAGAGGGTGTGCGTTCGTGCATGATGTCAACTGCAGAACAGGCAGCAGCCATGCAAGGGCGAACATCAGTTTTTCAAGAACTTGAAAAACGTGTGAAGGAAATCAGCACAGCTGTAACAGAGTTGACACAACATCTCCGACAACAAACTTTTCAACGTGTGCACGAATGTAATATTGACCCCCTCAGGGCCGTCCTGGCTGCCTACCACAGTGATGTGACTGCTATTCTTAAGAACCAGCAGCTCCTTCTTGCTACAGTACTGCCCTTAATAGCCCCACCGTTGGCAGCTACCGGGATGTCTAACTCCACGTCTTCAAACACTGAGGTGTGTGTTGCCCCTTCACAATCACCACCACCAAGGGCAGAGGAGACAACACACACACCAGAAGATGAAGAAGTGGAACAGATCACCTTCACCCATAAGAGTACACGGTAGCACTAGTCCCTGCCACATGGCCACTTATAACCAAGGTCCTGTGCTTTGTAACATGCCAGTCTTGCAACAGCTGCTCTCAAGCACTGTTCTCCAGCCCACTGTTTATCTTGTCACTCTGCCCTTTGATTGTCTCTCTCTAACTCATTGGCAAATCATGTCCCTCTGCAGTGTCTGACACTTCACCCCAGCATGTCCAATGACATGTCCTTTTACACTTGTGTAGGATCACAATGGAAGGTGTCACACTAATGGACTCACAATCATGGATAATGTAAATATAGCACTACAGCACTTTATAATAAATAGCACTTACACAACCACTTTGTCTCTGTGTAAGGTGACACATCAACCGTGAGGGAGATCAGTGTTGTTTGCCTCATGTCAATGATTATAGAATGTCAATACAACTGACCTGAAAGAATGTGGGCTGATAACTATGCACTGTGGTCTGGATTGAATCATCATCTGCCCATCCTGAGGGTTAATTCTGAGGGAAATAGAAACTATACAGTATAATGATGTGTTGGACAGAATAAGTCTGCCTCAAGGGATGTCTAAGCCAAACATTATTGTCTTCCAATTTTTGTTCAAGCCAATCTTTACGTATGTGACATTTGACCCAAACTTTTCCTCACACACACCATACAGCAGGAATGGATGTGTATGAGTGTACGTACAAATAAGTAACCTGGCTGAACAATGTAAGAAATTATAGGTGTGAGTTATGTATACCATACTACATGAGATCATACCACCAATCACCTTATAAGGCTTCACTTGAACATCAGGCTGCAGGCAGACGTAACACAGTGCCCTCAATACCAAATCTGGTCCAAAGTATGTGAGATTGAAAACATACATCAAAAATTAACAACACTAGTAACCTTGAGTGGTGGGTGCCATGGATGGCAGAATCTTAGCAAAGTAGCTCTGGTGTAGCTGCCAATGTAACAGCTCAATTGGGAATTGGTTGCAGGATGGGACACAAATGCAAATACTAAAGAGACACTGTTCAGTCATGGCAAGGCCCTGATCCCCAAGCATTTGACACATACTGTAAAGGAGTACCTAAGTATTTATTTAATAGTAAAAAAGGAAGATAAAACCTGGGGAAACGCCTTAACTGACCTAGCCTATCCTAACTACACATTACGCACAAAAGGCCCTAACTAACCTAAGCTAAACTTACTTATCACATTTAAGTAAACACTCTAAACATCAACCCCCCACCCCCCTTATAATGGGACACATGAAGGACAACATATACTAACTAAAACACATACCTTCTTATACTAAATAAATATATATTTATTTATATTTATATATTTTTTTTTAAACACCAAAACCCCAACATCATCCCGCACCCACCCACACACATAATAAAAAAACATATTAAAATGATCATACCCCCACCCACTACTACTAACTAAACTAACAGCCTATTCTACTCTAACACTAAGCCCCCTAAACCCACTAATTAAAAGAACCAGGAAAGAGGAGGGAGGGAAGGCATTCAAGGTAGAGGGTATGTTTTTCACAAGTTCGCCCTCCGCAGGGTCTTCTTGATGGCATGCACCCTCTTATTAATTTGTGCCACCTCCTGCTGCAGTCTGTTCATTCTCCTCAAGATACGTTGCATGTCACGTTGCACACTTTGGAAACCTGCAGGGTCAATGACTGCAGCAGTGGTTGTCTGGGTCCCAGTTGTCGATGCAGTTGTTGGTGCCATACTTGTAGGGAGAGGTGCAGGTGGTGCTGTCATAGGTCCGGGAGCAGTGGAGGTCGATGGTCCTGTAGTGGTGCCTGATATGATTGGTGCCACCTGGGTGGTAGTGGTGGTGCTGGTGGTGGCGGCTGTTGTCGACACCGAAGGCCCCCTTAGGCAAATGCCCTCCACACTCTAGAGGCTCTTTCATGGCGATAACGCTGTGCCAAGTGGCGGAACCCAGACTCCACATCCAGAATGTGGCGGTAACGCATCGCCCGGCACTGAAACTCCTGAATCTGGATGGCATTCATATTGGCTGCTGTTAAAAAAGAAAAAGCCAAACATTAGGTACTTCATTGTGTGATATAGCTACTGAAGTAAATCAGACAATACATCTAATGTAGCTGAAACAGGCCATATCACTATACAGATCACAGATTCACCCTGAGGAAGTACATGATAACGCAGCCTACACATGTCCTATCTAACAGCACAGCAATGCTCTAAAAGATGTGTAACAACTTAAATGACCTATGAATCATTGTTCAGCCATTTGTCACGTAAAAGATGCTGCAAGTCCTCCACATGTGACAGGCCAACTAATAACTATCTTCTGGATGACAATCAAGGGCCACAAGATCTGTGATTTGTAAATGGCACTGCAATGATGGAATGCAGTTGCTAATCATGAGTGGGTATCCTAGTTTTGGACAAGTGATTTACAGATTACATGTCTGTGTACTAAACATGGATCATCACACCGAGGTACACATTTCATAACCCTAAGCCTGTGCCTCAGGGGGGGATGGACAAGCAACAAATACTTTCCAACATCTAGGACACCCAGGAAGCTTTGGACAGCTGTACATGGGTTTGGGCAGTCCACCACAGGTAAGCAGGATGTCCAACTAGGATACACCCAAACCTTGGACAATCCCATCCACATTTATGTTTGTACATGCAGACCATTGTCAACATCATTTAATACCACTAATACATGTCTTACAACAAGCAGATAGATGCAAGCACACATCTGGCCATGAGCTGCATGCACACCTATGACATTGTACTCAAGTGCCACATACACGTAGCACAACAGGTGGAGCTACATGCTGCTAGGAAGTCAAACATACAGTCGAACATGTTCACTAGTGAACAGGGAGGCTCAAGTCTGTGGGTAAGACTTTGGCATCCCTTTTCTGTGAGATTCAGGGTCTGACTTGCTGACTAAATCATAAATATGGCCCTCTGCTAGATTTTCTTTATAAAAAAATGTAACAACAAATGTCACCCTATTCACATGGCCATGCCTACAGGGCTGCACTACAATCCCAAAATATGACTATATGCTAATGATTGTCCAACTCAAAGATGGAAAAAAGTGATACTCCACTCAAGTAACATATCCGATCATTTACCAGCACATCATACCTTGCTATGTGTCCAACACACAGGAGTCAATCACACAACAGCTGAAAACACAACACAGAACTGAAATATCAACACTTACTGGATATGTCTCGGTCCCCAAATTGTGCCACCTCTCCGATTTTATAGGGGGCAGGTCAACCTGTAATCTATGGAAGGGAGAAATGTGCTCAATGTCTGTGCTCTGTACAACACTTCCAAATAAAAGTACTGTGTGTAACATCAAATCTGAAAGTCCAGCCTCTCAGGCATGATGATACTACAACAGACATACCACTGCAAACATGTACAGACCCTGTCACTTCAGTGAGTGATACACACATATCTGCACACTTGCAGTGGCCCTAAATATTATGTGGTGGCAAACATGCTTCATCAATTGTTTGCAGACTCACTTATGGAGTGTACTCCTCTCATCATTTGTAGTAATGAGAGACATGCACAGCCACTTCTCTGAAGCACTGCAACACCAGTCACTCAGGTATTGTGGCTTGTGCATCAAAGGACAATCATTTACTGTGTGACACACCTGTGGGTTGATTTAAGGTAATAATTTATCATGCTTTCTATGGTCCCTTACATGTAGGGCCTGTGTTGTGTCTAGGTAACATATGCTACATTAACAGTTTACCCTGAGCCACATATGCCCCCTATGACACCATAATGGCAGGGATCCTGTGCATTATTTGGTGACAGTTTGAGGCTAGCCATGGATTGACCAGTTTTAATATTTGGATACAACAAGGAGAAATATGTTGACAGTGTATGTTGTAGTCATCCATGACAGACTGCAGGGGCACAGGTGTAGTCATTGCACCTGAAATGTGTCACTCATTGCCCTGTGTATCCATTATGGATTTAGGAAATCACAGTGAGCCACCTTCATCATCTTACATTTGCCAAGTTGGTTGATCAGCGGATATACAGCAAACTGACACTGTAATATTATTAACACATGTTTTAGCAAATGCACCACTGTGTCAATCATGATGATGTAGGTTTCAATTTGTATGTACCTTCAGAATGGCAGCAGTCCCAGGAATGTCTGTGATAGCCTCTATACTGGGAAGTTAGTTATTAAACATATGCTGCACTAGATCAGCATGGGTGTGCCAAACTAAACTAGCAAAGTATTAGTGAACTTTATATGTAGGATGGAATTGGTCAAGGGTCCCTTGCACGACATCATGCACGTAATACATTGTGATCATGCATTCCCCAACGTCAGGTATCCCATGATGATCCCATAGCTTATGAGAAGTTCATGGCTATAGAGTAACACAGATGGCAAATGCATTAGCTGTGTTCCAGCTATTGTGCCCAAAACCAATGTAAAACATACAGGTACAATGAACAGAGGGCCATGGATAGTTGTTACCCCTCAATTTGTATAATTTGCTTCATTTTATGTGCCACAGCTATGGAAAGTAGCACCAAACATTTAGATATGAACCCGTGTGCATTACTTTTGGCATCCATCCCTAATTTAATTGCGACACAACCAAGTCAAACTATCAGCCTAAGATGTTACCTGAGGTTAGAAATAACTTGGTACGTATGTGTCAGAATCCAGTTCAGACATGTATCAGAAATAATAGGGGGGACATATTAATTCTTGAAAATGTCTGGATTAAAAACATGTCTTCCATAGTACACTCACAGACCATGCCGAAAACATATGTTAGAGCCACATTTGCATCATCTATTGACGTGAAGGCAGCACTAATTTACAGGCTGCAGTTGTGTTTTGTAACTCAGTGCAGTTGTTGCATCAACAAATGACGGTAATGTGTAGCAATTATTGTATAACTCACGGCCACTCTATGTTTAACTTGCACTCCACATGTCCAAAAACATTGCCTGCAGCATATGAACAAATCTGATACTCTCACTACAGAGTATTTAAATCTGCACATTACTCTGAATTGTACTCACCAACAGGGCCACCAATCACAATCCCCAGGTGGTCCAGCAGGTCTTGCTCCCTGGCAACAAGGTCAGCTCAACGGTGCTTTAGCTGCCTTGCCTCTGTGTGATACCTCTGTATCACCCGGCCACCTGCTTCTATCATCAAAGGGAGGAAGTGGCACACCAGCCAAATGAATCCCCCCAGCTCTTCCTCTCCCATTCTACCGAGACGTGGTCTACCCAACATGCTTGAAAAAATAAAGGAATTAAGGGGTACAGAGGATAATGAAGGGAAAGGAGGAGAGTGAAATGAAAAGTAATTAACACTAAAACAGCCCGACCATCCCCAAATTAACACTACCCACAACAGACTCCCAACAGTACAAACACAACATTAGACACCAGAAATGACAAAAATACACTTACACAGGATACCACAGACACTTACAAAACACCAAAAGACAATATAAAGAGCACACAGGAGACAAATTCACAATATTCACAGAGAGACAAGTCCAAACAAAGCCACACAGTCAAGAAAAATCACAAACTGCAAAGTGTATGTGAAAGTACACCTACTGTACCAATTCTGTAAACAGGATATCCTATTACATCACTTCCTGCCTCAAATGTGGTGCGTTTTTATTCTGATGCGTCAAAATATTATAACACTTCCAGTCTGTGTCTCATTTGTTTTTTACGGACATGCTTAGAAATTACCCTTCATCCATATTTTAAAATATTTTTCATGGGGTACAGTGTGGGAATTACCGCTCAGGGCCAATGGCTGTATCATGGCAGTGAGTGTCATTTTTCTATGCATATGCAGCGTTTTTTGATGCATGTGCATCTTTTTTGACACGTATACGTCAAAATGTATGTCTTTCACTGGGTTTGGGTCATTTTTCAAATGTTATAGTACATGACAGCTGTAACTATACAGAGATAGGCTGTTTGCACCTACATTGTGCATTCCAGTGTATGGGCACACGTGGCAAAATTACACTACTACGGACCATGATCCTCTAGTTGTTGTACCGGATTTGCACTCTTCACTGACGCATTGGATGTCCAAACCTTTGGAATACAAATTGTTATTACCCAGTTTGAGCAGGTTGTGCATCAATAGAGGATAGCAAGGCTACGCAGCTCAATACAATAACTCATTGCCTGTGTGTCAATGTGTGTGAATTGGCTCTTACAATTTTAGTTGTCCCACTGTGTGAACATCACAAGATGTGTTTTCATAAATGTGCTTGTATGCATGTGTTGTCAATGGGGACATCCATCAGATGCTATTCAGTGTGGAAATGAGTAAGGAATGTGTTTATCATACACGTAGCAACAAATGCTGCGTGAACTTCCCAGATTTTTGGGATATAAGCATCTCCCATGACAAACCATGCACAGGATAGATAGAGGACGGTTGATCATGGCAATGTTCCAAGACTAAGCCATCATATGTCCTGGAATGTTGGATACCACTTCCTGGTCACTTGTTTCGATACTACCCAAAAGTCAGGCATTTGAAAATGCTATGTGGGTACGGTGTTTGTGACACCGAGTCCCAAAACCAATCTACAAATATAATGTCACTCCACAGTTTGAGTTGTATAAATGACCTATGTTTCTCCTGTGGCTGTGGCTGTAGCAGTGGAGGACCCGCAGACCAAGCAGCACATGTTCACATATTTCCAGTGGTTAATTGCACAAAGGTGTCCAGTTCAAGTATGGGGGCCCATGTGTAGCTTGTGTCATTATTGGGGTCCATGTTGTCACAGTTACGTGCAGGTCTAGTCATGAGTCCATGGAGCCATTCCCTGCATTAACAAAGTATCCTTCACAGCTGAATTGAATGAAAGCCGAAGAGGAATTGAGAACACACATGGGGATAGTCCAGCTATGGCACTGAAAAAGTTTTATGAGACAGACAACAGGGCAACCTTGGTGTGCACACAAAGTTATTGGATCAGGAATTTGAAACCAGCAGGTTTCATCACAACATTCGTACACAGGGTTGCCTCTAAAATTCCCACTGCAGCCGGGAACATCAGTGCCTCTGTGCAGAATAATCTCACAGCTATTCACCACGCAAACCTCATCAATATGTTGGTGCCTATGTGTATCAGTGTGTGGACCGTCAGGTTACAAACATGTGTTGACATTTCATGCACATTATCAAACATTGTTTGTTGTGCTGGAGGCACCATACCCAATCCATGCATACAGCCATGGTACACTGTCTCTTTTTGACACTCATGCATACATGAAACCCAGACAAGGGATGGGCCGTGATTAGGCTATTTGAAGACAAGTTCCACCCCATGATACAATAAGTAAACTGATTACGCTATATAATGTATTTGAGTATTCATTGTAGACCTACCTGACACAATACCCCAGGAGGAAAGTAAGGGCATGGAAAACAACTATGAGACAAATGTAGCCATAGGGAACCTTTATGATAAAGCAAAGACAGGAACCAGTTGGGCTAACAGGATGCAGGGTCAATCAGGAACAAAAATGAACAAGGCAAATATACAATGAGCAGACTGAGACTGGTCAAAGCTGGAACAACACTGTGGAAAATGTACATTGTTTTTCTCCTGTGTGCTGCAATGTTACACAATACCCCAAGGCCTGTCTTACACAAGTGATTTATACGCAATGCATAACAGTGATATACATATAATGGCAGTTTCTATGCCGTTCCAGGCAGCTGCAAGGGCAGTGCATGTTCAAATGGCTGGTCTGCATGGAGGTGCTCAGAGGTGTGTGCAGCTTCAGTCTCTCACAAGTCCTGTAGGTGAGAATCAAGTTCAAAGGACCAACAGTACCTTTCACATGGGCAGCAATGGACAGGTGATTACAGGTCCTACAGACTACAAGGCAGTGCATTATCCGACCAGAAGTCCATGCAGACAGATGAACAATGACTATGGCATACCATACTAAAGAGGGAACCACACTGGAGTCAGAATGTGAGTCTGGGTGTGTGTAGATGAGGGATTATCTCGGTACAAATAGTCCATTTCCAGGGCCCCCTTGAGAAGGGTGGGGAGAGACAGGAAACATGGCAGTGGCAGGACTTATGACCTGGGATGGCATGTGCAAGGGATGTCTTGTGAGCAGTGCTGGTCATACCTGGGGCACTCGTGCTATCCATTTGCTGCTTACATGGATTTCTTGTCACACATACTCCTTGCAAAGATAGCTGATGTCACACTTACTGCTGTCAAGGGTCTGGTCATACATTCCTGTTACCAATGCAATAGCACAGCCACTGCCTCATGTATGAGGCATTTTTTTTCCATATTGAATGATGGTGTCTTTGTTGTGTGCCATATGTCGCAATGAACCATGTTGCCAACATGTATGTGTGAAATAGCTGTGGTCCTCTGCTATTGCCCTTCAAATGTGAAATGGACAGGATATATGTAATTTACAGTGTGTGTGAAGTTGGCTGTACATTCATACCCATCAAATATGATGTGGATTTTTCAGTATCCTAATATGTATTTCTGCAATGCTCCATGAGGCTACACTCTGATTATGAATCTTAGGGATAATGTGATGCAATAATGATTACCCAGACCATGATATAGTGATTAGAGTAGGTGTTTATTGGCATATGGTAAGACAGTGGTGATGGTGACTATAGTTAAAAGAAGTTTTGGACAATGTGTTGTCTCCGACACAATACTGCAGCTGTGTTTGGATGGTCCCCCTCATGTTGATGGACAACGTCCTCCTCTTCCTCCTCTTCAGCTATTTGTGGGTCTGGTTCATAGAGGGGAATGTTCCTCCTTACACAAATGCTGTGCTGGATGGCACAGGTCAAAATGATCTTGCAGACCATTTCTGGTGAGTGTAGGAGGCTACATCCGGTGATGTCGAGGCACCTGAATCTTGACTTCAGGATGCCAAAGTCCTCTTGACTATGATGCGTGTCCTCCGATGTGCCTCATTATAGGCACGCTCTGCTGCTGTGCTTCGGTTTGCAAATGGGGTCATGATCCATGGCTGGATCCCATACCCCTGATTAGCTGAAAGAGAAAATGAGTGAGAAAATGTTGATGTTGCTTGCACCATGATTATCACTTTGCATGGCAGTTGTTCTCTTGTGTTGTCTGTGACTCATCTGTGTTTGTGTTATTGTGTGGAATCCTAGGCTTCTAGGATTTACCATTAGAATTGGGATGCTTCATTATCTGAACTGGTGTTTGGTTTATTGACCGGATGTCAGCAGTATTTTTGTAGACTTGCAGTACATTGTGTAATCCCTTCCATTATGTCATGTGAAAGAGGTGTCCATGTGTCTTAACTGGGGGTGACATGATACTTCCATACACAGAATCAATTCCACAGTGGTGGTAACACAGTTGCATCGATATGGCCTGGACATCCCATCCAATTTAACATATGCAATAGAATTTGTTAAACATCTGTGAGGCCCTTTGATTTGGCTAGGTGACAATGTACAACACATCTCCATAAATTGTCAGCACTCAATTGTTGACAATTGACAATGCCCAGATATCCCATGTGTTACAAGTTCTCTGCAGACCTATTTCTCTGCCCTTGCCGAGTTGACTCATGTTCAAACGTATACCTATACTACTGAACGTGGTCCAGTTCAGCTGGCTAACTTGGTTGTGAGGTTGACGTTTTGAGTGTCAGAAGGTCCATATGCCTGTATATCTGTTGTGTACATGTGTAATTGTCTCAAACCGTATGTGTAGGAATGTGCACTTTCAATATTGTTACATCAATATGTTTTCTTAGCACAGTCAGTTCACTTGCTTATTGGTAGTGGGCAATGTTGGAGCATGAGTGATGGGAGATATTGGTACTGCCTCAATGATTCCATGACACCTTCATTTGAGTCATCATCATCGTGCTATGTGTCTCATGGTGTTTGACCTGCAGCAAAACACATTGCACACCCCTTACACAGTACTTATTGTTTGGAAGGGTGTTTGATTGAGTGTTATTGATGTGATATTGAAAGATTAAACTTCCAAGTTGTACTGCCAATTGAGGCCATGTCATTGTAATTGTGTTGTTTTAAGTTGTTCCCTTGTGACTCTGGAGCGGCATCTGTTGTTATTTTGATCTGACATTTGTCCATAGGTTTGTATACCATTGGGTCAGGGTATCAAACATGCCTAGCAGTGTCACAACCTCAGTGTCTTCCTGGCCACGTGTCAATGTAGTGGTGTGTGTGTTGTGTGTCCTACAGGGTTGCTCTGCTGTGTGTATATAAGTTTTTGTACTTACCAACAAGTAGGCGATTGCCATATCGTCCATCCTGGAAGTGTTGATTGATGGTGCAGTGGTGGAAAATGAATGAATCATGTACACTCCCAGGATACTTTGCCACAATGTTGGTGATCAATCCCCGGTGATCGACAATGGCCTGCACATTGATGGAGTGTGTGTGCTTCCTGTTGCGGTATAGATGTTCGGTTACAGCATGTGGCACAATGGGTACATGTGTCGCACCAAGCATGTGTGGGAAGCCTTTGATTTGATAGAAGCCCTGTTTGGTCTCCTGCTGCTTCAGCTGTGTGTTGGGGAAGCTGATGTGGCGGGTGTGAGGGAGATGATGGCATCCAATACCTTGGGTAGGAAGGCAGAGAATGAGGGCTGTGAGATCCCGGCAACCAGAGCACCCGTGGTTGGAAAGGAGCCACTTGCCAACATGTGGAGGACAGCTAGCAGCTTGGTCTCTGGTGGAATGATGTGGGGTGTCTGCAAGCTGGGTGCCAACTGTGGCTCAATGTTGCGCAGCAGCTGCTGAATGGCTTGCCAGTTGAGTCTGTACCTCTGGATGATGTCTTGTTGTCAGAGTCCAAGAAGGGTTGTCCTGGTGCGGAATATCCTCTCCTGCCTTCTGCATTGCCTTTAGGGTCCCTGCTGGTGTTTTGGAAGCTGCTGTTGTTGGTCCTGTGCTCTGCGTCTTCGTGCATGCCGGATGAGAAGCACCTCCATGTCTTCCTTTTGGAGCTCTGCTGTTGCTTGTGTAAGTTTTCCTTAAGTAGTGGTGTGTTTGCCCCATTTTAACGCCTGCCCTGACCCAGGCATTATTTTTGTATGCAAATTGGGCTCTGCCCCATTTTCAGACTCCTCCTCCCGGCCGTAGGGATTTTTGCGCGATAGCATAAATATGGCGCATGGGTGTTTAAGTCATTTTTTGGATGGGAACACCTACCTTGCATGTCATTAACGCAAGGCGGTTTCCCGCATCCAGAAAATAACACAGACGGAGGAATTTTGGCGTTTGCGGGGTCGGGCGTCATTGTATAAATATAGTGCAAGATTTGCGCTGAATGTGCGTCAAAATGTTTGATGCACATTCGGCGTAGACAAAGCATAAATATGCCTCTTAGTGACCAGACACATGCTAAACAGTGTGATCTGATTCTAAACTCTTCACATAAGCACAATTACCCTCTTCCTTTCTATCAAATTAGAACAATGAACTCCAATTCCATGGTCAACGGTTTCCACCATTTTAGAAAATAAAAAGATGAATAGTTAAGGCTCGAGGAATGTTTTTTTTTCACCCATTGAAAAATCTGTTGACGTGTATCAGACCACACAAGCTCACAATTCTATTTCATCACATTCCTTAAAACAGCAACCCTACAAGCAAAGTCTTCAAAATGTTAGCATACAATTCAAATAATCCTTAACCTGATGGCTTCCAGAAACAAAAGACATGGTTTCACAGCATTCGGAGGCATCACATGCAACTAATCCAATGCAAAATCATATATCTTCTCATTTCCATAAAAAATAATCTATGTATGTATCTATATACTGTATTTCCACAGTGCAGACCTACCAAGAGACAAACATTAAGTCACTGAGGAAGAGGAGATAGGGCTTGATTGAGGATGGTTAATAGATTGTGATATATTGCTATTCAGAAATGTGCCTTCAACTCTTTACTAAGTGGAAACAGTGATGGGACAGTCCTAAAGGATGCAGGGATATGGTTTCAGAGCCTTGGTGCATCTCTACACTTCTTACTGGGCAGCCTGATAGTTTCCTCGCTGCAGGTGTGCTGAGAGCCAAGAGAGAGGATGAGATTGTCTGCAAGACATGCAAGTGTGCTATCTGTGATGGCATTGGATAGTATACAGCTGTTTTTGATGATGGTGCAGACCAGCAAGGGGAGCTAATGGACTTGCATCAGGATGGGGGTGATGGGATTGTAGTTTCTGAGGCTCAGGATGGGACGTGCTGTGTGTGCAGAGCTAAGGTGCCATTTTGAACTGGCAAAACAAACATTTTATAATGCCTAAACCTTCCTTTTCAATAGGTATGTGTCACTACTAAAGTAGTCCCCAAATGCCTGCAGAGCAGTATGCATGGTATTAAAAAGTAGGACATGTATAACTAAAGTTTACATGCTCTGGCAATGAAAATCCTCGAAAATCGATTTTTCACTGTGGCAAGGCTAGCTCTCCTATGCAACAACACTGGAGTACATTATAATATTTACAAATGTTCAACTTCAGTTTAGGAACAGTTAGAAACATGTTTCAGTGGCTCATTAATAATAGTAATTTAAAATCAAACTTAGAGGTCAGGTCACATTTCATGTTACTATTTTGGAAAAATGCACTTTAAGAAAATTGTCATTTTCCTGACTAAGCCAAGTGTGCCTTTCTGCCAGTGTACATTGTCATCTGACCCCTGATGGTCCACCTAGAGTGTTCTGTGTATTGCTCTCAGACAGTGGACTACAGGCCATGGGCACAGGCATAGGAGTTCCTCTACTGACCAGGATGGCATAGGTGCTGTATCCAGTCCCCCCTTGAGCACCAAAGTATAGCCTGACAGTTGTACCTAGTCCCTTCCTGACTTTAAATGAGACTACCCTGTCACTGGCAAATGCAGCATACACCTGGGGCTGTTTGTCCTTTGTCACTCTAGTCAGGCGGGTACCAAACACAGTGGGGGTAGAGGAAGTGGCCACAACTTGTTTGTAGAGGTGGAAAAAGACTTACCCTCCGTCCCCAGGCTGGCACTAGGCATAAAAGTAGACCCCATAGACCTTCTCTCACAACACTCCTGGACCTCGGAAGTTCATAAGGGGTTGTCCTGCTATTTGAATCCTGAAGGAAAAGTAGACCTCTGCCTTGAACTCTGGACCCGAGAGGTGGCTTCGAGGGTCAGTAGCGTAACCTGCTGTTTGAGCTACAGGGACACATGAAGATTTCCCTGCCTTTTTCTGTAACTACCCATCTGACCAGTTTCAACCAGACCTGCCCTGGACCCTGCTAATGAGTGAGCACTAACACTCAAGTTGTGCCTGCCAGGTCCTGGACTCTTGGCTGGGTTGGAGTGTAGTCCTACTGACAAAACTGCAACGTGGAACTTATAATCTTTTTCCCAACTTTTCCTCCAAATAACCAGTGGGATGACCCGGACCTTCGTTGAGCCGAAGCTGTTGATTTAGAATCGCCAGTCAGATTCAGTTTGCTAGTTTGATCCACTGAATTCCAGAAACGTTTCCAAGACCAAACACATATGGCTTCATCAGGACTGACGCCAAACTGCAACCCATTTACCGTGAGGTCTTCTTGGGCACAGACTTTGGGCTTTAACCACTCAGAGCTTTTCTGCCTTTGTCATCTGCACAGGACCCCAGTTGTTAGATCTCACAGCCTTGGTGTGGTCTTCTCCTATACTTTTTGCCTTCACTCCTCCTGTTTTTCTCATTGTGTTTGTGTTTGCCTTAGTCTAACCAGTGCTAAAGTGCTTGTGCGCTCTTCTTTAAACATTGCAAAATTGGCTTATACCCAAGTCACACATTTAATTCAATTGTAAGTCCCTAGTAATGTGGTTATGCATGTACCCCAGGACCTGAAGATCAGTACTAGTAGGCCTGTAGCAATTATCATACTGCCCACATACGTAGCCCTGTAAAACATGTCTCAGACCTGTGTGTGCAGCTCCAAACTTCAATTTTGAGATGTCAAAATTAACCTTTTCAAAACTAGCTAGAGCTAAATAATTGTGCACTTGTCCCAACACACACTCTAAAGGCCAGAACAGCTCAATCTGTACACCAATTTAACAATTCTTAAGAGTTCCCATGTGTTCAATTTATTATTTTCATTAAATCTAAAGTCCATCCATCAAAACAAATATATTCCTTCACAGTGTGAAATCAAACTTGATGGCTTTTCCAAACAAATTTGTTGAATCCCAATGCACTTTGGGTAAACACCCTTCCTCAGGGGAACTGTAAGAAAATGTATCATACAAACCAATCAGGCTGCAATTATCATTTATCTTTATTGTATTATTATTAAATTGTATTAAATTATTTATAGAGCGCATTCCGGCAAAAGCATTGAAGCACTATACAGACCATAAATCAAAGAAAAACTAACACAACTAAACTAATATTTAGTTTGCAAAAAGACAGGTTTTAAGACATTTCCTAAAGAAGAAGTGATTCGGTATTTGACGCATCGAGAGAGGCAAACCATTCTATAGCCTGGCTGCTTCCACCGTAAAAGCTCGATCTCCCCATCTCACTTTTTTACAATGTGGTACCTTGATCATAAATTTCTAAGTTGATCTCAGGTGTCTCGGTGGTTGATAGAACAACAAAATGGATTTCAGATAGTCGCATCCCTCTGACTGAAGTGCTTTGTGCGTAAGGCAAAGTGTTTTAAACATGATTCTCTTCCTGATTGGAAGCCAGTGTAGAGATATTATGAACAATAAAAACAAAAGTACTGTTGTTAAATCACTTGCTGTGAATATATACACATGGCTTCATGCAGAAACAACGTGCGTAGTACAGAAAAGCATGATTCAACGTGCAGGGTTGAGGCACAAATTCAATGTGCGTAATGATAATTGCTTTACACACATCACTAGTCTAAATTGAATGTGCTAGCGTTTGTAATATGGAAAAACTCCCACAATGAAGCCTCGTGGAATGACTCAAGCAAAAAATGAAAATAAAGCAAGCTTCCAAGGTGACCATACAGACCGTTCTGAATAAGTGTTTGAGATTGGGCATTTCAGGCCTTCAGAGTGCACAATTATTTGACTCTAGTGTAGTGAATCCCACCTTGTTTTAAGGGGAAACAGGAGTTAGATTAGCCTTGTGGCTTGCAGATCTGTGCCTGCATCACCTAGTGGCTTTTACCCTACTTAGCTTGCTCCGTTTTAGCACAATTATTTAATTATATGTTTTCAAGTTGGCTGCATTGTATCTAGTTAGGCCAATGTTTTAGTTTCACGTTATCAGTGCCACAGCGCTAAGGCGTAAATATCAACCAACAAAGATAAACAAACTGTAGGTATTCATGTAAGGTACTTTCCCTTTTCATGCCTTCGGGGGAATTGTTTATATAATTTGCCGTCCCAAGCCTGTCTTGTTATCTATGGTTTGGGAACAGACCTACGTCAGGGGTCCGAGCAGATCTGTATAAATGCACCCCACCTAGACAGATAGTCAGAGGGATTCCGACCAGATGCCATTGCTGCTACCGATGCTGCACATCACCTTGATGCTGACCCAGTCTTCGTGTCCCTACGGAGTCTGAACTAGAGATCTCATTCCACGGTAACGAGGGTTGGGGGGGCTCTTCTCATGGACATGGCATTGGCAGATTAAGTTTAACACACCTAGCTGTCTTTAGGTTAGAGATTAGGTTCATCATGCTACGGTATTAGGGCGTATGTCATATCTCATGTAATTTCATGTTATTGCAAGATGGTGGGGTTTTACATATTAATGACTCTCGTGTTCACAATTCTGTTTCTTGCATTATTCATTATCCTTATCATTGCTGCCCAGGCAACTTATCGCAGATTGCAGTTTTTTAAATAAAACCTATTTAAAAGTTTACTGCATCTCTTTCATTGCCTGTGTTTGATTGATACCTGTTGTTCATGTGAGAAAGAGGTAATCTCCGTTTAACCACAACACTCCCTGAGATGTCATACTCTTGAGAAAATGCGTAAAGGCTGCCACAAATCACCTTTTACTGTTTGGCTTTTTGGTGAGGTGCTGCTTGTGAGCCGGGAGGGTTGGGACGACAGTGGCAACTTGTTTTAGGATTTGGCATAGTCACCTACAAGCATAAGTACAGTTATCCTTAAACCAGCAGTCTTGCCTAGAGCGAGAGTCAAACTATGACATTAGCTAGTTTTGAGAATTGTTTGCGGTATCTGGGCAGGATATCATCCAATGCAGCATCTTTATCAGTCAAATTTTGTTTAAATAAGATTACGCTGTAGGGGATAGCGTGCATGATATCATTGTTTTTTCAAAAATTACAATTTTGCCAGGACTGAACATTGTTTTAATGCATATGTCACTACTAGAATATGTCCTAAATAGCCCATAGGCTAAGGTGCAGTGCATTTAAAACGTTGAACCTATTGTTTTTAAGTTTTCAATGACTTGGTCGTTATAAAAAAAAGCTACATTCATTTTTCACTACTACAAGGCCTATCTCTCCTATTTTGTAAGATTGGGTTAACTTATTACATTTGTTATGTGATAACTTTTGTTTGGGAGCAGGTGGGAATGTTATTGTTACACTAAAATTAATTTCATTAATGGTAAAGTCAGATTGTAAGTCACTATTCTGAATTTGTTTTTAGAAATTTGACATTTTACTTTTCCTGACCATTTGGTTTCTGTAACCTGTACCTTTGGTCACATGACTAGGTGCAGTTGGCAGTTGGTCTTTATTCATTTCTCCCAGACAGTATCACAAAGGGGGACTAGGTGTGGGCAGGATGCGCCATCCTGACACGATGGGTGGGGACGGAGCTGTCATCTTCCACACTTACATTTCAAAGGAGCTGTCTTAGCCCACACACAAAGAACTTCACACTAGTCTTTTGTCACCCCAGGCATCTTGGGCCTGGGCAGAAGAAGGAAGGAAATTCCAGAACCAGATGTGGCGGAAGTGTAGACGTTTCTCCCAGTTCAAAGCTGGCAATAGGTATAAATATTGAACCCCCAGACCAGCTCTTCAGTACACTTGTGGGAGCTCAATTATTTACAGGACCCCAATAATTTATGAACCTCAATTTTTATCTCAGGCAATCCAGCTAGTGGCAAGAGACACCACACTGCTGACATTAAGCTTACTGATTAGAAGAGCAAAATTCAAGTAGAAACTGGGACCACTCAGTAGCTGGGTTCTGGATCAAAAATAAGTTCAAAACATTTATTACAGAATTCTTAATATAAAAGGTACAGAAAATGCATAGATTTCCCTAAAGGCTCAGATACTGAACACAAAAATCCAAAATCAGAGCAAGAATCTGTATTTAAGCAGTTAATTCTCCTCAAAACCTGTCTCACTCGTAAAGAGTAGTAATAGCACAATAAGGTAGGAGAAGAAAGTCTTAAAAGTTTTTATACACGTTTCATACATGAACAATTAGCAAACCCCAGATTCAGCATGACATGGTCATGGTTAGGTTGCATTGGCAAATCAAATGCAACTTCAAAATAATTAAAACTCTTAGCACTAACTCATTTCTCAATCACAAGTTTGTCTCCTCAGTAACTCTACTCTGGAAGTGTAGATTACAGTATTAAACATTTCTAAAAGAAAAGCTCATAGAATTATATTCTTCTGCAGGCCAACATCAGAACTGCCAGCAGAAATCCTTCAAATTAATTCATAATGTAAATGGTGGTAAGTTTAATTTTCAATACACGCTTTCTGAACATAATAAGCGATTATGCCTTTGCACTCTGTGCTCTGCAGAAACTGCAAAATCAGGAAGGCGAGCAAAACATCAGAAACTATATCCAGTCTAATAAAACTGAATCTTTGCATAAAAACGTGGCCAACTATACTACATTATAAAACATACTTTTAACCAACGGAATTAAGTTGCCTCAAGTGCATCCTCATTAGTGCATGGATTACCAACGTATGCATCATTAAAATCATAAATGTGCACAAGAAATATGTCACCCATTATTTACACATAAGAAAAAACTTTAACAACCTCCTGGACCTGTGAACAACATAGAAGAAGGGTTACCCTGCTGCTGGAGGCCTGTCCTGCTCTCTGAGAAGGAAGATTGAAGCTGCTTCTTTCATTCCAGGCTACCTGAGTGACTCCAAGGGTTATCTGGCTGACCTACTGTTCTGAACTGCAGGGACACAAAAGGTTCCTGACCACTGGCTTCATCGGAACCATCACACCATGAGCATTTCAATGCATATTCTCGAATTGACAACTCCAGACCTGTGGCTTAACCCGAACCGATGCAATATGCCACACTTTGATGCTGCACTTTGATTCACAGCCCCTGATCGGGGCTACACCAGCACACAAGGCTTTGTTACGCAATCAATCAAGGAATTTGTAAGCGCGCTACTCACCCGTGAGGGTCTGAAGGTGCTGAGGGGGGCACTGCTATTGCTCGAACAGCCAAGTCTTGAGAAGTCTCCTGAAGGTAATGAGGTCCTTGGCCTGACCCAGGTGTGTAGGAAGAGTGTTCCACGTCTTGGCGTCAAGGTGCGAGAATAATCTACCGCGGGCTGTAGTTCTGCGGATGAGTAAGACAGTTGTGAGGTCTAGGTCGGCAGAGTAGAGCTGTCGGGTTGGGGTGTAGGACAGCCGTCTGTTGAGGTATTCTGATCCGGTGTTGTGCAGTGCCTTGTGAGCGTGAGCGAGGAGTTTGAAGGTGATTCTCTTGTTGACAGGGAGCCAGTGCAGGTCTCTCAGGTGGCCTGTGATGTGGCAGAGGTGGGGGATGTCCAGGATGAGAAGTGTGGAGGCGTTCTGGATGCATTGCCGCCTTTTCTGGAGTTTGGCTGTGGTTCCTGCATAGAGGGCATTGCTGTAGTCCAGTTTGCTGCTTACGAGGGTTTGGGTGACTGTTCATCTGATTTCTGTGGGGATCCATTGTAGATCTTTCAGAGCATGCAGAGAATGTTGAAGCAGTAGGAGGAGATGGTGTTGACTTGCTGGGTCATGGATAGTGAGGAGTCCAGGATGAACACAGTCCAAGACTGGTGGTTGCATCAACCTGATGCAGTGTGACATATCTCAACACCAGCCTCTCATGTCCTGATTGGTGATTTTGACAGCATCGACCCAGAGCAACGAATCTCGATGCAGGACCACTCATCACAGCTCCTGCTCAATGGCTCCCCAATGCAGCGCAAGCTCAAACAGACTTCACATATTCATTCCAAAGACACAACATACTATCATATAAGGCCAAATCCGGCCTTGTCGCTGCATTCTACTGCTGTCAAACTGAAATTATTACTTTGTCCTGGTCCAGCGAGACCAGATAATTGTAACTGGCACTATTTGGTTGTAAGCACTGTTTTCACCTAAAGTATTTAAAACTGAATAACTCTAGTTCTAATGTTTGGATTTTTGTCAATTTCATGTCAGTTTATGTATTCAAATATACTTAATTTGAGTGCTAAATATATACTTTACACATTGCTTCTACGTTAAGCTTGACTGCTTTGTGCCAATTTACCAGAGGGTTAACACAGGTTAATTTAATGAATGTTTGTGGTTCACCTTGTCAAAGATTATGGCCCTCATTATGACTCTGGTGGTAAATCCAGCTTACCGCCATGCTGACGGCCATCAACTTACCGCCGCGGCGGTGGATATCCGACAGAATATAGCCACATACACAAATCTGCCAGACCAAAGGTCAGTGATAAACTGGCAGTATCAAAACCCACACCGTTACGCCAACAGAACAATGCCCATCACATTATGACCCACGAATCACTGCGGCGGACATTTAACGACGGTAAACCATTGGCTCACAATGGACACTCACATACAAAATACCACCACATTGGACAATTCAAACAACACACACCTGACACCCATACACACACCACACCACTATAAAACACACACCCACATTACCCACCACCCCTTATGAATACAAATCATCGGCACAAGACTGACACCAAGACCACTGCGACATCTAGACACAACACACACCGCATACACTGATACATCGCTCATGCACCCCACTTCACACACCCCAACACATTACCCAACACACTCTCACCAAAAACACATCACATAACACCCATTGCACCACAAAGGCACCCCCGTTTCACTGAGGAGGAGTTAAGGGTCATGGTGGAGAAAATTGTCAGGGTAGAGCCACAGCTGTTTGGAGCACAGGTGCAGCAAATATCAATAGCCAGGAAGATTGAGCCATGGCGGAGAATCGTGGACAGGGTCAACACCGTAGGACAGCACCCAAGGACAAGGGGTGACATCAGGAAGAGGTGGACTGACCTTCGGGGGAAGGTACGTTCCACAGCAGCAAGACACCAGCTCGCTATCCAGAGGACTGGCGGTGAACCACCCTACTCCTCCCCCACCACTCACAGCGGGGGAGGAGCAAGTCTTGGCAATACTGCATCCTGAGGGCCTTGCCCGAGTCGGAGGAGGACTGGACTCTGGTAAGTCAACTTTCAACAATTATCACCCCCATACCTGCATATCAACACATGCCTTCACCTCCATCACTCCACTCCATCCCACACCCTCCACCATCATGGAGACAGAAGCCAGAGACACTTGCCAAGACCCCCTCCAGAAAATGAGACTCTCCTGATTGTCCCCCTTGTGTCACACTCAGTCACCCTGTCAACCTTGAACTGCCATTGCTCCCCTTCCTATGTCCCCTTGGACAATGCACCTGTGCTAAGACCAGACAGGAGCAATACCCTGGAATTATATCCATCATCACCCCATCCCATTTCACTTTCCCCTCTATATATTAGTACTACAATAAACCCCCTTTGATATAAATCGATTTAGAATATGTCATGTATTTCAAATATGTATTGCTTAAAACAGGTACAACCATTGCAAATGAACTTTTGTAGGAAAGTACAATCTTGCTAGGCATGTTACCCCCATTTTTACTTGTCTGTCAGTTTGTTTTTGCCTGTCTCACTCGGATCCTGCTAGCCAGAACCCCACTGCTCATAGTTTGAGGCCTGAATGTGTTCCCTGTGTGGTGCCTAACCTCTGCTAACGAGAACCTCAGTGCTTATGGTCTCTCTGCCTTTAAAATTGCACTGCAGGCTACTGACTATTTTTACCAATTCTGATTGGCACACTGGAACACTATTAGACTTTTCATCCTTGACGTGGTCTCCCTTAACTCTTTGCCTCTGTTCTCCAGGTTGTTGATGTGTGCTGGACTCTGATTTTGCTGTTTTTTTTACTCTGGGCACTTTACCACTGCTAACCAGTGCTAAAGTGCAAGTGATCCTTTACAAAATGTGTATGTAATTGGCTTATTCATGATTGGCATATTTGATTCACTAGTAAGTCCCTAGTAAAGTGCACTGGAGGTGAAAGGGCCTGTAAATCAATTGCCACTAGTGGGCCTGCAGCACTGGTTGTGCCACCCACATAAGTAGCCCTGTAATCATGTCTCAGACTTGCCATTGCAGTGTCTGTGTGTGCAGTTTTAACTGTAAATTCGACTTGGCAAGTTAACCCACTTGCCAGGCCTAAACCTTCCCGTTTCTTACATATAAGGCACCCCTACGGTAGGCCCTAGGTAGCCCCAAGTGCAGGGTGAAGTGTATGGTTAAGGTAGGACATATAGTAATGTGTTCTATATGTCCTGACAGTGAAATATTGCTAAATTCGTTTTTCACTGTTGCAAGACCTGTCCCGCTCATAGGTTAACATGGTGGCTACCTTTAAATCTGATTAAAGTGTAGATTCCCCTTTGGAGTGGATGGACATGTGGAGTTTTTGGTCTCTGAGCTCACAATTTAAAAATACACATTTTAGTAAAGTTGATTTTAAGACTGTGTGTTTGAAAATGCCACTTTAAGAAAGTGAGCATTTTCTTGCTTATACCATTTCTGTGACTCTGCCTGTTTGTGGATTTCCTATCTGGGTCAGTTTGACAGTTGGGCTGGTTGCACCTCACACTAAACAGTGACACAAAGGGAGCTGGGGTGTAGCCTGCATATCATGATGAGCCACCTGTGCTAGGAGGGAGGGGAGGAGTGGTCACTCACACCTGAAAGGGCTGGGCATGCCCTCACACAATGCACTCTCCAACCGCCTGGTGAGTGTCTGAGGCGTGGCTTGGGCAATGCAGGATTTCACATTCACAAGAGACTTTACTTTGAAGTAGACCTACTTCAAAGGAGAAATTGGGTTTAAGAAGGGCACCCAAAACCACAGACTGAGGAACACTTCTGGAAACAAGAGGAACCTCTGCCTGGAGAAAAGCTGAGGAGCTGAGGAAGAAGAGCTGCCCTGCCTGTTGCTGTGCTTTGTGGAGCTATCCTGCAGTTGCTGCTTTTGCCAGAGTAAGAGGGCAGAGACTGGACTTTGTGTGCCTTCCATCTTGTGAAGAAATCTCCAAGGGCTTGATTTAGAGCTTACCTCCTGTTGTTTGAAGTCTCAGGGACAGCAAAGACTTCTCTCTACCAGCACCTGGAGTCGCTGGAGAGGCTCCTGCTCTGGAAAGTGGTGCCCTATCTAGTCCCAGGGCCCTTGAAAGGAAAGCTGGTGAAAATCCAAGGAAATCAACTTCGTACCGACGCCGCTGCTGAATCCAGTGACGCCGCCTGCACCCGACTCCGTGATCTATGTTGGAACGCGATGACCTTCGCAGGCCCGAAATCGCTGCAGCCCCGCTGAAGTCCGCGACTCTGTGGAAGCCGCCGCACTACGTCGTGACCGATGCCGCTCGAAGTGCGCGGATTCAATGTTTCACACAGACGCCGAAGGTACTGCACCTGCGGGTCTACGCGACTGTGTCTGGCGCCGCTGGTGTCAGATTGTTGGGAACGACTCCGTTATGACGCAGTGTTAACTCCTCATCGAAGCATTTTTTGTTTCTAAGCACTATTTTTGGGTTTAATCATTAAAAATTCATAACTTGACTTGTGTATGTCAGATTTTTGTCATTTTGGTCTTGTTTTGTTTAGTTAAATATTTCCTATTTTTCTAAACTGGTGTTGTGTCATTTTGTAGTGTTTTTATTGAGTTACTGTGTGTATTGGTACAAATACTTTACACCTAGCACTCTGAAGTTAAGCCTACTGCTCTGCCAAGCTACCAAGGCGGTAAGCAGGGTTTAGCTGAGAGTGATTCTCTTTTAACCTGACTAGAGTGAGGGTCCCTGCTTGGACACGGGGTAACCAGACTGTCAACCAAATACCCCATTTCTAAGAAACACCCTTATAATTCCCTAGTATATGGTACCTAGGTACCCAGGGTATTGGGGTTCCAGGAGATCCCCATGGGCTACAGCATTTATTTTGCCACTCATAGGGAGTGCAGACCATTCTTACACAGGACTGCCACTGCAGCCTGAGTGAAATAACGTCCACGTTATTTCACAGTCATTTTACACTGTGCTTAAGTAACTTATAAGTCACCTATATGTCTAACCCTCACTTGGTGAAGGTTAGGTGCAAAGTTACTAAGTGTGAGGGCACCCTGGCACTAGCCAAGGTGCCTCCACATTGTCCAGGGCAATTTCCCCGGACTTTGTGAGTGCGGGGACACCATTACACGCGTGCACTACATATAGGTCAATACCTATATGTTGCTTCACAATGGTAACTCCGAATATGGCCATGTAACATGTCTAAGATCATGGAATTGTCCCCCCATGCCAAATGTGGTATTGGGGTGCCAATCTCATGTATCCCCGGGGCTCCAGCATGGACCCCGGGTACTGGCAAACTAGCTCTCTGGGGTTTTCACTGCAGCTACCGCTGCTGCCAACACACAGACAGGCTTCTGCCCTCCTGCAGTCTGGGCAGCCCAGTCCCAGGAAGGCAGAACAAAGGATTTCCTCTGAGACAGGGTGTTACACCCTCTCCCTTTGGAAATAGTGTTAAGGGCCTGAGAGGAGTAGCCTCTCCTGGCCTCTGGGAATGCTTTGAAGGGCACAGATGGTGCCCTCATTGCATAAACCAGTCTACACCGGTTAAGGGATCTCCCAGCCCCTGCTCTGGCGTGAAACTGGACAAAGGAAAGGGGAGTGACCACTCCCCCGTCCATCACCACCCCAGGGGTGGTGCCCAGAGCTCATCCAGTGTGTCCCAGATCTCTGCCATCTTGAATGCAGAGGTGTGAGGGCACTATGTAGGCCTCTGAGTGGCTAGTGCCAGCAGGTGACGTCAGAGACCCCTCCTGATGGGTGTTCACCTGATTAGGTGGCCAATCCTCCTCTGAGGGCTATTTAGGGTCTCTCCTGTGGGATTCTTGTCAGATAACAAATGCAAGAGCCCACCAGAGTTCCTCTGCCTCTCCCTCTTCAACTTCTGCCAAGGTTACCGCTGACTGCTCCAGGACACCTGCGAAACTTCAACAAAGTAGCAAGAAGACTACCAGCAACATTGTAGCGCCTAATCCTGCCAGATTTCTCGACTGTTTCCTGCTGGTGCATGCTCTGAGGGCTGTCTGCCTTCACCCTGCACTGGAAGCCAAGAAGAAATCTCCTGTGGGTCGACGGATTCTTCCCCCTGCTACCGCAGGCACTAATCTTCTGCTTCACCAGTCCTCTGGGTCCCCTCTCATCTGGACGAGTGTGGTCCCTGGAACACAGGAGATGGATCCAAATGACCCAGACAGTCCAGTGGTCCATCTGTCCAAATTTGGTGGAGGTAAGTCCTTGCCTTCCCACGCCAGACAGTAATCCTGTGTACTGCGTGAACTGCAGCTGATAGGGCTTCTGTGCACTTTTGCAAGTAATCCTTCGTACACAGCACAGCCCAGGTCCCCAGCACTCCGTCCCGCATTGCTCAACTCGCTGAGTTGACCACCGTCTTCATGGCACCCTCCTTTGTAGTGTTGAGACGACTGCCATGCTCAGATATCTTGAACCTGTGTTCTAGTGCTTCTGTGGGCGATGCCTGTTTCTGCATGGGCTCTCTGTGCTGCTGAGTGCCCCGTCTGTCTCCTCCTCAAGGGGCGACCTCCTGGTCCTTCCTGGGCCCAGGCAGCACCCATTTTCTTCAACCATGACCTTTGCAGCTAGCAAGGCTTGTTTGCAGTCTTTTTGCATGGAAACAACTCTGCATCATGCAGCACGCAGTGGGACATCTTCTGTGCAAAGGAGAAGTTCCTGGCATCTCCCGTTGTTGCAGAATCTTCCAACCGGAGGCAGCCATTTTGCACCTTCATCCGTGGTTTAGTGGGCTCCTGCCCACCCAGACACTTTCATTACTCTTGGACTTGGTCCCCTTCCCTTGCAGGTCCTCAGGTCCAGGAATCCGTCTTCCATGCTTTGCAGTCAGTTGTTTTCTTTGCAGAATCTCCTATCAGGACTTTGGTGTGTTTCTGGGGAAGTAGGGTAACTTTACTCCTACTTTTCAGGGTTTTGGGGTGGGGTATCTTGGACACCCTTAGTGTTTTCTTACACTCCCAGCGACCCTCTACACACTACAGTAGGCCTGAGGACCCTAAGTGGTTCGCATTCCAATTTCTTAGTATATGGTTTGTGTTGCCCCTAGGCCTATTGCATCTTATTGTATTCTACAGTGTTTACACTACTTTTCTAACTGTTTAGTTACCTGATTTTGGTTTGTGTGTATATTTTGTGTATTTTACTTACCTCCTAAGGGAGTAAATCCTCTTAGATATTTTTGGCACATTGTCACTAAAATAAAGTACATTTATTTTTAGTAACTCTGAGTATTGTGATTCTTATGATACAGTGCTATATGATATAAGTGGTATAGTAGGAGCTTTGTATGTCTCCTAGTTCAGCCTAAGCTGCTCTTCTATAGCTACCTCTATCAGCCTAAGCTGCTAGAACACTACTAATCTACTAATAAGGGATAACTGTACCTGGCAAAAGGTGTAAGTACCATCAGGTACCCACTATAAACCAGGCCAGCCTCCTACAACTGTACATAGAATGAGCATAGAATCAATGACCTGTAGCTCTCTGTTGTGTCTGTATAGCGCTGGGAGGCCTTCAGGTAGCTATGCGCTCTATAAATTTTCATAACATAACATCACACCAGGGGTATTTGTCAAATCACCAACATCTGCAAAATGAATAGCCAGAGGTAAAATTAAGTGGGCATAGAAGTGGTAAATACCAGCATGCCAATGCCACACAGAATACAACCAAAGTCATTGAAATGTTAATTTGCACTGTCTCACCTGTGTGTCATTGGAAGTACTGACAGATCACAGATATTCTGTTGTCCACATCCTCATCCTCTGCCTCCTCATCCTCACTGTCCACAGGGTCCACTGCTGCCACAGGGGCATCTCCATTCTCCTCCTCCTGCAGAAAAGGTACATGGCGTCTGAGGGCCAGGTTTTGCAACATGCAGCATGCCACGACTATCTGGCAGACCTTTTTGGGTGAGTAGCACAGGGATCTTCACCTGACAGATGGAGGTCCTTTCAATGATCCTTCTGGTTCACACATGTGCCTCATTATAACATTCTTCTGCCCTTGTTCTGGCATTCCTCACAGGGGTCAGCAGCCATGATAGGTTTGGGTAACCAGAGTCACCTGCAAATATTGAGGGATAAGATTTAGCCACACACTATCCTCTATGGCAAACACCATAGGCATACAATAACATATACTGGGTGGGAACCAGGGCTCACCTATTAGCCACACAGTGTGCCTCTGTAGTTGGGACATCACATTTGGGATGCTGCTATTCCTCAGGACAAAGGCATCATGTACCGACCCAAGATACTTAGCATTGATGTGGGAGATGGACTGGTCCGCCAAGCACACCATATGCACATTCATGGAGTGGAAACTCTTACGATTCCTGAACACCTGTTCATTCTGGCGGGGGGACAAATGCAATATGTGTTCTGCCAATCGCCCCAATTATATTGAGGATATGTCCCATTGCAAAGAACCCAGCCTTCACAGTGGCCAAATCCCAACCATGAGGAATGCAATCTAGCTGCACATGTGTTTTATCAGGGCAGACAACACTCTTGTCAGCACTATTGAGAACATTGGCTGTGAGATTCCTACTGCCAAGCCCACTGTCACTTGGAAAAAAACAGTTGCCAGGAAATGGAGAATTCATAGCACTTGCACAGGAGGGGGTATCCCAGTGGGCTGATGGATAGCAGATATCAGGTCAGGCTCCAATTGGGCACACAGCTCTGTGATTGTGGCCCTGTCCAGTCTATAGGTGAGGATAATGTGCCTGTCCTCCAGTGTAGCCAAGTCCACAAGGGGTCTGTACACAGGGGTATGTCTCCATCTCCTATTGATCCACAGCAGTAGGTGTCTAAGAGACAAAAGAGTGAGGGGACTGTCACAAACTGAACAATGGAGCAACAACAGTAGTCCACAATCTATAAACATGTTATGGGGCAGTGTAATTTGTCAAGTATGTGCATATTTATCCTGTGACGCAGCATTATTCCATAGGCCTGTCCCGCCCCCCTGAAATGGCGTCCGTCTGTCCTGTGTGGAGGGACAGGTGGAAGTGAGATAATGCCACTGACGTTGTGCGCTGTGGTGGTAGGCGGGCGGGAACCACCGTGCAACTCCTCATTGGTTATGACTGTGCTCTATGGGGTCCAGTGGCCAATGGTGATCTACGCCGGCGGTGATGGTAAGCACCACCGCGGACGTGACCGCCATTTTCTATCATATTTCTCACTTGTTTCCTGATCTTCCATAGGAGAGGACCTACACTGCATGTGCTGCTGTCAGCTGTGTCTGGAACCTACCATGGCCCGTGTGACTGGGGAAAGGGCCCTAGCCTTCACTTCTGAGGAGTTGGAGAGACTGGTGGATGGGGACCTACCCCAGTACGGACTGCTGAATGGGCCTCCAGACCAACAGGTGAGTACACTGTGGGCACAATGCATGTGGCATGAATGTATGGAGTTGTGTGTAAGGGCATTGTGTAAGGGGGGTGGATTTCCTCTTTGTGGTGTATACGTTGTGTGCTTGGCAATGTGTGTGCCAAAGGCGATGGAAACGGGTATGGTGGGCCATTCGTGTTACTGCCTGGACTGTTTGTCTAATGGTGTTCTCCTTTCTGTATTGTCTCTGTAGGTCAGTGCACATCAAAAGAAGGGAATATGGTGTGCCATCGCCAAGGAGGTGTGGACCCTGGGGGTCTATGGCAGGCGGAGCACCCACTGTCAGAAAAGGTGGAAGGACCTGAGACGCTGGGCACGGAAGACCGCGGAGGCCCAGCTAGGGATGGCCTCCCAACAAGGAAGGGGTGTCCATCGGACCCTGACCTCCCTGATGGCCCGCATACTGGCGGTGGCCTACCCTGAGCTGGATGGGCGCTTGAGGGCATCACAGCAGCCACAAGGGGGTGGGTACAGTGACCATTATTGAAGCTCACGGCTGGTGGGGTGGTATCCGGGTGGTGGTTGTGTGTCAGTGGGTGCCTCTAGGCCAGGCCAGACATAGCAGCGTCTGTCCTCTGGTGGCTAAGGGTCTGAAGGGGAAATACTGCCTACCTAGCTTGTTAGCCACTTCTGGTGTGTCTGAGGTGTGCTGCAGTTGGCGGTGTGTGCTCCTCCTCATGCCTTGGTCGCTAGCAATATCACTGGTAGTGCAATGCATAGTGCTTAGGCCTGTACTCTGTGTGTGAGGGTGCTGCTTACGCTAATGGTGGTGGTGGTGCAGTCATGGACCCAATGTATCCTTTGTCTCTCTACCCCCTTAGCATCATCTGGCGGAGGAGCAGAGGCACCAGCGACCAAGAGGGCTGCATCCCAAAGGACCTTGGAGGCCGAGTCTACCAACACTGAGGGCACCAGTGGGACGGAGGGCGAGGGGAGCACCAGGGCAGAGACTGGAGGACTCAGATACCTCCTCTGATGGGAGCTCCCTGGTGGTGGCTGACATCTATGTGACCACCCCAGCTACAGCTACCACCCCGTACCAGCACCACCCTCCCAGCAGCCCCTCAGCGAGTTGCCCGTGCCTGCTCACCGAGGAGGATGAGCATCTCCTTCGCCCAAGCACCTCAGACCCTGACCCAGTGAGCCCTGGTGCCCTGAGTGGGGAGGCTATTGACCTTCTGAGATCAATCTCTGTAGGGCAGTCAACCATTGTGAATGCCATCCAGGGGCTGGGAGCCCAGATGCAGTAATCTAATGCATTCTTGGAGGGCATTTACAGTGGATTGGCGGCCCAACAGAGATCGATCCAGGCTCTGGGCTCCTCTCTGATGGCAGCCATTGCTCCTGTTTCAACTGTGCCCCCTCCAACTTCCACTTCCCAGTTTCATTGTTCTCAACCCAAACCCATCCCAAGCACAGCCAGATGAGCATGCACACAAGACAACACCCAAGAGTGTCACAGGGAAACACAAGCACCACACTTAATAGCACAGGCACTCACACAAACACCATCCAGTTACAGACACAGCAACATCCACTATTTCCACTGTCTCCCCCTCCTCCACCTTCCACCAAGTTACGTCCACACTCACAACTGCATGCACTACATCATCATCCACTACCTGCATCATCACCACAACAAGCAGAACACACACCTCACTGGCAGATACCTCCACAACATCCATGCACACAACTCCTGTGTCCTCGCCCACTGTGTCTGTCCCCCGTCCTAAAGTACACAAACACAAGCAATCAGACACCCAACAACCATCCACCTCACAACAGCATACAACCCATGCACTTGCACCCAAATCCAGCAGACAAACACCTCAAACAACCACTACCTTATCCTCAACTCCCATTACTTCTCCCTCTTCCCGCCCCAATGTCCCTAAAAAGCTCCCCCCCTGTCCTACAGGTATGGCCAGAGTATCAAGGACCCAGCCAAGCACCTCAGCCAAACAGTCCACGGGCCCAGTTTTAGCAGCACCCACTCGTGGTGGAAAGGATTCCAGCCAACAAATACTGAAGGGGAAGGGGAAGGAGCCTGCACCAGCCACAAAGAAGGGGAAGGAGCCTGCACCAGCCACAAAGAAGGGGAAGGAGCCTGCACCAGCAGCTGTCACAGATCCCCCACTGCCAGCAATGGTTGTGCAGCCATCAGAGAGTGCAGGGGCTGAGCAGGAGCCTCCCACAACCACCACCACAGTGCAGCCATCGAAGGGTGCAGGGGCTGAGCAGGAGCCTCCCACAGCCAACACCACAGCGCAGCCATCGGATGGTGCAGGAGCTGAGCAGGAGCCTCCCACAACCACCACCACAGTGCAGCCACCAGAGGGTGCAGGGGCTGAGCAGGAGCCTCCCACAACTACCACCACATTGCAGCCATCGGAGTGTGCAGGGGCTGAGCAGGAGCCTGCCACAACCACCACCACAGTCCAGAAATCGGAGGGTGCAGGGGCTGAGCAGGAGCCTCCCACAACCATCACCACAGTGCAGCCGTCACCGCCGGCGGACGCCATGTAGTCCAGCCTCCATGGGCTGCTTTGCGGCCTGCCCCCACCAGAACCAGTGGGGTATTCACCCACTTGAGAGACTGTGGCCTTGCACTCCCCAGGACCAAGCACATGGCATGTTGCCCCCTCCAGATATAGTGGGCAAGTCACCCACTCCAGAGACTGTGGCCTTGCACTCCCCAGGGCCAAGCATATGGCATGTTGCCCCCTGCAGAACCAGTGGGCAAGTCACCCACTCGAGAGACTGTGGCCTTGCACTCCCAGGGACCATGCACATGGCATGTTCCCCCCCTCCAGAACCAGCAGGCAAGTCACCCACTCGAGAGACTGTGGCCATGCACTCCCCAGGACCAAGCACAGGGCATGTTGCCCCATCCAGAACCAGCGGGCAAGTCACCGAATCGAGAGTCTGTGGCCTTGCACTCCCCAAGAACATGCACAGGGCATGTTGCCCCCTCCAGAAGAGCTGGCAAGTCACCCACTCGAGAGACTGTGGCCTTGCACTCCCCAGGACCAAGCAGAGGGCATGTTGCCCCCTCCAGAACCAGCAGGCAAGTCACCCACTCGAGAGACTGTGGTCTTGCACTCCCCAAGACCAAGCACAGGGCATGTTGACCCCTCCTGAACCAGCGGGCAAGTCACCCACTCGAGAGAATGTGGCCTTGCACTCCCCAGGACCAAGCACAGGGCATGTTGACCCCTCCAGAACCAGCGGGCAAGTCACCCACTCAAGAGATTGTTGCCTTGCACTCCCCAGGACCATGCACAGGGCATGTTGACCCCTCCAGAACCAGCGGGCAAGTCACCCACTCGAGAGACTGCGGCCTTGCACTCACCAGGACCAAGCACAGGGCATGTTGACCCCTCCAGAACCAGCGGGCAAGTCACCCACTCGAGAGAATGCGGCCTTGCACTCCCCAGGACCAAGCACAGGGCATGTTGACCCCTTCAGAACCAGCGGGCAAGTCACCCACTCGAGAGACTGCGGCCTTGCACTCCCCAGGACCATGCACAGGGCATGTTGCCCCCTCCAGAACCAGTGGGCAAGTCACCCACTCGAGAGACTGCGGCCTTGCACTCCCCAGGACCATGCACAGGGCATGTTGCCCCCTCCAGAACCAGTGGGCAAGTCACCCACTCGAGAGACTGCGGCCTTGCACTCCCCAGGACCATGCACAGGGCATGTTGCCCCCTCCAGAACCAGTGGGAAAGTCACCCACTTGAGAGACTGTGGCCTTGCCCTCCCCAGCACCAAGCACAGGGCATGTTGCCCCCTCCAGAACCAGAGGTCTAATTTCCGCATCTGGCTGAGATGCCCTCCCCTCCCCCTGAGGTGCCTGCCTATTTGCCAACTGATGCTGCTGCAGTGTTCTCTCTGTATTGGTGCAGGAACCAAGAAGGGTCATGTGCCCCCTGTGAACTACAGACTGGGCAGTGTCCCTTTTTTGTAAATTTGTACATAACAGTTGCATTGCCACATCGACTTATTATTTTTGATGTTGATCTTATTACAATCACTGTAGTCAATTCCTATTGTCCTTGCATTATTTTGCTGATTATCATGGACAAATTGATTTTCTTGTGCAGCTGGTTGTGTGTATAGTGTGTGTGTGTGGGGTGTGCGTTGTGAGCATATGTGTCACTCTAGTTTTGTTCTCCCCGTCCCTTGTGTGCTAGGTGGCTGTACCCACCATCATTGTCTTCGCCGGCGTTGGTGTTCGTGGTGGAGTATGACATAGTAGATCATCAGGAGACATGCAGTTCGGGTTCCATGGCGGTGTGGTTCTTCCCTGTCTCTCCAATGGTGAGTGCTTTTACTTCTGTGCTGTATTTCCACCGGGCTTTTGATGGCGTTGGTACTGCCCCGGAAAAGTTGACGGATTGAAGGATCTTAATATGGTGGGTGGAACTTTGTCTTCCGCCTGGCTGTAGCCGTTACTGCCATTGTGAGTGTTGTTTCTGCCCTGGCAGTCGGTGTGGTACATTGGCTGTCTTTCGGAGATATTACCGCCATCGTCATAATTTGGCGGTAGTTACCGCCAGCCCGTTGGCGGTATTACCACCACTTTATCACCCACTGCAAGGGTCGTAATGAGGGCCTATGTTTGTAGCTTCAGAAGGATTATCACCCCCGAAACAGTAACCCAGTGTACAGCCACCCACTATAGTCAAGCCTTGCATCTGATGCAGCCTGCACCTTGCCTTGCCGACAGCTCACTGACAACCACTTGTCCTCCAGAAAAAGTTTCTCTGATAGAAGGTGAACTTTTCACTGGTACAAACCTGGTCCCTAAACCCAACCCATGCTCTATCGCAGTCAGCCCTCACTTTTGACTTTGACTTTCTCTATCAGGACCAGATAACTGCAGTTGACACTTTGTGCTTTGCGGCAGCCTTTTTAATTCAGAATTTACAAACTCATGATTCTGGTTCTGCTTACTGATTTTTAGTATAATTGTATTGATGAAAATGTACTAAATTTTTTTAAATTGAGCTGAGATTTTTTGTGTTATGTTTTGACTTAATTGCTGTTTGAATACTGCATAAAAAAAGCCTGAATGATTTTGCGCCAACCTACCAGAGGGTTAAGCTCAGGTTAATTCAGTGACTTTTATGGTTCACCCTGATAAGAATTGTGAATATTCTTTGAAGTGGGTTCTCACCTGCTTCAACAAATATTCTAATTTCTTATAGAGGCAAATTCATAATTATGTTGATCCCCCTCCTGAGACTCAGAGGCCACAGAGTAGGGCCCTAAAGCCATCCAGATGCAAGGATATGAAGGATGAGGAACTATACAGCATTTCTGTCACTTTCTGGAAGAAACAGTTTAACTTTCTTTAGAAGAGAGAACTAGTAACAGGCTGTCTTTCTTTTTTTTTGGCAGTGTGTTCCTCGAGGGTGAAGTTTGTGTCCAGAGTGAATCCAAGTGACTTGGCATTTAGTGGAATTTAGGTTTCAAAGCCATCAAAGTTTGTGTCACTAAGCCAGGGCTGTACTCTGTCTTGCTTGTCATTCTTTACAAATAACAAGAATTCTTCCTTGGTTGGGTTGAGCTTCAGATAAACATTAAGGGCCAGATGTAGGTAGATATAGTTTTACGTTCGCAAATTGCGAGTCGCAAAACCATATGCAGAATGGTGTCCATGACACCATCTGCGAATCACAAGGGGGTCGCAAACACCCACCTCATTAATATTAATGAGGTGGGTCGCAATTTGCGACCCCCTTGCGATTCCCTGCACTCACAGGGATGGTGGCCTGCTGGAGACAGCAGACCACCATGTCTGTGACTGTTTTTTAAATAAAGCAGTTTTTTTTTTGTATTGCAGCCCATTTTCCTTAAAGGAAAACGAGTTGCAATACCAAACGAAAAAATTGAACCATTTGGTTTCATTTTTTCAGAGTAGGCAGTGGTCCATTGGACCACTGCCTGCTCTGAAAAAATATTTTTGGCGACATTCACAAAGGGGAAGGGCTCCCATGGGGACACCTTCCCTTTTGCGAATGAGTTAGCACCCACTTCACATGGGCGCTAACTGAATTGCTAAGCAATTCTGCATCGCGGTGTGAATTGCAAATAGGAAGGGAACAACCCTTCCTATTTGCGAGTCGTATTCCTATTTTGCGAGTCGTATGGGAATGTTCATCGCGATGCCCATTTTGCATGGCGCAAACTGCAAATTTCGCAGTTTGCGCCATGCAAAACGTATCCTACGTCTGGCCCTTAGTTCTGGATGATGTTTAAGCAGTGTCTGAGGCCCTGAATGTCTGAAGCAGCAGAGACTTTTAAGTAAAGGTGTAGATCATCAGTGTACTGGTGGGTCTCATTGCTCCTATCTGTGGATACAGCACCAAGTAGCTCCATTGAAAAATGCAAAATCACCATTGAATAATTGCTGATGCTAACCCAAAGGGTATGCTATTAAGTGAAAAACGTCCTACGAAATAATCCAGGTCACTTGAATTATGTAGCAGGGAAGGACCAAATTGTGCATCAGCTTTGACTAAATGATGCGATAAGTAAACATAGTATGCAGCTCGATTGGCACATTTAGTGGTACTATTCCTTAGTTATTTTGTCATTTCACATGTTAGCATTGTCTGGGAAAAGGTTTCACTTTGTTAGCATTAATTCGACATCCAAACACAGTTACAAGCAAATGAAAGGTGATCCGTAAGCATTTGTGAAAGACGTTCCACTGGTGTCAGCATGTGTTTTTTGTTACAATCCACAGATTATGCGGCAGATAATGGATTATTTTGCAAATGCAGCAAATAAATGATTATGCAGAAAATAGCAAGGCTGTTGAATCATATTATTCCAGTGGTCATGGGCATAATGGATGCTGTGAGATGCCTCAAATACTTCTCCAACTCTGCCAGGTTGTATGTAGCGCACATAGTCAATTTAATAACAAACCCTGTAATAATAGAATTCAGACAACAATGGCCATATCACATGAAGTAACAACTGGCATCTGCCACAGTTTTAGGCTGACTGGTATCTTCAATAGTTTAAGGGCAGGTCTTTTAAGTAGTTGAAGGGCTAGAGGTGCGCCCTATTTTAAGACAATAGACAGTGGGAAATAGTTGATTTTTCAAGGAACTTTAAAAGCATGTGCTACAATTGGTTGAAAATGTAGAAGAATCTGTTAACATAATTAAACAACTGAACAAAACACAATCACATAGGCAAATCAACCGAATAAAGAAACTACAAACATAACAGGCCACAATGCAACACAACAGTCAAAATAGAATGCAATGTAGCAACTACAGTACAACTCAACATCGCTTTGTAATAACACGGCACATCAACTCAGCAGCGCTGACAGGATCAGTAAACTTCACCACCAACAAAATGACACGGGATAATTATGTACAAACATTCTTCTTCCACATTACCACTTCCTGAAACCTGCCTTTATAATAAAGTGGTTAAAGAAGCTTGCACCAAGCACTGACTTAAATTACTTCAAAAGCCATTTAAAGCGCCAGTCAAAAATGTATTGTGATCTGGTCATATGTCTTTACGAGGAGGCAAAGGGTGTGAATCAGTTGTCAATTACAATCACAATAATTAATAGAAAAAGAGACAAACAAAAGGAAGGATACAATAGATACTGTACTTCCTTCATGACACTTTCCAATTACAACCCAAAACATTCCATCCACATACTATTAGGCACACTCCCAGTTTGATGGGCTTTGCCAAAAAAACAAAAGGAAATTCAACAAGTTATTAAAATTGTTGTGGCTATTATTCCATTTGAATTCACCAGTTCTCTTCACAGTATTCCCAAGCTAGTTGATACATGGCGGGCATGGCAGAGGCCTGTGCCTGCCAAAGTGGATTCTCTGTGTAAGGTCTTTATCTTGCAAGTACCGAACTGAAGCAACACAAGTTTAACCAACAGGTCCAGAGCAGCCTTCCTAGCATTGGATGTGGGCTGCAAAGTGATGACTGGAATGCAAGAAAGAATGCTGGTGTCAGAGCGCTAACTCATCTTAAAATCCAACTCATGGGGCACTACAATGGCTATGACCAGGAGCTGTGCAGTGCCAATACGGACTTTGGTGCCCCTTGACAGGGGCCATCACTTCTGTCTTATTGGTTAAGATCAGTAGCAGGAGATAAACATTATTATAAGACTGACAGGCAAAGGTTGTTGTTTCAAAACTTTATTTAAGTGATTAATGGGCAGTTTACATACATCATGCCATAAGTAATTTTAGTAGTAAAGCATACAGATCATAGGCTACAGAGAACTCCTTATATGTTTAAGAAAAATCCAGCACAGATTTGCTTTCTAAAGGTGGGAGGTAAAGTATCCTGCACATAGGCATCTACATGTCCTTTTATAGGGCATCAAACAAAGACATTTATACATTAAGAATATGCACCAAAGGAGGACGAGCAAGAAGAAACATTTTACTATAGAATACATTTGAAGTTTCTGTTATGGTTGTAATACATTGAGGCCCTCATTCTGATTTTGGCGATATCTGTGCAAGACCGCCATGCACAATACTGCCACCATACTGTCAGTGCTGGCAGGGACAGTGACCGCCATATTATGAGTCAGAAAGTAAAAAAACGCCCAAAGTCAGTAATGAATGCCACACCGCCAGGCCGACGGATGGCAAAAGAATGACTGTTCGACCACCAGCCCCGCCACTCCGACACTATTCTGTCTGCCCTATCACGTGTCAGATCCCTGCTCAGCGGACCATGCATGGCGGAACATGATTGGAGGTGCACACCGCCGCAGTTCAAAAAAGGTACCACCAATAGTAGGCAACACCACATTGGACAGTTAGAATACCCCACACCTGAGACACATACACAAACCACACACACCTGCTTATTGCACTATAAGTCAGCCCCTCACACACCAACAATCCCTTGCGAACCCAATGAACAGCACACACCCCGTTACACAGAACCCATACACCACAGGCATATTCACACTGAACACTCAGCACACACCACACAGCTGCACGTTTTGTACTAGAAATACATCACACATACATACCAACACCACAACCCAGCTGCATCCACAACCAAACACCCCAACCCCCACCAAAATGGCACCTCAAAAGCACCCACGTTTCACTGACTGAGTTGAGGGCCGTGTTAGATTAAATCGTCAGGGTAGAGCCACAACTTTTCGGAGTCCAGGTCCAGCAAACATCGATGGCAAGGAAAACTGAGTTATGGCAGAGGATCAATGACAGGGTCAACTCAGTGGGCGCACATCCATGCACAAGGGAGGACATCAGGAAGCAGTGGAACCACCTACAGGGGAAGGTGCATTCCATGGCGTCCAGGCAGCAGATTGCCCTGAACAATACTGGCGGTCAGCCCCCACCTCCATCCCTTGAGCTGACCCCCTGGGAGAAGGTCACGGACATCATGCATCCTGAGGGCTGACTGGAATCATCAGAGGGATCGACTCTGGTAAGTCAACAACACCCCCAGCCATCAGCAACTCCTGCCAAGCATGCGTCCTCACCACCCATCGCTCCCCAATCAACCCCATCCCACACATCTGCACCCCCTAGGCACCCCACATCCCTCCCCTGCATGCCACACCACCCCACTGACACAATCCCCACACAGTCACCCCCAAATGCACGGATCCCAAGCACAATGCCAAGCACCACAACTCCCACAATGCAACACTCCCTACACATCAGAGGAAGACAGTCACACTTCACAGTGGAACACCTGCATGGGCAACCAATCCACATGCCACACCAACTGGCAGCGCCAACTGTGTTCCAACACATGGCAATTACAGCAATTTCATCCACTACCCTCAACCCTTAATGGCAAATAGACACAATGGCAGAATCTGCTTCCCCAAACAATATCTGCATCACTGCAGCTGTCATTGCCATCACTGGGAAGCAAGTCAGGCTACACCGTGCATCACACGATGTGGCCAACAAAGACATCTACAAAATTAAACTCATTCCCTTCCCATCCACAGGTCCCGCAGACCACCAGCACCCCTCCCCCTATAGCTGAGGGACCCCCAGCAAGTGAGGACATCCAACCAGACATCCTGCAGGAACAATTCCAACACCACTGCCAGGAAGTGACCCTCTCCTGAACATTCTCACTTGTGTGCCACAGAGATACCCTGTTGACTGTTCACTGTCGTCTCTTCATTCTCCCCTGGCCCCCTATACTGGACCCGGACTACATACAGCTGGCCAGAGTACTCTGATGAGTCCACCCACCATGACCCCACAGATCCCCCTTGCACGTGTCAGTCACAAATAAACACTATTGAGCACAGCTACTGTCTACGTGCTTTATTGCAAGAAGTAACATTTACTGTGGCATTGTATGTTTAACTGTCAACCCATTGTCTTGCCAAAGTATGTTTAAGTGACAAAAGGGGGACCAACATGCAGCATGTATGATAGTGGAGCAGGCAGGGGCTGGACACATGTATCAAGGGAGGTAACAGGTGATGCAGGAACCAGAGTGCACCACACCAGTGCAGAACAAGACAGGAACAACATTTGCTATCAGAGTATAAAATGTCCACATAACACACATGCACCACAATAACAAAGTCCCAAGGGTGATATGGCAAGTGTCATCTCTCGCCATGGTTCCATGTGAGACCCACATTACCAAGACATTATCCTCAATGGTCCCTCCATCACAGAAGACAAAGCGAAACTCAAGGTATGTTCCACAGTCAATACATTAATGTTGCACTTCATCCCAATGTGTACGCTAAGGAGGGGCAGCAATACTGTTGACACTACAATGTGTAGAACACAAATTGCAGATGAAGTGGCAGCACAGGAAACAATGATAAAGCACAAACATGTCACATTTGAAGCAACACAACAGCAGGGAGATGATTGAATTTAAATGTGTACAGTAACAACCCCACTGATGGTGAAATGTGACCCCCCAACCCACCCAGAGGCAGGGCTGAACCCTATTACACCAGTAGCCACGCTATAAGGAGCGTGTGACTACTACAGTCATAAAAGATAAATAATGCGAAAGAATTTTTTATTTTTATAAGCAGGCAGACTGGTAGTGATGTGATAGCTAAGTACCTATAAATTAGAAGGCTATAGAGGTGTGTAAAACCGGATACCGGTAATAATTATTGATATAGGTGACAACCATACAAAATAGCCCTGCGCGTGTCAAAATGTAAGGAAACTAACCTAGGAGACAGTAATATAATAAAAAGTGCGCGAAATAAAAGCGCACCGAAGCCTGAATAGCAAAGCAAACGTTGCAGACAGCCCTTGGGTACACGGCTGTGTTATATCACAAAGGGTGTAGCCGTCTAGGAGACGGGAGATTAAGTAGGACTTGGAGTTGTGTAGAATGCGCGGTGTGAAATAGTGTCAAAAGTGCTAATAAACACTAGTCTTAAAAGTGTGTAGAAATAACTGTGATAACGTAAAGCGCAGGCCGTATTGAGAAAAACGCCGTGAAGCTGGCAAAGCGCGATGGTGGCCAGTACTGTATCATTAAAAATATAACTGAGTTTAGGATATTAATGGTGTGGGCGAAGCCACAGTAGGAACGTAAGTAACGTAGACGGCGCGGGACGAAGTAGTGTCCACAGCGCTGTTGTGCAAAAAGCTAATCAGCATAGACACACGTGAAATGAGCGAAATCGTATATGTAAAATGTGAAACGATTAAAACTACAAAGGACACGATGAAGAAAAATAATTAAGCCACTAAAAGTAAAGCTAAGTGGGGGTAATAAAGTGAGGGCGAGAAGACTAGCAAAAAGAAGGCGCAGTCATACCTGTCAGGACACGTATCGGAGTATGGTAACACAACGTCGGAGTGTAAACTGGTCGGAGGAGACCAAAACGTTCGTTTAAATCCGATTCCGTGTAGAGATAGAGATGGAAGAGGGACTGGACAATAGAAAGTAGGGCAGAGTGGCGGCCATCTTGGAAGTATAAAAACGTGGTTCGAAAGCAAGAGATTAGAAAAGATCACTAGCTAGATAAGCTAGATATAAATGATTTATAAAACCATGGACCACGGTTGGAAGATAAATGGTAGGAGTTAAAAAGTACACTGTAAATTGCATCCTGGTTGGGTGCAGACTAAAAATAGTTACAGGTTAAGGTGGTGAGGTGTGTTGTGTAGGTAGTCATTCACTACAGTGCGTCTAGGTGATGGCAGGCAAGAATAACTATTAAGTAGATAAAAAGGTAGGTTCCGTAGGTGTAGTACAGGAGGAAAGTATGAGTGAGGAATAGGTAGGAAGAATATGAAAGTGTACAATTAAACAAGATTTGCTCAGATACAACAGTGGAAATGCAAAATACATGAAATAAACACATAACGTAGGTCATATGTAGATCAAGGCCACACCTCACCACCTTAACCTGTAACTATTTTTAGTCTGCACCCAACCAGGATGCAATTTACAGTGTACTTTTTAACTCCTACCATTTTACTTCCAACCGTGGTCCATGGTTTTATAAATCATTTATATCTAGCTTATCTAGCTAGTGATCTTTTCTAATCTCTTGCTTTCGAACCACGTTTTTATACTTCCAAGATGGCCGCCACTCTGCCCTACTTTCTATTGTCCAGTCCCTCTTCCATCTCTATCTCTACACGGAATCGGATTTAAACGAACGTTTTGGTCTCCTCCGACCAGTTTACACTCCGACGTTGTGTTACCATACTCCGATACGCGTCCTGACAGGTATGACTGCGCCTTCTTTTTGCTAGTCTTCTCGCCCTCACTTTATTACCCCCACTTAGCTTTACTTTTAGTGGCTTAATTATTTTTCTTCATCGTGTCCTTTGTAGTTTTAATCGTTTCACATTTTACATATACGATTTCGCTCATTTCACGTGTGTCTATGCTGATTAGCTTTTTGCACAATAGCACTGTGGACACTACTTCGTCCCGCGCCGTCTACGTTACTTACGTTCCTACTGTGGCTTCGCCCACACCATTAATATCCTAAACTCAGTTATATTTTTAATGATACAGTACTGGCCACCATCGCGCTTTGCCAGCTTCACTGCGTTTTTCTCAATACGGCCTGCGCTTTACGTTATCACAGTTATTTCTACACACTTTTAAGACTAGTGTTTATTAGCACTTTTGACACTATTTCACACCGCGCATTCTACACAACTCCAAGTCCTACTTAATCTCCCGTCTCCTAGACGGCTACACCCTTTGTGATATAACACAGCCGTGTACCCAAGGGCTGTCTGCAACGTTTGCTTTGCTATTCAGGCTTCGGTGCGCTTTTATTTCGCGCACTTTTTATTATATTACTGTCTCCTAGGTTAGTTTCCTTACATTTTGACACGCGCAGGGCTATTTTGTATGGTTGTCACCTATATCAATAATTATTACCGGTATCCGGTTTTACACACCTCTATAGCCTTCTAATTTATAGGTACTTAGCTATCACATCACTACCAGTCTGCCTGCTTGTAAAAATAAAAAATTATTTCGCATTATTTATCTTTTATGACTGTAGTAGTCACACGCTCCTTATAGCGTGGCTCCTGTTTTTAAATACAAATCTACGTTCCTATTTTTCCCTCAACTATGGTCCACTGGCCTAATTACCTTTTCCTTTTCTGCTCTATCCGACGCCTACTTAGAACACCACCACGGGCTTATCAGGGCCTGCTACACCTGCCTTCTCGTACGTGTCTATGACCCCACCCAGCCATACTTTTAATAGACTCACTTTTAGAAGGTATGTATGTTGTGACTCATCTACTCATTGTTTATCTCCCTTTCACTCGCTGCTGGTTATTCATTTTCATTATTACCTCTATTCCCAGCTCTAATTGACCTTCCAATAGCCCATACTTCTGACTACGGGGCTCCCTCGTTGCTTACACTCGCTACATACCACTCTGGCCGGATGGCCCAGGTATGTTTTTCATCTATACAGGCCCCGCCTGTTGTTTCCTCTGTCCTACTTCTTAATCTATTTTCTCTGACTTCTAAAAACTCTATGTTTGACTCTATCACACCTGCCGGGCAATTAGCTTTCTCTCAGTCCTTCGCAACTCTCATAGCCTCCTTTTGACACCATTTTAAGTAGGAGGTCACTTCTCTCAAATCACGTACTATGGGTGTTAACCTCCGATTACTCTAATTCTGCAGTACATAGCACTCTGTTTAGGTGTCTCTCTTCCTTTCTCTCACACTTCACACTATGGGGTCCAGTCACGAATGCTGTTTGCCGTGCTTTTTCAATGCTCACCTATGTACCTGTCTAGGCCCACAACTCACTCGTAAACCAATGGCTACTGGGACACACTATTTGGAGTGTTTCCCACATGCTCATCTTTGAGCCCATTTTCGAATATTTACACTTGTTCATGCTCCCCTATTTATTCTTTGCCTGTATTATTATTTTGCAGCCTTGATAAAGTCACTTGTGTGACGAAACACGTGTTGGCTGTATCTCACTGATGATACTCTGATTTCTAGCTTCTACAAATAAAGTAATCTTCTGCAAACCAGACCCGGGACTCCATTGAACTATTTCACTCCAACAACACACTACCAGGGCTACCTATCCCTGCATCACTATTGAACTTTACATTCTGTGTGCTGTGGCCTGCTTGTATAAATTTGTCCTGGGGTATTCTGTTACCCTTGTTTTCGTGCCTACTGGGTAGTAAGGCACTTGGCCAGTTTGCATCAGATTCCATACTTACTTGGACATTTGTCTCAATACCAGTGTTTTACTGCTTAGATGTGCGGCGTCGTTTCACCCTTACTACCCATATGTGTTGTTCCTATTACACCAGTGCTAACAGACTCCAGGAGAATCAATGTCACAAGGCAGCCAGAAATACAGGTCACATTACATACCCCTGACACATACCTGTAGCTCAGTGGAAGTACTGTCATATAAACTCTGCTCTGGAGTCAGCTGCATCTTCATCATCATAATCCTTATTACTCCCCATGTCCCCTTCATCAGCCACTGGTCCAGCTGCCACCTCCTCTGCATCCAGCAATGGGATGTTACATCTCAGGGTAAGATTGTGAAGCATGCAGCAGGCACTTTCTGAGTAGAGCACCTCCGAAGATGTGTAGACACCAGAATCTGTCCTTCATTAGCCCGAAGGGTCTCTCTATCACTCGCCTTGTCCTACCTAGGGTCTCATTGAAACGGTGTTCAGCATCTGTACTCAGATATCTCACAGGTGTCAATAGTCAAGGAAGGCTGGGATAGCCAAGGACACCTGTGTGCACAGAGGCATGAACCATGTCAAGACCGAGAGGGAGATAGGCCAGGATGTGATGAGATTATAGTGTACCGGGGGACACATACTGGTCCCTCTGTAGTGGTGCCATCATGTGTGGGACGTTGCTGTTCCGCAGAATGTAGGAGTCATGCACAGAACCTCGGAACTTGGCAGTCACTTGTGAGATAATTTGGTCAGCGAGACACACCACTTGCACATTTATAGAACAGAATTTTTTTACGGTTCCTGCACACTTGTTCATTCTTCCTAGGTGGCACCAAGGCAACAGGTGTGCCTTCTATGGCCCCTATCACATGAGGGACATGCAAAATCGTAGAAGGCACTTTTAACGGTGGCTAAATCAACACGTTGGGGAAACCTGAGGTAGCAGGGCAGATGTGTTAACAGGGCAAACAGTACATCCCTCAAAATGTTACTGAACATCAGCTGAGACATACCCACTGTCATCTGGAACGACCCTGTGGCAAGAAAGTGGAGGACTGACAACACTAGTACTGTGGGAGGGATGATATTGAGATGACAGGTGGCAGGCAATAGATCAGACTCCAACTGTGTCACCAACTCCATGATGGTCTGACGGTTCAGGTGATACGTCTGAATGACGTATCGGTCTTCCAGGGTGGAAAGGTCGACTAGGGTCCAGTACACAGGAGCATGTCTCATCCACAACATAGCACCGTATCTGGGAATAGGAGGGGGAGAAGTCAGAAAAAGCTGCATTGACTGTGTTGACACGGTCAAGCTGTGTAAAGGTAACAATTTTCACCCATGACGCAGCTAACATTCAGCCCCTTTTCACAACATATACGTAAAATGGCAGCAGCTTGTCCTGCATGCACACGACAGATGGAAGTGACCTAATCCTGCCGGCATTAAACGTCCATGCGGTAGGCGGTCGCAACTGCCATGCAACTACTCATTGGATAACATGGTTGTCTATGGGAGACAGGAGCCAATGGTGATCGCGCTGCCTTGCATTACTCCAGATTTACCAAGCACCACAGGGCCATGGAATGTGGCCTTGATTTTCCTTGGTAAATCTGACTTTAGTGTTGCATTTATTATCTTGTGAGATGTAAGGGCAACACAACACTTTGATGAATCTGGCCCTAAGTGAATACGTTGAGGCCCAGATTTTTCATCAGGGTTGCGTCACATTTTTGGAAAATTTAATTTGTTAAATATTGTACTCATGATAGACCTGCTAAACATATGTGTGAAGGCTTAAGATCTGATGTCACTTCTTGGGATGTCAATTGGCCGGGTGATACTGCATTATGGCCCTCAGAGTGGACTTTGTGGCGGATGAGCATGCAGAATCAATACAATCTCTTCTGCTTTCTGCCATGTTGCCAATGTCCTGATGGTTAACCTGGCATCAGGCATAAGTCTTTATTTCAGTTTGTTAATCCTTACAGCCTTATGTTTTCCCCACTACCACATGTGTGGAGCGATGAGCTCATGAGTGAAGACTACTATGTGGGCAAGCCAACAAATAACAGGGAGAGCCAAACCAAGGGTCACCTCTGCCTCGAACAGCCTGTGCATCAGATAAGCAGTTAAAATATTTGGGGACATATTTAAGAGTCTCAAGCGCCATTCCAATGCCACATTAGCGTCATTTTTTTACACTAATGTTGCTTCAGAAGGCTAAAAACGGCGCGCCATATGTACAAAGTGGAGCAATGCATGGATTGAGCAACTTTGTAACCCTATGTGCTACATAATGCCTGCTCAGAGCAGGTGTTAAAAGGAGGCTTCCATTGCTTACAGTGGGCTTCTGGGTGCTTTGCAGGGTTAGCGTCATAATTTTTGACGCTAATCCTGCAAAGCGCTGGATTAGCGTCAAACATTCTGACGCAAGTCACCTAACCACCGCCATGGTGTGCCATATTTTAAATACAGTGCACACATCATGGCTTTAAGGGGGCGCCAAGGGGTGCAAGAGAAGTGGTGCTGCACTGTGTGCAGAGTCACTTTTGTTAGATATGCCCCTTTGTTAAATATGCCCCTTGGTCTGTAAATCCTGTTTGCTAGTCACATCACCTTGCATAAGGTGTGAAACTATTAAACAGCTGCTGGGATTGTGCCAGAAGAACATGCAATTGTGAAAAACAATGTGTAAGTACTAAAAATCAAGAGGAAAGGAGTGGAAGGAAGAGAAGAAAGGATGGGAACATAGAAGGACAGTTATAGAAGGAAGAGGAGTACGAAGGAAATAAACTGACTAAAGAAGAACGGATTTGCCACAAAAGCAATGAATAGGTGCAAATCAAGAAAAACTGAGCTATTTCGGCCCCTCATGGCACCATCATGTGACTCTGCTGATTCTAGTGTAGAGACCCGGAGTGGTTGTGTATGATGGAAGAGTTTGCATACCTCACCACCATGACAATGAAGGAAACCTCGCGGGGGCCTCAGCGCTCTCTTTTCACCTGTGAAAGACCAGAATAGGACCTACCATTTCAAGTAGTAACTTCATCAAAGCAGCTGACATTTCTCAGAACTAAACCAAATAGGAGCAGGTAAACCTCTTCCCAGCTCAGACACAGGCCCCTCTTTCCCTCACTGTTGCCCCACAGTGAGACCTCAATCCATCTCTCCGTAATGACTTCCTTCTCACCAGGGCCTTGTCTTTGTCTGATCTGGCCAGACTCCAATCACAACCTGATTCCGGTGTTAACTCCCAGATGTCAACATCTTCAGAGGTATCTTACCTCTTCCTTCACTAGACTGATCATTTCCTGTTATCTTTGTTATCTCCCACACATGCCTCCAACATTGAGATCATGATGTTAGATTATGACCAGAGCTGCTGCCTTTGGAATTGGGGAACCAGATCAAATCTCGGCGTTGGATCAACACTCTGTAATTCTGGGCCAATCACCTAATCTTCCAGCACCAAAAAAATAAATGCGCCATAGTGTAAGGTAGCCGGTGCTCATGTAAAGTACTCCAATATCTTCAGTTTGAACTTGTTATATAAAGCAAAACAAAAAAAAATATTTCTGTAGCATGCAAAAGAGTTTCATTTTAGCACATCAAATGAGATCATTGCATTGAGAAGTGTCTATTAAAAGGAATACATTTTAAATTTTAACTGAGAAACATTTGTGCCCTGAAGGCAATGTGATCAGTAGTAAACTAACAGGCAAGTCAGGGGTCAGCCATTTGTACCCTACATGGGGGCTACTTTATTTTATTATCATACAGTACATATATAGCCCGGACATTTGTCTGGGAAGGGGAGAGAGGGTTTTTTTGGAGTACAGGGTACTGCCTCTCTGACTAAAACACTATTTAGAATGGGTATTCTAACACCCAGATGCCAAGTGACGTTCCAGATGAACTAAACCATTGAGAAGCGAGACCCAGGCGGGTTATTGTTAGACCCTTACACACCCTATTCATTTGACCACTAAGGGCCTGATTCGCAAAGTCATTTTTATGTGTAGTAAAGTTGCAAAGTTTCTGCACTCACTCTGCAGTCCTCAGTCTGGAGATTCCACCCCAAGTGCAGAGACTCCACACTTGTAACTTTACTACATGTAACTGTATTTCTGAGTCAGGTCATAAGTGACAAAGAGAAGGATGGTGAGGGAAGGGGACCATGTGTCAGGATGTTCCTGGTCTGAAACAATAAGGGAAGTTTGGATGTTGTGATTGCAGCAGTAAATCAGATCGGGCGTGAGCCAGCAGGGTACCGGATTCATATCGGGATTGCGTTAATGGAGAACATTTTGATTTCTGTAAATAGTACAACGTCTGGAGGACCAGTGGATTTTTCTTGACCTTAGCCATGGTACTAATGGAAGTGCACTGGTGGATTCTCCTCCCAAATACTAGCCATTGGTTTAATTTTCATACCATAAAGTGTGACTCAAAGTGTCACGCATTTAGCAGTAGAATGTCACACACAAGTATGTTGAAGTCACAGAAATGTCACACAAACAATCTGAAAACTTGGCAGCTCTGTGTGTCCTGGTTAGCAGGATTTATAAAGTGCAAAAGTGACTCGGATGGGGCTTCCCAGTGATAAAATTGAAGAGCGTATCGTCAAATAAATAGACTTCAGAATCAGTTGTTGTGTAAAGTAATGTAGAGAACCTCTTCCTGATTTTGTGGAGTTTCTGAAGAGAGCCCCAAACTGACTGCCTTTCAGTGTATGGCAGGGTTCTTCAAATTTGAGGGCGGACTTCCTGGAGGGGTGGGGGGGATACTCAAGTGATCCCATTGTGGGTGGGGTCGTGTTGGCCAGCTCTGGCCAAAAGAAGCATTATGCAGATAACCAGGGCCAGCTTTTGGGCAGTGCAAGTGGTGCGGCTGCACCGGACGCTGACCTAAGGGGGCGCTGCGTTTAGCAATAACTTACGAAACTTGCGATTTAAAAGCACGTGCTGAAAAATTCCTTGTGCATCCAGCCTTCAGGAAACAAATAAAATGACAAGATACCTCTTGTGATTAATGTTCCTGCTAGGGAGAGAGATGTGAGTTTTGCCCAGGGCAGCTTTGATGCAACTTAGAGTAGCATAGAGGGTTAATATGCCTGCTGCAAAAAACAGAACTATGGGGCATATTTAAGAAAAGTGGTGCTGCACACAGTGCGGCGACAATTTTCTTGCACCCCTTAGTGCCCCCTTAACGCCACCATGTGTGCGTCATAGTTAAAATATGGCACACCATGTCGGTAGTTAGCGTCAGAATTTTTTACGAAAGTCCTGCCCTTTGCAGGATTAGCACCAAAAATGTTGATGCTAATCCTGCAAAGCACCCAGAAGCCCATTGTAACCAGTAGAAGCCTCCTTTTAATGCCTGCTCTGAGCAGGCGTTAAAAGTGCTAGAAAAAATAACACAAAAGAATCTGTCAGTGTTGGAAAATGGGTTATTGGTAGGGCAGGTAGGTACCTACACCTAGCAACAAGCCACTAACCTCCACATAGGTACAGTTAGGTCTCAGTAAATTAATCCCAGCTCAACCCTTGGTAGCTTGGCAACGAGCGTCAAGGCTTAACTTAGGAGACAAAGTGTAAAGCATTCAAATATCACAAAACAGTAATTAAATAAAACACAGGAAACAGTTTAAAAATCCAAAACCAATTTATAAAAATAGCTTATATTTTTATCTTTAAAATGACACAAAAACGATTAAAATCGGTTCAGGGGAACCGGAGATATGAATTTTTAAAGTATTATTATTTTCTAGCGCTTAGAAACAAAAAGCGCCAATCGGGTCATCTGGTTGCACCAGGACCGGGACAAAGTCAAACTTTCAGGCCGACCGCGATGAAGCCCTGCTCGGCTACAAGTCGGGGGAGGCCTCGGTTAAAAAGTTACCTTCTGACTTAGTCTCTTTTTTGATGTTTTTCTTCCCCGGGACGAACCTGCCAGTTGAATCCGACCTCCTGGAGCCCTTGTCCGGATACGCGAAGTCGGTTTCCTCGGTGGTGATTTTTACCTTCGGACTTAGTCGTTTTTTCGAGATGAAAATCCTTCGACCGGGGTAAACCTGGATCTTGATCCGACGTCCGTGGAGCCCTTCTCGGATACGATGGCTGGGAGGTCCCGGTCAACTTTTTACCTTCGGACTTAGTCTCTTTTTTGGATGTTTTTCTTTACCGGGACGAACCACGAAGTCAGGCCGGGTCGCGGTTGAGGCAAGCCGGCTAGAATTTCCGCGTCGGGTCGGTCACTTTATGGAGCTTTTTTTCAAAAATTCTCCAATCTTTTCCAAACTTCTGGGGCTTCACCCAGATGTTCTTTTAAGGTTCTTTTGGGGTCCACAGCTCACCCCAAGGGTCCAGAAGTTCTGTGATGGTCCTTGGGAAGTGCGGACTTCAACTCCCAGAATGCACCTGGCGCAAACTCCTTTTTGGCCACTGGACAGTGGTCAGCTGGTCACTTTTTCAGGAGTTGGTGCAGGGGACTCTGGATAGCAATTTTTCACCTGTAGCAAACAGGGAGTCCCTCCTTGAACCAGTTGAAGCCAGGCAAAGTCCTTCTTGTGGTGAAGCCCAAGTGTGCAGCTGGTGCAGTCTTTCTGAGTGCAGGGTCCAGGTGCAGGCCAGGGGTCCAGCAGGGCAGTCCTTCTTCTCCTTGTAGTTCCTTCTTCTTGAAATTTGGTGGGGATCTGAGGTGTGGGTGCAGGTCTGCCAGTTTTATCCTTGCTTCTGGGTGAAAAGCAGGGGGGCCCTGGTTCTCCAATCAGGAACAGGGTCGTCCCCCTGTGATGACCACTTCCTGGGAAGTGTGGCAAAAATCCATCCCAGAAGGCAACAGTCTCTAAAAATCCAACATGGATGAATCTGATTTTTGGAGGTTACATCTGGCTGAGCCCACCCACTGGTGTGGCTAAAAATCATAAACACACCCCTCTCCTGCCCTCTCCTAATCTAATCAAGGGGGCACCTAATTGTCTGGGGTTGCAGGATGTGGGGGTGTTGCTGGGTGCTTCAAATGTCCTTCTCTGCCTTTGAAGACCAGTTTGGCCGCCCTCCCCCTTCCTGCCTCACCATCTGCTGAGGGGAGATTTCTCTCCCCCAAGCACATTCCTTTGTGTGAAGTCAGGCCACTTCACACCTCATCAAGGTAGCCTGGCAGAAGCTGCTGCAGGCTGGCCAATCAGAGCACAGCAGCAAAAACAATGCAGAGCTGAAATTGGCAACTTTTTAGGTAAAGTCTAAACTTTTTACCTGAACAAGTTATATTAAATCCAACAACTGGAAGTTGTGGGATTTATTACAACAATTAATTTGATACCAAATTCTTGGTATGTAACATTTAAGGAGACTTTAAAATTTAAAATAAAGTCTGCCCATTCTAGCCTATGAAGGCCATTTACTTCAATGAGGGAAAAACGAATTTGGCTGTTTTTACCTCACCAGGGCTTATAAATCTATTTTTATAAAGTCCCTGCTTATAGTTACATGGCACCCAGCCCTAGGGGCACATAGGGCACACCTTAGGGGTGACTTATATGTAAAAATAAGGTAGTTTAAGACTTTGGAAGTACCTTTAATTCCAAAGTCGAATTTGCATATAACTTTAATTTAAAAGCAGCCAGCAAGGCAGGCTTGCTTTTAAAATGACACTGGGCACCTCAGCAATGCACCTAGGTGTGCACCACCTATGCTGTGGTCCCTAAACCTACATGCCCTACCATATACTAGGGACTTATAGGTAGGTTAACTTAGCCAATTATAATTAGCCTAATTTGCATATCCATTTTACACAGAGCACAGGCCCTGGGACTGGTTAGCAGTACCCAGGGCACCATCAGAGTCAGGAAAACACCAGCATAAAGTGGAAAATGGGGGCAAAAAGTTATGGGGCCTCTGCAATCAGCCCTGTTTTCTCACACAACCCCCCCCCCCCAGCCCACACGCCCAGGAGACTCAGCCCAACCCTGGGAGAGTCTTCCTGGCTTGTTAGGCGAGGAAGACAGTGAAGAAAACTGGCTGTCCCTTTGCAGGGCCTACTCTGCCTTATATCCTCCTGTCAGGGTCACTCCCTCTGGGTAGTGAAGCCATCCCAACAGTAAAAGGACCCAACTCAAACTGAAACTTCCCTCTAGGGGGGTCTTCCTCCTCTCTCTCTGCCAACTTGGGTAGTGAGGTGCCCACCTCCCCTACTCCTAACTTTGCTAGGGCAACACCTAGCTTACCCAAAGAGGTCACCCAACACTTGAGCAACCCCACCATGACCAACAGGGTCAGGGGGCCTACTTTACTATTGGCCCTGGGGTCTGCCTCCCAGGCCAAGTACAGTGCTGCCAGGAAGGCTAGCACCCAGCAGAGGCTACTGACAGCTGTCAGTACCCAGAACCACACCCTAAGCTCTCCATTGACAGGTGGCTGAGCTGCTTTAGGGGCAATTGTGAGGTCCTGGCACCCCTCTTGCTGTCTAGAGTGGGGGGCTAACACTTCCTGTGGCAGACACCCTCCTTCCACTCTCCCTTCTGTCAGTGCAGGGGCAACACCCTGCATCTGGACAGCTGCCTGACTACTCAGGACTTCCTTGGGGTCAGGTGAGGCCTCACCAGTGCCAACTCTGGGCTCCCCCCCTACTGGGGCAGAAGGCCTTTGGCTCCCTGGAACTCTCCTTAAGAGTGGCCTACCCTTCCTTTTCTTCTTTCCTTTTCTTGGGGACCCCTGTCTCCTAACTGTAGGGACTGACTCCCCAGGACTTTGGGTTGGGGGGGCACCCTGGGCGACCACCCCATCTGGGACCAGACTCACCTCTGGGAGGTCATTGCCCAGGATACAGTCTAGGGGGAGGTCAGCACTGACTACCACCCTAATCCAGTCAAGGATACCCTCCCTCTCTAGGGGCACTATGGCTACAGGTTTGGAGGTGACCTCCCCTGTGGCTATCCTGACTTTCTTTGTCTTTCCTGGGACATACATGTCTGGGGTCACTAACCGGTCACTCACTATAGTGTGACTGGCACAGGTGTCTCTCAGGCCAGGGGTAGGGATCCCATTCACTTGAATGTGGTGGAAATGCCTACTCCCACCCTCAGGGATCACCAGCTTACCATCTGGTCCTGTCTCCCAGCACAATGCTAGGAGGACTTCATCATCTGAGGAATCCTCCTCTATGGCTACACTGGACAGCCCAGTGCTATCCACCTTCTTTGGACAGGCTGCATCTCCTCTGAAGTGACCTGACAGTCAAAGCAAGCCCTACTGTCCAAGAGCTTTTTTAACCCTGGGTCTCCCTGTCTCTGCTTGTCAGAGTGGGAGTGGGATTTACTCTCCTCCTTCTTAGGATTCTGGGGTACAGAGGGAGTCTCTGTGGTGGGCTTACCACCTCCCTCCTTAGGTTTTTGGGGACCTGCCCCCCCTTCTTGGAGTCTCCCCCCTGGGACTTGACAACCACCCTGGTTCTCAACCACTCATCAGCTGCCTCCCCTAGCTCTCTAGGGTTGATCTGCTTAGAGTCCACTAGATGCTGGCGTAACCTTTCTTGGGTACAATTGGTCAAGATGTGCTCTCTCATGATCAGATTGTATAACCCCTCATAAGTATCTACTTTGTTACCAATAATCCAGCCCTCTAGTGCCTTTAGTGAAATGTCCACAAAGTCAACCCAAGACTGGGTACTGACCTTCTGGGTGTCCCTGAACTTCATTCTATGTTGCTCTGGGGTCAGACCAAACTTCTTGGCTAAGCACCTCTTCATACTAGGGTATGAATCTGCCTCCTCCCCCCTTAAGGTCAGAAGCCTATCCCTCCCTGAGTTGGGGACCAACTCCCACAAAAGGGAACCCCAGTATTGAGGCCTAACCCTTCTCATTTGGAGTGCCCTCTCAAAGGCCCCCAGCCACTTATCTATGTCATCCCCCTCTACATAAGCAGGAACTACCCCCTTGGGTAATCTGGGGCAAACTCCCCCACCCATGGACACCTCAGCTTCTTTATCGCTGCTTCCATCTCTTTTTTCTTTGTATGCCCATTTTTTTCTTTTCTAGGGCCAGCTTCTCTGCTTCCAAAGCTATGTATGCTAGCTGGGCCTCCAGCTCCCTTTCTCTGATGGATGGGTTCTCTCCTCCTGAAAGGACCCCCTTCCCACCACTAGCTTTGGATCTGCCCCTAGTGACTGTGTTTACTGAGGACCGTTCTTCCTCATCCTCACTTAGGCTCAGGTGCCTTCCCTCCCCTGAGTGGTTAGAGCTTGCATCCTCCCTTCTTTCTCCCTCCTCTGGAGCTTCTTCTGACTCTACCTCTTGGGCCTCAGCCCATGCTGTCAGGGATGTGATCAGGATTTGCTTCCTGAGATCAGTGGTTGCAGGCAACCCTCTTTCAATACACAACCCCCTAGGCTGGACTACTGTCAGTGTGGGTAGGCTAGCCAGATCAAGCTCCATGGTTCCCTAGTTTTGTGTCAACAAAAACTTTTTGCAAAAATTGGAAACAAGAATTTAGAAAAATTACAAAAATTCAATAATTGAAATTAATCCAAATTAAAAATTAAAAACAATTTTTGCACTAGGACAATTTAAAGGATTTTTAATTTGTTTTACCTAAAACTGTAACGTGATATTGAACACAAGTACAGGATCCCGTCGCTGCTTCCAATTATGTTGGAAAATGGGTTATTGGTAGGGCAGGTAGGTACCTACACCTAGCAACAAGCCACTAACCTCCACATAGGTACAGTTAGGTCTCAGTAAATTAATCCCAGCTCAACCCTTGGTAGCTTGGCAACGAGGGTCAAGGCTTAACTTAGGAGACAAAGTGTAAAGCATTCAAATATCACAAAACAGTAATTAAATAAAACACAGGAAACAGTTTAAAAATCCAAAACCAATTTATAAAAATAGCTTATATTTTTCTCTTTAAAATGACACAAAAACGATTAAAATCGGTTCAGGGGAACCGGAGATATGAATTTTTAAAGTATTATTATTTTCTAGCGCTTAGAAACAAAAAGCACCAATCGGGTCATCTGGTTGCACCAGGACCGGGACAAAGTCAAACTTTCAGGCCGACCGTGATGGAGCCCTGCTCGGCTACAAGTCGCGGGAGGCCTCGGTTAAAAAGTTACCTTCTGACTTAGTCTCTTTTTTGATGTTTTTCTTCCCCGGGACGAACCTGCCAGTTGAATCCGACCTCCTGGAGCCCTTGTCCGGATACGCGAAGTCGGTTTCCTCTGTGGTGATTTTTACCTTCGGACTTAGTCGTTTTTTCGAGATGAAAATCCTTCGACCGGGGTAAACCTGGATCTTGATCCGACGTCCGTGGAGCCCTTCTCGGATACGATGGCTGGGAGGTCCCGGTCAACTTTTTACCTTCGGACTTAGTCTCTTTTTTGGATGTTTTTCTTTACCGGGATGAACCACGAAGTCAGGCCGGGTCGCGGTTGAGGCAAGCCGGCTAGAATTTCCGCGTCGGGTCGGTCACTTTATGGAGCTTTTTTTCAAAAATTCTCCAATCTTTTCCAAACTTCTGGGGCTTCACCCAGATGTTCTTTTAAGGTTCTTTTGGGGTCCACAGCTCACCCCAAGGGTCCAGAAGTTCTGTGATGGTCCTTGGGAAGTGCGGACTTCAACTCCCAGAATGCACCTGGCGCAAACTCCTTTTTGGCCACTGGACAGTGGTCAGCTGGTCACTTTTTCAGGAGTTGGTGCAGGGGACTCTGGATAGCAATTTTTCACCTGTAGCAAACAGGGAGTCCCTCCTTGAACCAGTTGAAGCCAGGCAAAGTCCTTCTTGTGGTGAAGCCCAAGTGTGCAGCTGGTGCAGTCTTTCTGAGTGCAGGGTCCAGGTGCAGGCCAGGGGTCCAGCAGGGCAGTCCTTCTTCTCCTTGTAGTTCCTTCTTCTTGAAATTTGGTGGGGATCTGAGGTGTGGGTGCAGGTCTGCCAGTTTTATCCTTGCTTCTGGGTGAAAAGCAGGGGGGCCCTGGTTCTCCAATCAGGAACAGGGTCGTCCCCCTGTGATGACCACTTCCTGGGAAGTGTGGCAAAAATCCATCCCAGAAGGCAACAGTCTCTAAAAATCCAACATGGATGAATCTGATTTTTGGAGGTTACATCTGGCTGAGCCCACCCACTGGTGTGGCTAAAAATCATAAACACACCCCTCTCCTGCCCTCTCCTAATCTAATCAAGGGGGCACCTAATTGTCTGGGGTTGCAGGATGTGGGGGTGTTGCTGGGTGCTTCAAATGTCCTTCTCTGCCTTTGAAGACCAGTTTGGCCGCCCTCCCCCTTCCTGCCTCACCATCTGCTGAGGGGAGATTTCTCTCCCCCAAGCACATTACTTTGTGTGAAGTCAGGCCACTTCACACCTCATCAAGGTAGCCTGGCAGAAGCTGCTGCAGGCTGGCCAATCAGAGCACAGCAGCAAAAACAATGCAGAGCTGAAATTGGCAACTTTTTAGGTAAAGTCTAAACTTTTTACCTGAACAAGTTATATTAAATCCAACAACTGGAAGTTGTGGGATTTATTACAACAATTAATTTGATACCAAATTCTTGGTATGTAACATTTAAGGAGACTCTAAAATTTAAAATAAAGTCTGCCCATTCTAGCCTATGAAGGCCATTTACTTCAATGAGGGAAAAACGAATTTGGCTGTTTTTACCTCACCAGGGCTTATAAATCTATTTTTATAAAGTCCCTGCTTATAGTTTCATGGCACCCAGCCCTAGGGGCACATAGGGCACACCTTAGGGGTGACTTATATGTAAAAATAAGGTAGTTTAAGACTTTGGAAGTACCTTTAATTCCAAAGTCGAATTTGCATATAACTTTAATTTAAAAGCAGCCAGCAAGGCAGGCTTGCTTTTAAAATGACACTGGGCACCTCAGCAATGCACCTAGGTGTGCACCACCTATGCTGTGGTCCCTAAACCTACATGCCCTACCATATACTAGGGACTTATAGGTAGGTTAACTTAGCCAATTATAATTAGCCTAATTTGCATATCCATTTTACACAGAGCACAGGCCCTGGGACTGGTTAGCAGTACCCAGGGCACCATCAGAGTCAGGAAAACACCAGCATAAAGTGGAAAATGGGGGCAAAAAGTTATGGGGCCTCTGCAATCAGCCCTGTTTTCTCACAGTCAGATTTCTTTGCTCCATATTTTTTGCCCCCCCCCCCCAAATGGGGGAATGCCCTCTTTGCATACATTATGCCTGGCACAGGCAAAATGTAGTGCAAAGAGTTACTGTTAGAAATGGGGTTTTTGGTTGGCAGTCAGGTTGCCCTCTGTCCAAGCAAGAACCCTTACTCTAGTCAGGGTAAGTCACACACAATGCAAAATCAGCATGTGCCCACCCTCTGGTAGCTTGGCACGAGCAGTCAGGCTTAACTTAGAAGGCAATGTGTAAAGCATTTGTGCAATAAATCATACAATACCATAATATAACACCACAAAAATACACCACACAGTGTTTAGAAAAATATATAATATTTATCTGGGTATTTGCAGGTCAAAACGATCAAAGTTGCAATATGAATTTGTAAAGATATCACTGAAAAGTGATATAAAGTGTCTTAAGTCTTTAAAAAGCAAACAAAGTCTCTTTGAAGCACAAAGTACCTGGTTTCTGGTGGAAAATCTCCGCAAAGGGCCGCAGAAGAAGAGATACGTGGAAAAATGGTGTGTGCGTCGATTTCTCCCCAGCACACACGGACTTGCGTCGTTATTTTTCATGCGGGGAAGTCGTGCGCCATTTTCCGGCGTGTGGACAGTCTCTTTCTATGGGTCGTGGGGATTACCAGATGTCCCGGGTCTGTGCGTGGATTCTCCTGCTTGCTTTCCGGCTGCGCGTCGTTCCGCGGAGCTGTGCGTCGAAGTTTCGATCTCACGGCAGGCGTCGGGTCGATTTCTCCTCTGGAAGTCGGGCGCCGTTGTCCTTGCGAGGCCGTGCGTCGAAGTTCCGGCCGTCCCGTAGGCGTCGCGTCGATCAGCGTCGGTGTGCGGCGTTTTTCTCGCAGCGGAATAAGCTGTGCGTCTAAAAGTTTGGCGCACGAAGCGTCCGAGTGAAGAAGAGAAGTCTTTTTGGTCCTGAGACTTCATGGAACAAGAGGCAAGCTCTATCCAAGCCCTTGGAGATCACTTTTACAGCCAGACAAGAGTTCAGCAAGGCAGCAGGCCAACAGCAAGGCAGCAGTCCTTTGTAGAAAGCAGACAGGTGAGTCCTTTGAGCAGCCAGGCAGTTCTTCTTGGCAGGATGTAGTTTCTGGTTCAGGTTTCTTCTCCAGCAAGTGTCTGATGAGGTAGGGCAGAGGCCCTGTTTTATACTAAGATGTGCCTTTGAAGTGGGGGGGACTTCAAAGAGTGTCTAAGAAATGCACCAAGCCCCCTTTCAGTTCAATCCTGTCTGCCAGAGTCCCAGTAGGGGGTGTGGCAGTCCTTTGTGTGAGGGCAGGCCCTCCACCCTCCCAGCCCAGGAAGACCCATTCAAAATGCAGATGTATGCAAGTGAGGCTGAGTACCCTGTGTTTGGAGTGTGTCTGAGTGAATGCACAAGGAGCTGTCAACTAAACCTAGCCATACGTGGATTGAAGGGCACAGAAAGATTTAAGTGCAAAGAAATGCTCACTTTCTAAAAGTGGCATTTCTAGAATAGTAATATTAAATATGACTTCAGCAGTCAGCAGGATTTTGTATTACCATTCTGGCCATACTAAATATGACCTTCCTGCTCCTTTCAGATCAGCAGCTGCCACTTCACCAGTGTATGAGGGCAGCCCCAATGTTAGCCTATGAAGGGAGCAGGCCTCACAGTAGTGTAAAAACGAATTTAGGAGTTTTACATTTCCAGGATATATAACTACACAGGTACATGTCCTGCCTTTTACCCACACAGCACCCTGCTCTAGGGGTTACCTAGGGCACACATTAGGGGTGACTTATATGTAGAAAAAGGGGAGTTCTAGGCTTGGCAAGTACTTTTAAATGCCAAGTCGAAGTGGCAGTGGAACTGCACATACAGGCCCTAGGCACATATAGTGCACTCTACTAGGGACTTATAAGTAAATTAAATAGCCAATCATGGATAAACCAACCAATAGTACAATTTACACAGAGAGCATATGCACTTTAGCACTGGTTAGCAGTGATAAAGTGCCCAGAGGTCAAAAGCCAACAACAACAGGTCAGAAAAAAATAGGAGGAAGGAGGCAAAATGTTTGGGGATGACCCTGTCAAAAAGCCAGGTCCAACAGTTACAAAGTGACGCAATGCATGCATTGCACCACTTTGTAAATATGGCACAGCATTTTTGGCCTTTTAACACCACATTAGCTTAAAACAAATGACACTAATGTGGAGTTAGAATGGCACTAAGGGCTCTGAAATATGCCCTTATGGGGCATATTTGAAAAAGGTGGCGCTGCACACAGTGCTGCACCAATTTTCTTGCACCCCTTAGCACCCCCTTAACGCTACCATGTGTTCGCTGTATTTAAAATATGGTGCAGCATGGCAGTACTTAGGGGACTAGCATCAGAATTTATTATGTTAGTCCAGCGCTTTGCAGAATTAGCGTAAAAAATGTTGGCGCTAATCTTGCAAAGCACCCAGAGGCCCGTTGTAACCAATGGTAGCCTCCTTTCAATACCTGCTCTAAGAAGGCATTAAAAGTGCCAGAAAACAATTATGCCAGATTTCTTTGTGCCATTTTTTTCTTCCCCCCCTAACGGGGGGACCAATCTAACGCCGCCTTTGCATACATTATGCCTGGTGCAGGCATAGTGTAGCGCCAAGGGATACAAAGTGGAGAAATGCATGCATTACGCCACTTTGTAATAATGGCGCAGCCTTTTTGGCCTTCTAACGCCACATTAGAGTTAAAAAGTGACGCTAATGTGGCTTTAGAATGGCGCTCTTAAATTTGCCACTATCTTTTATGTGGGTAGCTGAGTGGATTAGTAAAGACAGCCTTTACAAGTGCTTTAAGGGGAGCGATGGGGAAATGAGGGGCACATTTGACGGGTGGTAGTGAGTGAAACCGAGGAGGAGGTCATGGGGTGGGGGGGCGCCAAAATAAACTGTCGCCACCAGTCCTTAAGCCGGCCCTGCAGATAATATAGTGCGATGTTTTAAGCAGAAAAAAAACATTTATTGCATTTTTAAAAAGATAACATAACTGCGATGTTTAAATAAGTCTAGACATATTTAAACGTTGCCAACTTAACATAATAATTGTGAAAAATTCTGAGGGGGAGCTCGAAGATTTTTTTTCCCCCTGGTGGTGGTGCAGAATTAAAAAGTTTGAAAACCACTGGTGTGTGGGGACTGGAGTACTCCATGAGCTAAAATGTTATGTTGCCGGGAGTACTTTCCTTTCCAAGTTCAGAGCGGGCGGCACTAATGCAGCGCGAGCAGCGGACCACAAGGTTATTCTGACTCGTATCTTTCCGGTGTGCAAATTGACTGAAACAAGATTAGTTTTTAATACATTTTGTGCCCTATTCATATTGAACGATGAATAGAATTGGATACACATGTCCCCCAGGCCTGGGGTATCACTACGTAATGCTGAAATGACTCCAATAGATACGACAAAGGTTCTCCGCCTGGAGAAGGGGAGAATTATCAGTCCTTGTAATTTGCATTCATAAGTGTATTTTCTGCTGTGCATTGCTAAACCAATTATATTCGGCCTGCGGCTGATGAAAATACGGAGCGCGGCTTTCAGTCTTCCTTGGTGGTGGCGTCATGTATTGTTAACTCTGGCTCCGCCCACAATGGATGTGAATAGGCCTAAAAGGTCGAGAGGCTTTTAGCAGGCATCTAACCTCCCCTCCCCGCCGGTCTATATTAAATCTGAATGTATTTCAGCTTCGCCCCGTATTTAACTCAGCAGAAATGACATATTCAGAACATTATTGCAAAATGAGGCATGGCGGGAGTTTTATTGTTCAACGAGATTTAATTTTAAAATGAATGTATGTGTGCACTCACAGGTACAAAGCTAGTGCTGGGGTGGGGAGCTGAAAGGCCACCACGCCCCCCGCGCAGTGGGGGTGGGGTCAAACAAGGAAGAGCTGACTCACTTATGCATTAGGTTGACCATATGTATTGGGCTGTTCAACAGTATGTTGATCAAACTGGTCATAGTTACATGCGTGACAACGGTTGCATGAAAAGGACTGGCGGACCCATCACTACTGCAACATGCGCACCAGCATAGAGGCCTAGGTGTGTGAGGGGTGCACAGCAGCCTAGTTTACAAAAAAATAACGTGTTTGTGTATAGTGCACATTCACCATTTTGTTTTGTTTTTCGCAGTTTTATACAGCGCAAACTCCACCCAAATGTATTGGGGCGTTCAACACGAGCACCAGTTACATTACACAAGGACACACTGAAGGACCATTGCCAGTCTTTTTGCTTAAAACAACATGATTTTTGTTACCCAACTGAGCACCTGATTTAGAACTGACTGAACGGGTTACTACGTCACAACGGTGAGGGATAGCCCGTCTGCCGAAATCTTAATCCCATTATATTCTATGGGATTTAGATTTAGATAGACGTTGAACAAAATCTCCCCCCGCTATGCCTCATTATATTCTATGGAATTTAGATTTCAGTGAACAGGATATCTGTCACCATTGTGATTATGTAACCCATCCGCCCAGTTCTAAATAAGGCCCTAAATGTCCAATTGCCTCTTTTACTATCCAACCAGGAGGAAAGGGACATATTTCCCCACATGGCCACACATGCTCAAGTGCATTGGGGTGCATTTGTACACCTTAGCCACATGTGAAACAGATCCCCTATCCTAATAACTGTGAAGCCCAGACTACCACTGGAATTCAGCAGGCAATCCCTCCCCTCACAGACCTCTACCCACCACCAATCACATTTTACCACATTTTAGCATGTTCTCACATGCCATTATTGTGGATGTGCAAAACAGTTTCTTTTAAATGTGCGAATTAATACTGGGCCTGGTGAAGTAAGGGATGGCCTGGCAGCAGCACACCAGGGGCCACATTTACTAAATTATAGTGCAAGGAGATCACCGACCAAAGTTGCTGTGCTGCATTGCCATAGAGTCATATTTACTAAATACGGCCTGCTGGTGCTCTCTTCTCCAGAGCAAACAAGCTGCCTAGTGCCACACACATACACCTTTCCACCCTAGTGCAAAGGCAAGTGTGTTATGTCTAGCTTAATGGAACTTCCCATACAAACATCTATGCCTAGACCAGTGGTTCCCAACCTTTTGACTTCTGTGGACCCCAACTTTATCATTACTGGAACCCGGGGACCCCCACTGATTTGTTATTGGAATCTGGGGACCCCTCACTGAGTCATTACTGAAAGCTGGGGACCTAATCTGGTAATATTATTTAATTTTCTAAGCAGTCGCGGACCCCCAGAGGAGGCTTCGCAGACACCCAGGGGTCCCCAGACCACAGGTTGGGAACCACTGGCCTAGACAATCTTTACATTAACGCATTGGATGTGTGCAGTTCAGTGCAGCACACATGAAATGACTGAAAAGTTCAGAGAAATAAAAAGATTTCTCCAACTGTGCACCTGCTTCAAGGAAACATTGTTTGATGCAAAGCACACAGAATTTTTTTAGTAGATAGGGTTTTGTGGCAAATGCCATGGGTGGTTGCGCTCTGACTCCCAAGTATCACCCATTGAAAGTCACCTAGAAGCAAATTAACACAAAGCATTGCAAAGCGCTCTTTACGTTAAAAACAACACTTTTTCAGCGCAAAAACAGTTTTGGACTGGAAAGCGAATTCCTTATCAATACTTTGCGATATGAGTCTCAAACTCTTGAAAAATCCATTGTAAGTGCATCTGTCCCTATTTACACCTGGACAGAATTTCCAACCATGTGAGCTAAGCTCTGGGATAACGATAAAATCTCCAAAAATCATACCAGGTTTTTTATTACTCCCTCTGGCAGACTCAGAGCAACCTGCACCTGTTCTTCTAGGGCTCTTCTACAGTGCTTGATTCCATCCACACGGTACCCAGCACTCTACTGCTATTGATGCCTCCACCTTCTTCTTATGCTGAAATTTTCACATAGCCAACCACTCCTGCACTTGTGAAACAAGGATTAACATTACAAGCACTAGAATGCAAAGCACTGTTGAATGAAAAGCCAGCAGTAGCTGAAAGTGAAGCACCTCACTTGTGCCCATTACAGGTTGCACTGTTGGCCTTCTGACACTCTTGATAGTAAAATGCTGGTCTGGCTTAACTTGAACTCCCACCAAACTATATAAGATGTCTAAAGTGTGCAAATTTTTGGTGCATCCATTCACATTGTAAGTAAGTTATGACACATGTAGTATCTAAAAATCATTTAAAACTGTACAATAGCTTTTTATTCTTCCACAACGGGTCCAGAAAGTAGTACAAGTGATACAGGGGGTCATTCCAAGCTTGGCGGGCGGCGGGAGCCGCCCGCCAAGCGGGAACCGCCAGAAGACCGTCCCGCGGTCAAAAGACCGCGGCGGTCATTCTGGGTTTCCCACTGGGCTGGCGGGCGACCGCCAAAAGGCCTCCCGCCAGCCCAGTGGGAAACACACTTCTACGAGGAAGCCGGCTCCGAATGGAGCCAGCGGAGTGGAAGGTGTGCAACGGGTGCAGTAGCACCCGTCGCGAATTTCAGTGTCTGCTAAGCAGACACTGAAATTCAAAGTGGGGCCCTCTTACGGGGGCCCCTGCAGTGCCCATGCCACTGGCCACTGCCACTGCCACTGGCATGGGCACTGCAGGGGCCCCCAGGGGCCCCACGACACCCCTCACCGCCATCCTGTTCCTGGCGGTCGAAACCGCCAGGAACAGGATGGCGGTGAGGGGGTCGGAATCCCCCATGGCGGCGCAGCAAGCTGCGCCGCCATGGGGTATTCCTCAGGGCAGCGGAAAACCGGCGGGACACCGCCGGTTTTCCGGTTCTGACCGCGGCCATACCGCCGCGGTCAGAATGCCCTCAGGAGCACCGCCAGCCTGTTGACGGTGCTCCCGCCGACCCCGGCGGTCAAGGACCGCCGGGGTCGGAATCACCCCCACAGTGTTGTGCCACATGAAGAAATAGGCAGCCAATATGTGTTTCGTCCAAACTAGACGTTCTCAAGGACGACAAAAAAGAAAGATCTCTTCTCATATTATATAAATTAGTAATCTTGCAAAAGTACCAGTAGTACTTGTGCTAGTTAATTCTTGGCATCCAAGTAATCCATATAGCAAGGTAAATTCAATTTTAATGATCAGATCATCAAATCCAGTAAGGTAAGGTCAGGGACACAGATGTAATCTTATTTCACTTCCACATATTCGAATAGTCCAGTCAAAATCGGTGGTGGGGGAGTGTGAGTGGAACAGATATCTGTGGTAAAGTGATTGTGCTCCTCCTTCTAAAAATCTTGAAATTGGCCTTCACCTGATTCGTATATTTTAGATCTGACAGCCATAGGGTGGTCTTCCCCAACTTTTTGCCTGCCTCCCTCCATTTTCTGACCTAATTTTTCCTGGCTTTAGGACTATGTACACTTTATTACTGCTAACCAGTGTTATCATACTTGTGCTCTTTCCTCTAAAACATGGTAACATTGGCTAACACCCAGTTGGTATAATTAATTTTCTTCTAAGTCCATTGTAGATTGTACTACATGCGGCAAGGGCCTGTAAATTAAATGCTACTAGTGGGCCTACAGCACTGATTGTGACACCCACTCAAGCAGCTCTTTAGCCATGCTTCAGGCCTGCCATTGCAGAGCCTGTTTGCAGTTTACCCAGCCATTTCAACTTGGCAAGTTAAACCTCTTGTCAGGCCTAAACCTTCCCTCTTTATACATATGTCAACCGTAAGGCAGACCCTAAGTGATCCACAGGGCAGGGTGCAATGTATTTAAAAGACAGGACACATGCTTTTAAATTTTACATGCCTTGGTAGTGAAAAATTCCCAAGTTCATTTTTCACTACTGCAAGGCCTTCCTCTCCCAAAGGATAACAATAGGATTACCTTATTACATCGTATATGTGCAATTCCCAATCTAGAAGAGATAGGTTTGTCAAGTAACAACTTATGATGAAGTCGGATTTTAAATTGTAATTCTGAAAACGCCACTTTTAGAAAGTTAGCATTTTTCTTCCTTTAGCCATTTGGTTCCTGCTGTCTGTCTCCAATACACGTCTGGGGTAGGGTGCCAGCTGGGGTTGTGCATTCCTTCTAGATAGACGAACACAAAGGGAGCTCTGTCATGGTCAGCCTGAACCTTTGGATTTACCCTGTTCTAGCGCAACCAGATATGCCCGATTGGCACTTTACGCTTTTTTAAGCACAATATTGCATTTTAATATTTAAAAATTAATATCTCTACTTCTACTTTTTGGATTTGTGTCAGTTTGGTCTTGTTTACTCATAATGTTAAGCTCTATGTTTTTAACCATGTCTGGTGTCTTTTAGTGTGGCGTTCTCACTGTTTTATTGCTTGTAGTGTTGCACAAATACTTTACTAACTGTTCCTAAGTTAAGTCTGACTGCTCTGTGCCAAGGTAAGAGAGGGTGAGCACTGGCTAATAAATGGTGTGTATCTGGCTTACCCTGACTAGGATTATGGTTCATGCTTGGTCAGGGCGCATACCTCTGCCAAACAGAAACCTAGTTTCTAACAGTATTTACTTTTAAGTTCTTAGTATGCGGTACTACATGTACCTAGAGTCTGTGAATGAAATGCTACTAGTGGGCTGCAGTACTCATTGTGCCACCCACTAAATTATCTGGTAAAACATGTCTCAAGTATGCCACTGCAGCCTGTAGTCCAGTTTTAAACTGACACTCCAACCTGGTAAGATTAACCGTTTGCGAGGCCTAAACCTTCCTTTTTAAAAACGTATAAGTTACTCCTAAAGTAGGCCCTAAGCACACCTTGGGCAGGGTGCATTGTATTTTCACAATGGTAGGATATGTGTATTTAAGTTTACCATGTCCTGACAGTGAAATTCTCCTAAAGTAGTTTTTCACTGTTGTAAGGCTATATTTCCCATAGACTAACAGTGGGTTTCCTTATTAGACTTAATAAGTGATAACTTCAGTTTGGGAACAGACAGAGTAATGCATCTCCAACTCATTTAAAATTTCATTTAAAATTCTCTATATTGGCAAAGTCCATTTTTAAGGTAGTATTCTGAAAATGTCACTTTTAGAAAGTTGGCATCTTTCTAAATAAACCAAATGTGCCTTTCTGTCAGTGTCTAGGGTCACATGACTGTGAATGACTCTCCTATGGTGTGCTATGTACTATATAATCTTTCCGGATATGGGGACAAAAGAGCCTTGGGTGTAGGGCAGGATGCTCCTCTCCTGAGCAGGATGATGCCCTCAGGAGTTATTTAGCTCTTTCTGAGCTTCAAAGGGCAGCCTCCGGGCTAAGCCCACCCTCTTTCTGACAACTAGTGGACCACCTGACCTGCTGCTAGCAAATGCAACTCACATCTAGGTCTGCTTGTTACCCAAGACAGCTTGGACCCAAACCCAGAAAAGGAGGAAGGTTAGACAAGGAGTGTATCCACCATTTACAGGCTGGCACTGGGTATTAGACAGCACCGTCAGAACCTTTCAGAATGTAAACAGTCGTCGCCTGTGGAAAATGTAGAAGAAGGACTGGCCTGTTGTCTGAAGAAGGAAGTCTGGACCTGCTTGCCTTGAAACAGGATCCCCAAAACTGATTCCAAGGGTCAGTTGGCTGACCTCCTTTTGGACTACAAGGACGCAACAGGCTCCCAGAGTCCTCCCTGCAGCTACCCAGCTAGCTAGCACTACCTGGGCCTGCCTGTGCCCTGTTGCTGGCCTCTGCTGGATTGAGTCCTGATCCCCAAGATGTGCCCCCAGGCCGGTATCAGAGTGTAGTCCTCCTGAACTCCAGTTGAAGATATAGACATTTTGGGCTTCTGAATAGCACAAGCAGATTCTTCATGACAGCAATGACTATTGCATCTCATGCTAACTCTAAGCCCCAGTGATGATCTGTTCTTTACACCAAATAATGAATGCACCCATCGACTGCCAAAGTGGAGCTCCAGTAGTGACTGCTCCTCATGCTAACAATAATCTCCTCTCAGCCCCCTCCAATGCAAAGCTCCAGCCAAGGCTTCTTGCGTACTCTAGGACTCTGAGAAGATTAACTCTTCAATGGGACAAACCTGTTCCCTGAATGCGACATGCGCTACATTGCAGTCAGTCTGAACTTGTGGCTTTGACTAGATCCTGAGCAATCAGATACCCTGAGTGGCACTTTGTGGTGCTATTTTCTCTTACAACCTTTAAAACTCATAACAGGTTCTATTTATGAGCGTTTTGTCAGTTTAGTGTCATGTTATTTTTTTAAATTTACTCTATTGTTCTAAAGTGGTTTGGGATTTTTCTTGTGTTAATTTTTCACCTTATTAATGTTTCAATGCTGCGAAAGTAAGCTACACATTCTTTCTAAGTTAAGCTTGACTGCTTTTGTGCCAAGCTACCAGAGGCTAAAGCGCATGTCCATTTTGTGGCTCCCTGCGCCGCCCTCCAACGAGGGAGCTCTTACCTGGTGTGGGCATGTCCAGGTGGGACCAGGCACCCCCTTGGAAGAAGCATCGGTTTTGCCGGTATGGTGGCTCTCCCCGGCGCAGCGGGAGAGCTGCTCATCTCATATGCGGCCGCCTCAGCATGCTTTGCGGGGCATGAGCAGGGGTTTAGTCCCCTAAACCAGCTTGTGGTGGTCCCAGGGAGTTGGGGACACCACCAAACCCATGCCCATGGACAAGAAGAGCTGCAGGAGCAGCGCAGCTTTCCCCCAATGCAGTTTGTGTCCCCACCCTAGGCAGGGTGGGACAAAAGAAGGATAACCCCCCAAGGGTTCTACATGTTGTCAGAGCACAAGCTTATGTGGACTTTTGTTCTGGCGTGTGGGACTGTGCCTACAAGAGATGCAGGTTGGTATTAACCAATGTATTCAACTGTTATTTGATGGTCAACTAAGAGTAATTTGAAAGTAATCCAGAAGTAATCTTAATGGTTACATTTCTTGAATATGGTCCCATATGTTCCTTGTTGATGCTAATTTGAATAGTGAGATTGACAGGCCTCTGTTGGCAAGATAGATGTATTTAATTGCAGCTGTAGGTGTGTTCATTCCACATTACTTTCAAATGTTCAAATGTTGCAGGGGTACACCGGAGATTGCTTTGCCACGTGGATTGCTGGATTATATCCTCCCTTGGAGGAGACATGAGAGATTACACAATGTCCTCCCAGAGTGATTCCATCACTTTGTGTATATTTGTAGATTGTTGCATAGTATTGAGTAGTGTGTGTGTGAGTAATAAATGTACTTTTACTTTATCGAAAGAAAAGTACAGACTGGACAATCATTTATTGAGAGTCATGCTTGTGTGCTCGTGAATGGGGATTACTAGCCCATACCACCACTTTTGAGTAAGCCTTGGACTGCTCTGCAATCCTACCCTATGAGAGTCAAGCACTACAATGGGGTGTTTGGTTCCCAGTGGTGGTCGTGTGCGGACTCATTACTTGTGCAGGCCACACAACTAATGATCCACCTTCCAACAGCTCCCTTAAGGGAGCCGAGTCCTATATTGTAGCATTGTTCCCACGGGACTGACCGGCGGGAATGCTCTATTATAATGTTCCCATCGGTCAACCCAGCTGGAACGTTGTAAAAGGGTGGGGTGGGGTAGGACACAACCGGTATGATGGTGGCATCCTTCCCGCGGCTTTAGCGGTTGACTGTTCTGACCGCCAATGTTGTAATGAGGCCCGAAGTTCGGAAACATAGCAGTCTTCCTATTTTTTGCATAAGATCATCACTCTATCAGATTCCAAAATAAAATGTGGGCTGTTTTCTACTGCCTTCAAGGACATAGGAAAAACTATATTCACCTCAACACTAAAGCCAGCATGAAGGCCTGTTGTCTAGAAATAACCACACGTTAGTCAGATGGAAATAAAGAAGTTAGGCCCAGATTTATACTTGCTTTGCGTCAAATTTGCATCATTTGTTAGTGCAAATTCGGCGCATAATCTAACTTCAAATTTATACTTTGGGGCTAGACCCTTCTAGCGCCAACGTTTTGGAGTTAAAGTCATTTTTTGCTAGCGGGAAACTACCTTGCCTCAATGGTCTGCAAGGTAGGCGTTCCTGGGCCAAAAATAACGTTATGGCCTTAGCGCCATATCTATCCCCGTGCTAAAATCAAGCATGGGAGTAAAGGGGCCTTAAATAATGTCACTAAGCTTGTTTAGCGCCCTTATTTAATGCATGGGTCAGGGCAGGCATTAAGGGAAGCCCCCACCCACACCAGAGGGACGCCATAGGATTGGGTGACCACATCCTATGGCGAGTAAAGCAAGTATTTTTTTTTTTTTTAAGCACTATAGGGGAGCCTACCTTGGGCCCCCCTACATGGCACTGGGCCCAATGGCCAGGGCCAGGGGACATATGTCCCCTGGGCTTGGCCATTGGGGTGGTGGGCATGACTCCTGTCCTTACTAAGACAGGAGTCATGTCCATGGGGGTTTTACCTAAAAAAATAACACTAGTCCGGTTAGAGGCATTTTTATGCCTCTGCCCATACTAGCGTCATCCCTTGATGCACAACCTTCTGTTCCCCCTACGCCTCCCCCACCTGACAAGTGTCCTTTTTTATGATGCTAGCCGGGCCTTACCGCAGGCTACTGTAATTCCTTAAACATGACGTTTTGGAATGGCGCTAGCTGGCAGTATACTTTTTCACACAAAACTGCGTTAGTACAGTTTTGCGTGAAAAAGTATAGATATGCCCCTGAGTGTGGCTGTTTACTATAGGATGAGAGTAGTCTTTTGACATCAACAGGATAGAAGAACAGTCATTTGTCTGGGCCATGGGGACCATCTGCAGCTGCAGGTTCACCAGCTCAGCCCATTGTCAACAGCTACTCAAAGGCTGAGCATATTGCAATTAGAAAAAGCAGTCCTTTTTTGGATGAGATCCATAAATTTACAGGCATGTTAATGTTAACTGCAAAATTTGTGTAGCAAACAGCTATGACACACAACAGGGAATTGTTTTAACAAAGTGGTTTACATCACAAATGCTATGTTGGAAATGGCCTTTCTGCACGGTAACCAAGCAAACTTTTTGCCTTCCTCCTTCTCTTTTTCAGACCTCATTTTTGCTTGCTTTAGGACTCTGAACACTTTACCACTGCTAATAAGTGCTAAAGTGCATGTGCTCTCTCCTTAAAACATGGTGACATTGGCTCATGCCCAATTGGCTTATTTAATTTACTTGTAAATCCCTAGTCAAGTGCACTACATGTGCCCAGGGCCTGTAAATTAAATGCTACTAGTGGGCTGCAGCACTGGTTGTGCCACCCATATAAGTAGACCCCTAACCATGTATCAGGCCTGCCACTGCAGTGCCTGTGTGTGCAGTTTCACTGCCACTTCGACTTGGCATTTAAAAGTAATTGCCAAGCCTTAAACTCCCCTTTTTCTACATATGTCATCCCTCAGGAAGGCCCTAGGTAGCCCATAGGGCAGGGTGCTCTGTAGGTAAAAGGCAGGACATGAACATGTGTGTTCCATATGTCCTGGTAGTGTAAAACTCCTAAATTAGATTTTACACTGCTGTGAGGCCTGCTCCTTTCAAAGGATAGCATTGGAACTACCCTCATATACTGTTTGAGTGGTAGATCCTGATCTGAAAGGAGTAGCCAGGTCATATTTAGTATGGCCAGCATGGTGATACAAAATCCTGCTTATTGGTGAAGTTGGATTTTATATTACTATTTTAGAAATGCTTCTTTTAGAAAGTGAGCATTTCTCTACACTTAAATCCTTCTGTGTCTTCCAATCCACGTCTGGCTATGTTTAGTTGACAGCTCCCTTATGCATTCACTCAGACAACCCCAAACAAAGGATACTCAGCCTCACTTGCACACATCTGCATTTTGAATGGGTCTTCCTGGGCTGGGAGGGTGGAGGGCTTGACACTTAAAGTAGCCTGCCCTCACACAAACGACTGCCACACCCCCTACTGGGACCCTGGCAGACAGTATGGAACTGAAAGGGGACCTTATGAACTTCTGAGCCACTCTTTGAAGTCTCCCCTACTTCAAAGGCACATTTAAGTATTTAAGCAGAGTCTCTGACCCTACCAATTTAGACACTTCTGTGGTAGACACCTTACAAGACACTTCCTGGAGAAGAGAATGTGAACCAGAACAAGAACCAGCATCCTGCCAAGAAGAACTGCCTTGCTGCCCAAAGGACTCACCTGACTGCTTTCTGTGAAGGACTGCTGCCATGCTGTTGCTCTGCTCCCTTGCTGCTCTCTGGCTGTAGTGAGAAGTGCTCTCCAAGGGCTTGGATAGAGCTTGCCTCCTATTCCCTGAAGTCCCAGGACCAAAAAGACTTCATCTCTACAAGAAGGACTCCTTGTGTGGCGAAAATCGATTCACAGCCTGCCAGAAATGCTGCACAGCTGGCATCGAGGTGAAAAATTCACTGCACGCCGAACCGGAATGACGCAGCCCGACTTCGCAATGAGAAGATCGATGCAGCACCAGTGTAGCAAGCGGAAATTTGACGCACAGCCCACTGGATTGATGCACAGCTGAGCCGGAACAACGCAGCCTGACTTCCAAAGAGGAATCGAAGCAGCGCTTGCCGTGCAGTAGAAATTTCCATGCAACGCCCACCGGATCGATGCAGCCCCTGTGACTTCGTCCTGTCAGCGCTGTAAACCCACACATTGTCCCCGGGGCATCCGAAAACCCCGCAACCCAAAGAGGATCCACCACAGAGTGCCGGAAATTGACGCACAGCCGTCCCTGCATGAAAACTAAACGCCGCATCGCCGTGTGCAGCCCAAGAAATAGACGCACACATCCCTGTTTTCCACGTATCTCCTCCTCTGCGGGTCTTTGCAGGGATTTTGAATGAAAACCATGTACTTTGTGCTTGAAAGAGACATTTATTGCTTTTAAAATACACTTTATATCACTTTTACAGTGATTTCTCAAAATATACTTATTGCATTTTAGTCGTTTTGACCTGCATCTTATCAGATAAATATTACATATTTTTACCTAAACACTGTGTGATGTCTTTTGGTGGTGTTCTACTGTGTTATTGCTTGATTTATTGCACGGATACTTTAAACATTGCCTTCTAAGTCAAGCCTGACTGCTCAGTGCCAAGCTACCAGAGGGTGGGCACAGGATAATTGGGATTGTGTGTGACCTACCCTGACTAGAGTGAGGGGGTAACCTAACTGCCAAACAAAGACCCCATTTTTAACACTGTTCTACTGCTGAATAACAACAATTGCTTCTCATGTACATACCAATAAAAAAACAGTTTTAACGTAAGTCATTATAAGCAGTTAGGTGGAGGTTAAGCACTAAAACATGACTGTGTATTAGTGGTGTAACAAAGGTCCCGACAACTCTGCAGTGTGGGGGGCCTCAACCTCCAGGGGGCTCCTTCAATGCAGAACCCTGACCTGAGAGCTCCTGAGTGAGTCCAGAAGGGGGTCTGACCATGTACTTTGCAGTAGAGGCCCCCTCAAGTTTTTTTACGCCGCTTCATGATTATGCACTGATGGAACCCATGTCCGCTTGTAGATTGACATTCTAGACTACACTTTATGTGCAGCTAGGGAAGGTGGGTATATTTTCTGTACAGTGATCTCCACCATGGTGGTGATATCTCCGCACACGTAGCTGTATGTTTTTATAGCAAATGTGGGAGGGACCAGCAAAGAAATGGGAACATGGGTAACATTTACTACAATATGGATGGGGCTAAGGAAAAATTAAGTAGGGATTTAAGGATTAACATGCTAATCCCCACAAGCACCCACAAAAGAGTAAGACTCTTGCAATTTTTCAGCAGCCATAATATTATTTAATATGCTTAAATGCACCCAGGCAGATAGGTAAATTAATTATGTTAATATTTATTTAAATTATATATACATATTTAATTTTGTAGTAACAAAACATTAAGTATACCTATTTATTCATTTTGTTTAATTCAATAATACACTTACATTAAACATTCAAACTTATTTGTCACAAATATTTATTTAAAAAAATATAAACATTACTTAAATTAATTAAATGCGTATCTTTTAATCAAATTTAGCAAAAATTTAAAACGTTCATGATGGTAGGTACATTTTGTTTACAATGAATATAAATAAAGTAATTTAAAATCTTTAAACTATTGTACAATTTAATTCAAACAGAATTTGATAACGTAGCTTGTGACATTTCTATTTTCTTAGTTCTAGGATAACAATAACTGATTTCAGTAATTGTACATTTTTATTTTACATTAAAATATTCATGATTATTTTCTATTTTTCTAAATTTAAATTTAATTAAATGTCCTACACATTTGTTCAGGGATGTCTTTTCCTGGGTGGTTGAAATCTCCATCGAAAGGGTGAAAGTTACTAATAACTTTTTTATAGTTGGAGAGGGTGGAGACATGTAAGTCTACACCTAGGTGTCAATATCACACAGTAAAGATGAAAGTGAAGAGTGGATCTCCATGTGAGTGGATCCACACATGTATATTTATCTCTGTGAATCTCAAGTATTGTTTGTCTGTACCTGTGATTTTTGTTTAGCAATGCACTGCTGTCCATGACTTAGGCCATATTTTTCAGATGAAGGGGATGAAAACTCAGCTTCCAGAATTACATAACATTAGTGTCACCGGGTTCAATTTTGACAGCCTTGGGATAACAATATATTTAGGTGCTGCGTTAAGAGTATTCAGTAAATCCAATCAGCATCTATGGAACAGTATTATTTCTAACGAGGAGCTTTACTGTTCTAGCGCATGGACACAGTATTTGTGCATGCCTTTGTTGGCATGTTGTAGCCCCTTAAAATCAGTTGCTTCGCCAGTTCCTATTGCATTTAAAGTCCTCTTTGAGATACTAAGGGGCATATTTTTACCCCATTGGTGCCAAATTTGCATATTTTTTTCTCGCTAATTCGGCGCAAAACTAACTCCATATTTATATTTTGACGTTAGACAAGTCTAACGTCAAAATATTGGCGTTTGCACCATTTTTTAGATGTGTGAACCTACCCTGCGTCAATGAGATGCAAAGTAGGCATTCTCATCTAAAAACTGGTGCTAACCCCATAGAACCATATTTATCCCCCTGTGCTAAAATGACGCTCGGTGGGAAGAGGGGCTAAATAATGGTGCAAAGCTTGCTTTGCACCATTACTTAACGCCTGGGTCAGACCAGGCGTTAAGGGATCTGTGGACTCATTTCCATGGTTTAACACCATGGAATGGGTCCACAGGTGCCCTCCTCAAGCCCCTCGAACCCCCCCACCCACACCAGAGAGACACCGGAGAATGGGGGACCCCATCCCAGGTAGGTAGGGTAAGACTAGGTAAGTATTTTTTATTAATGAAAGTGCCATCAGGGGCCCAAGTCGGGCCCCCTGCATGGCACAGGGTGCAATGGCTATGCCTAGGGGACACTGGTCTCCTGTGCTCGCCATTGGTGTTGGGGGCATGACTCCTGTCTTTTCTAAGACAGGAGTCACAGAGTATGGATGATTTTGCGTCAGAAAATGACGGTAGGCTGGTTAGAGTCATTTATTTTTACTCTTACCAGCCTAACATAATTTTTTGGTGCAAAACCCCCTTCTCCCATACCACCAGCCCCACCCAGCTAACATAATTTCTTTTTTACGCTAGCCCCCCTTTGCACCAGCTTGCACCATTCCATAAATATGGCACCCGGCTGGTACTCAGGAATGACGCAAGCCAGTGCTAAACCTTTTGGTGCAAAACTGCATTAGTGCAGTTTTGCACCAAAACGTATAAATATGCCCTTCAATCAGGTCCAAAATATATAAAGTGAGTTTTGCTAAAAATGAGTAAATAGCTGTGTAAACCCAATTGTTTCTCCTTATAGTTATTTGGGCATGATATAAACGTTGATATGAACGTTTTGCGGCTATAACAATACTTTCACTTTTTAAGATATCAAAATTTAGCATCTTTGTAAAATTGCACCTATTGTGGAAAATTCCCACAAATTTTCACATAAAAATGACAGGCAACAATACACAATTTTTTGCTAATTACAACTACTGTAGTCAAGAAAGAACAGCTACCATTCCGCCCTTCTTAGGATGTGCAATGTCTTAACCCAGAAGTTTGATTTCGAAAGAAACGGGTAACACAATAATCACTCTGCAATTGCTTAGGTTACTTAATAGTTACTGCTATTGCAAGCATAATACATAATATTTGTATTAGAACTATTTTATGCATTTTACAAGGCCTCGATGCCATGGTCTCAGTCATAGTCTAAACTTGTGTTTTCAGTCGTTTTTAAAAGGATATACTTCTATGTTGTGCAGATAACAGACTTTGCATTGGCTACCAATCTCTGCCAGTCTCCATCATGGTAGTGAATATGTAGCTATAACACATGGGATTCTGTAATCACTGTCTCTGACTTCATTATAATCGGCGACTTCTGACTCACCCAGTCGGAGATTATAATGAAAAGATGCCAGAACTCGACTATTATAAATTATTACAGTCGAGTTTTGACATCAAAATTGCTGCAGGCCGGTGAAAGGCAGGTCAAGTCACGTGGCATAATCAAACCAGCTGTTTACCAAAAAAACTGGGGTTTGCTTTTCTTTCTTCTGATCGATTTTTCTAGTTTACACTGACAAGCAGCGAGAACATGTCTATTTATGCCACCCCTTAGATAGCTAGAGAAGAGATGTAATTGTTTTGCATGTTTCTACACATTCAGAGCTACTGAGGAATCAAAAACAAAAACTAGCTTGTAGTGAAGTGTTTCTAATATCTGTTTGCACCAAATTTCTAACAGGTTTTTGATGTGTTTAATTTTGCACTAGAGTTTTTATTTTTACTCTTCATGTTTGCAAACATGCTCGCTCTTTCATTTGAAATAGCCATGCACCAAGGTGTTAAGTGGTTTGGGGGAAAGGTGATGGTGTGACCAAGTATCATATGGAATAAAGTACCCCCTTGAGTATATGATAAAGATGTCGCAGATATGATAAATATATTGCAGAGTTCCATAACTTTATAAAGTAACTCAGCCTTCAGCCTCGTTCCTTTATATGGTTATTGAACTCCTCGGGGACTTGCAATATCCTTATCAGCAAGAGGGTACTTTATCCCTTATATTTTCATCTTGATGGAATAGCCCATATCCTAGCGTAAGGCTTTTTTTGCAAAGGCTCAGCATTTGCTGGAACCCTCTGATGTTGGATGCTGACACGGTGAGACCAATTGTTGGCCCCTATTGATTGTGCATTCCTTTTTGGGCCACCAGCAGATGCATTTTGACGCAACTGCTTCCCAGCACTATACCAAGACATTCTCCAAGGTGAAACTCAGCTCCATGTTCTTAGCACAGATTGAATTCTTCAAAGTCAATGATAGACCCATAGAAGCAGTGCTTGGCATATTGTTAGCAGCACACACTGGGAGAAAATTATCCTTCAAAAGAGGTGATTATCTAAAATGTTTTCCTCCATTCAGAGGACCCTGAGAGCCAGGTGATTATTTTTCTTACAGGGCTGAGGGAAAGGTACAAAGGGAAGAGTACAAAAGAGGATGTGGCTGCCAGGTGCAGAGTGAACAGTCCCCATCCACATGAATAGAGCTTAGATGTTGTACAGTGGCAGTCTTCCAAAGGTCTGATTCCAGGTTATCTGCTCTGAACAGCTGACAACACCTGCTCAGATGCACTTCAGCTCTGCTCAGATGCACTGTGCTGCTATAATTATAAGCTGGACAAAGACCATATGTGTTTTCAGGTTTCAATGTACTTATTGAGAGTACAGTATGTGCTCATAAAGGCGAATCACTGCATCACTGGTGAGGACAAAGAAAGATGGAATAAGGTTGTCAGTCCTTGCTAGGAATGAACAAAGATTTTTTTTTATGGTGCGGACCTGGCCACATGGGCAATGGAGTGATTTCCAGGTAGCTAGAGGCTCAATGAATAAAGGGGACAGAGTAACAAGGGAGGGAGGGAGAGAGCGTAGCTTATATAATCAAATATTAACATGAAATGTTTATGAACTAATGTATAACAATGCTGCATAGAAAATGTATTAATATGTTTTGCTAAAATTTGCGTTTGAAATGTGCCCACGGGGAGTGGCCGCCAATATATACGGGAACTAATGAAACTGATCAATAATCATGAAATGTTTTATTAAATTGTGATTTTACACTAATATTAAAAGGGTATATGTTAGATTGCTGCTAATAAATTATTGGGCCTGAGTTAGCATGAATCGAGGCCTAGCTGCCTGACTCTCATATTAAATGTGTTTTTCTAACGTACAGTGTGCTGACATGCTAAAGGACATGAACTCTTGTTTTTTTCCAAAGCTAGAAGCTGAATGTAACTGTAGTAGATCCGTTCTCATGAAATTCGACTTGCTTATACAAACATTTTAGCTGAATGCAACACTGTAGATTACTCGTAGGTACAAGGTCACCTAAACCGGTACAGAAAATGGAGCCACTGACTGAAGATGTGCAAAAGACCACGAGAGGGTGAAATCATACCGGACATTCTACCTCCGGAAGACGTCAATCATAAGGACCAATAAACTACATGAGAACTATTATGGGGTGACAAATTCCATGAGCTAATTTGAAGTTAATTGGATAGAGATAGTGGGGTGCAACCCCTCCACCAACCAGATTTTAGGGGAATGTACAACGAAAATGGGCTAAAAACCCTTGACACCAGGAAGTAAGTTAGTTAGGGAGATGCTGATGCGATTTGCGATGATCCAGAAACTTTGTCACTCTGCTTGGTGACTTGCTAGATTGGTTCTTAGAACCGTCCTTGCCCTTAAGTTGTCCGTTTATACGTTACCTTCTTATGAGGGAAGTACCCTTTGCTCTTCCTGCCTGAGCTGAGTTCCTGACAGATGGCAAACCAACTGATGTCCTGAGGACGAAGACTGAACCTGAGTGCTAACCCAAAATACGGAGGGTAACTATTACAATGAAATTGTGATTGTCTGTTTGCTTTTCCTTTCTAGGTACCAACTGCTTTTCTTTTGACAGAGACCCTAGTTAGATGTTTTCTAAATTGATGTTACTAAATTGTTTTGCAAGAAGCCCAACATGCCGATGCTAATTCGAGGTTAGTTAAGGGGTTCACTAAAATGATGCAAATAGACAAATGACTGAATCTATGCTTGTTGAACCGACGCGTTAATGATATTCTGCTGAAGTTAACCTATGTTGACGCCGTGTTATGTTCTAATAATTGTGATTCTTGCTTTGATGAAGTCTTATTCGAGTTGCCAAATTATGACAATGTTCATGAGCTTTTTGCTATTGAGATTAATAAATTTGCTATTAGAATTATAATCAATAGGGAATAAATATCACTAAATCTTACTAAACCGGTGTGGTTATTCATGACTGAAGGGTCATGGTTTTTCCTGAGTCTTATTAATGACTTTGACTAACTTGATCTGTTTTATTCTGGTGAATATTGATGACGTTATTGATCCATTGATTGACATGCTGATTAGTTATCTCATCCTAAGGTGTCTTCAATCAGGGCCAAAAGATTCATTGGCCTAAAATGAGTCCCAACGTAAATAAATTGGTCATAAAGGGGCGGATTATCAGTTCTGGTAGCAGAGTTCGGTTAGGCCCTTTAGGGGCCCTAGGACGGAGAATCATTGTTTTAAATTGTTTTTCAAGATAATGCATGTTTCTAAATTCCTCATGACTTTCCCGGAATCTCAGAGCCCGCCTAAGTGAGAGGGGTATGTTCTCGGCATTTTAGCATGTGTGGTATAGAATCTGCGCTTGCTCAGCTTATGCATATTGCAGGTGATTTGTAAAGATTATGGGGGTGATTCTAACCCTGGCGGTCGGTGTTAAAGCGGCGGCCAACCCGCCAACAGGCTGGCGGTAAAAAAAATGGGATTCTGAGCCTGCCGGGAACCGCCAACACAGACAGCCACCTTAACACTCCGACCGCCACGGCGGTACAAACAAACAGCGCGGCGGTCACCGCCAACAGACAGGCGGCAGACAATGTACCGCCCACACTATTCCAACTCACCAATACGCCACCTTTTCCGGGGCGGGAGCACCGCCGATAAAAACAAGGCGGAAACAGACTACGGACGGGAAAACGCTCACCACTACGCACTCCAGGAGGAAGGAGGACAGCATGGAACCCGAATTAAACATCCTACCTGCTCTCGTCTACCTTCTCATCTACCACGAGTAAGAAGTCCGGCGCAGACGACAACGGTGAGTACTGCACCTACGACACACGGGAGGGGGAGGACGAAAGGTTACGGGCACACACATATGCGCCCCCCCCACCCCCAACTATGTACACACCAATGCAGAGCAACAAGTCACAGTGACACCACCCAAACACCCCTGAAAAATGCTAGGACATAATCATATTTGGAATAAATATTTATGTACCAAAAAGCTCCAGAAAATTATCGTACAACCATGAAAGATATTCACAACAAAACTAATGACATACACATCAGTGTATAACTGAAGTACCAAGTCCTGCACATCCTACGAATTCAGCATGTCCGTGGGCCAAAGTCTTGAGAAATAAGGGAAAAGCCCACACAGGAGACCTGAGTCCTTTGGAAAGAACACTGCAGGGGCATCAGATGTAAAAACTACAGGCACCTCAGGGGGAAGGGAAGGGGGGGGCACCACAGCCACATGAGTCCACGACGCCAGATCCACGAGGAGCCACCATGCCCACTGGACCATCCTGGGGAGTGCAAAGCCACAGTCTCTCAATGTCTCTACAGTGGGTGGGCTGCCCACTGGACCATCCTGGGGAGTGCAAAGCCACAGTCTCTCAATGTCTCTACAGTGGGTGGGCTGCCCACTGGACCATCCTGGGGAGTGCAAAGCCACAGTCCATCAGGTGGATGACAGTCTCCACTGGTCAAGGAGGAGGCATGGTGGGCACAGTGAACCATAAACGGTGCTTGAGACGGCGGTGCCCAGCGGAGCGGTGCTTGAGATGGCGGTGCCCAGCGGAGCGGTGCTTGAGAGGAAGGGCCCAGCGGAGCGGTGCTTGAGATGGCGGTGCCCAGCGGAGCGGTGCTTGAGACGGCGGGGCCCAGCGGAGCGGTGCTTGAGAGGAAGGGCCCAGCGGAGCGGTGCTTGAGATGAAGGGCCCAGCGGAGCGGTGCTTGAGACGGCGGTGCCCAGCGTAGCGGTGCTTGAGAGGAATGGCCCAGCGGAGCGGTGCTTGAGACGGCGGTGCCCAGCGGAGCGGTGCTTGAGAGGAAGGGCCCAGCGGAGCGGTGCTTGAGACGGCGGTGCCCAGCGGAGCGGTGCTTGAGAGGAAGGGCCCAGCGGAGCGGTGCTTGAGATGGCGGGGCCCAACGGAGCGGTGCTTGAGAGGAAGGGCCCAGCGGAGCGGTGCTTGAGATGAAGGGCCCAGCGGAGCGGTGCTTGAGATGAAGGGCCCAGCGGAGCGGTGCTTGAGAGGAAGGGCCCAGCGGAGCGGTGCTTGAGATGGCGGGGCCCTGTTCAGCGGTGCTCTTCTCCACGGCGGGGCCCTGTTCAGCGGTGCTCTTCTCCACGGCGGGCCCTGTTCAGCGGTGCTCTTCTGCACCGCGGGCCCTGTTCAGCGGTGCCTATCTCCACGGTGGGCCCTGTTCAGCGGTGCTCTTCTGCACCGCGGGCCCTGTTCAGCGGTGCTCTACTCCACGGCGGGCCCTGTTCAGCGGTGCTCTTCTGCACCGCGGGCCCTGTTCAGCGGTGCCTATCTCCACGGCGGGCCCTGTTCAGCGGTGCTCTTCTGCACCGCGGGCCCTGTTCAGCGGTGCTCTACTCCACGGCGGGCCCTGTTCAGCGGTGCTCATCCAGCAGGTCAAGGGAGCCAGACCTGGCCTGGACTCCCTGCTCAGTCGCCCTCGGACCGTGACGTTTCTGGACCCTTCGGGGACGGACTCCTGGCCTCCTTAGTGTCCTCCTTCCCAGCTGGGATGTGGCATGTGGGGTCCACCTTCTCCGCGCTCCTGCTGCCCTTCCGCTCCTTTGATGGGGCTCTCGGGCCCTTGCCTCCCCTAGATGGTGTGGGTGGTGAAGTGGCCGCACATTGCTCCTTGGGGGCAGCCCTGTCGGTCCTCGCACGGCGGCCCTTGTTTTTGCGGGTCCTCTTGCCGGGGGGGGGGGCTGGACGTGTCCTTGCTGCTGATCGATGTGTCACTGCTGGCAAAGGGTGGGCTCCAGAACCCAGGCACAACAGTGACACCCGAAGCTGGGCTGGTGGTGGCTGCGGTGCTCTTGGGACTCTTTGAAGATGGATGGGGGAGCTCATCGGGGGGAAAGAGGTTAAGGTTAGCCAGGAAACGTTTTTTAGGGCCAAGGTAAAGGGTAGGAGAAGTGGAGATGGAAGTGGAGGTAGAGGAGGTGGTTGTAGGAGAGTCAGGTGTGCTGTCATTGGGTGAATGTGCTGGTGCTGTAGGCTGTCGTGAGGTGGATGGCTGTTGGGTGGGTGTCTGCCTGCGTTTGTGTGTCTTGGAAGAGGGGGTGACAGACACAGTGGGAGAGGACACAGGGGACGTGTAAATGGCAGTGGGGGTGGTGACTGCACGAGTGTGGACTGTACTGGAGGGTGAGGTGGTGATGGAAGCACTGGCTGATGTTGGGGTGCATGCAGGTGTGAGTGTAGACGTCACAGGGAGGGAGGAGGGAGACGAGGAGGAGGGGGACACAGGGGTGGCAGTGGCTGTTGGCATGTCTGCATCTGGGTGTTGCTTGGGTGAGTGTTTGTGGGATCTGTGGTGCTTGTGTTTGGATGAGCTGCTCTTGGGTGTTGAGGTGTGTGCAGGCTGGTCTGATGGTGTGGATGGGATAGGCTGAGGAACAGGAGACAGAGAAAGGCTGGAGGCAGTAAGAAGAGGGAGGCTGGAAACAGGGACAATGGCTGCCGTCAGTGCTGAGGCCAGAGCAGTGAACGCTCGTTGATGGGCAGCCTGACCCGAATGAATGCCCTCCAGGTACGCATTGCTCTGTTGCACCTCCCTTTGCACACCCTAGATGGCATTCAAAAGGGTCGTCTGCCCAACAATGAGCGTCCTTACCAGGTCAATGAGCTCCGCACTGAGGGCAGCAGGGGCAACAGGGGCAGGGGCTGAGGTGCCTGGGGCGAAGGAGACGCGCGCCTTCCTGGGCGAACCGGCACGGAGCGAAGACTGAGGGGCTGCTGGGAGGGTGGGGCTGGAGCGCTGGGTGGCGGCTGTACCTGTAGAGGCGGGGGGCACGGATTTTGCTGCCACCCCTAGGGAGCTCCCATCCGAGGACGTGTCGCTTTCGCTGCTCTCACCAGCGGTCCCCGTCGTGGTGCTCCCCTCGCCCTCCGGATCACTGGTGCCCTCGGTGTCTGTTCCTGGGCCCACCGGGGCCTTGTGTCCTGCAGCTCCCTCGTGCTCCGATGCCAAATCTCCTCCACCTGATGATGCTAATGCACACATGCACAAGAAGATGAAGAGAAAGGGTGGGGGGAGAAAAAAAAAGACCAGGTTGAGTGCATGCAATGTCAACACCGTTGGCGGAGAGGACAGACACAGGTGCCTAATGCACTAAGCCGCTCATTCGGGGTACACTACTCAGTACTACTGACTAAGACAACAGGCCAAGAGACGTCAAACGCGCACATGGGAGATGCTGGACCTTCAATGGCTGTACTTGTCACCCTACCGAGGTGGGGGCCGGGGGCACAGGGCCATGCCTAAGGGAGAGGACTACACTACAGAAAGCGCCCTGGCCTAATGTCACCCACAGCCCTCCTCCCCCACCCAGACGCCTCCACTGCACAGAAAGATAGGAGAATGTGCTGATACTCACCCCCTTGTGTCTGCTGTGATGTCTTAAAGCGCCCATCCAATTCAGGGTAGGCCACCGCCAGGATCTGGGACATCAGGGGGGTCATGGTGCGACTGGCACCCCTCCTAGGTTGGGAGGCCATCCCCAGCAGTGTTTCTGCGGTCTTCCTTGTTCCGCGACAGATGTCCTCCCACCTCTTGCGGCAGTGGGTGCCCCGTCTGTTGTGGACCCCCAAGTTCTGGACTTCCTTGGCGATGGCACGCCAAATCTCGATCTTCTGATGGGCGCTGACCTATTTGACATGTACAGGGTGGAAAGGAGGAAATCATGAATGACCTGCATGTTAGATGTGATTGCCCCCCCCCACCAACTTTGCCATATGGCACATGCTCTCATCTGTCGGGCGTTGCACCCCTCATTCGCCCCCCACCCCACCAACTTACATCCACCCCAATCCACACAGGCATAGCCCATTCCATGTGCACCCGGTGTACTCACTTGTTGGTCTGGAGGACCGTAGAGTAGCGCATACTGGGGGAGGACCCCATCCACGAGCTTCTCCAACTCTTCAGACGTGAAGGCAGGGGCCCTTTCCCCAGTCGCAGCAGCCATTGTATCTTCCAGACCGAGGTCACAGCAGCACTTGCAGTATAGGTCCTCTCCTGTGGATGATCAGGTCTCGAGTGATTAAGCAGATAGAAAATGGCGGTCACGCCCGCGGCGGTGCGTACCGCGGCGGTGCGTACCGCCGGCGCACTTCGTCATTGGCTCCTGAAACCCATAGGCTTCAATGTTAACCAATGCGGCTTTGCGCCGCGGTCTTCGACCGCCTACCGCCACAGTGTGCCCCGCCAGCGCATTGACCTCACATCCCATTGTCACACTTTACAGGTTAGGCAGCCGCCATTTCAAGGGCCTACATGGCTTAATTTTGACTGCGACACACAGGCCTAGGCCTTGCATTGCCACACATACACGCCTTTCAACCCATTGCCATTCTTTAACTGTGCAAGCTGTCTGTACGTACCTGTGGTTTGGCTGACTCTCTGCTCCATGTTGTCCTTCCTAGGCACCGTCCGCTGGGACTTGCGATGAGAAGGAGGAATCCTCGCGTGTACCGACCGCTGGTGGACCTGTCGACAATGGAAGAACGCCATATATTACTTCGATACAGACTTGACCGTGCCACTATCCATGAACTGTGTGCCCAGCTGGAGCCAGCCCTGATGTCCCCCATCCGCCAACCCACAGGGATTCCCCCTCTGGTGCAGGTTTTGTCAGTCCTCCATTTTTTGGCCAGTGGGTCATTCCAGACCACAGTGGCCATGTCATCTGGAATGTCTCAGCCTATGTTTTCTAAGATTTTGAGCAGAGTGTTGTCTGCCCTGATGAAACTCATGCGGAGCTACATCATTTTCCCAGAGGAGGGTGACTTGCCTACAGTGAAGGGTGATTTCTATGCCCTTGGACATATCCCCAACATCATTGGTGCCATTGATGGGACCCATGTGGCTTTGGTACCCCCAAAAGACGATGAGCAGGTGTACCGAAACAGAAAAAGTTATCATTCGATGAATGTCCAGGTGGTCTGTTTGGCTGACCAGTACATCTCCCATGTAAATGCCAAGTTCCCAGGGTCAGTGCATGACGCGTATGTGATGCGAAATAGCAGCATCCCCTATGTGATGGAGCAGCTACAGAGACAACGTGTGTGGCTAATAGGTGACTCTGGTTACCCCAACCTGCCGTGGCTACTGACCCCAGTGAGGAATCCCCGGACAAGGGCAGAGGAACGGTACAATGAGGCCCATGGGTGTACTAGGAGGGTGATTGAGCGAACCTTTGGCCTCCTTAAGGCCAGGTTTAGGTGCCTGCATATGACAGGTGGATCCCTAATGTACTCACCAAAGAAGGTGTGCCATATCATCGTGGCGTGCTGTATGCTTCACAACCTGGCTTTGCGACGCCAGGTGCCTTTCCTGCAGGAGGATGGTCCAGATGGTGGTGTTGTAGAAGCCGTGGAGCCTGTGGAGAGTGAAGAGGAGGAAGACTCAGAGGACGACACAGACAATAGGGACAGAGTGATACAACAGTATTTCCAGTAACACCCAGGTAAGAATCACCCACGCCATTTCACAATTGGTTCTAGCCTTCTGCATCTGTACTTTCTGTAGTTCCCACCAGATCTTTTTGGGTAATTTTTGTTTTTCCCTTCCCTTCTTAGTGCTGTATGACTCAGTGCCTGACTTCTGCTTGGTTTGCCCATGAACTACAGCGTATTGACATTGGTATGTTGTCATCACTAATTGACAGAACAGATATTGAACAGTAATATGTAATACATTTGCTAATAATACAGCATGACTCCAAACTGATTTGTGTGCAATATGTGATTTATTTACAGGGCTAGATATTGGTACATGTGATTATAAGGGTGATGGGTGGGGGTGGAGTAATGTCCATGGCAGAGTCCAGTTCTCAGTCTCACAGGTGCATTGTCCTTTTGCCTGTGGAAGGATGGAGCAGAGGCAGTTCATGGTTGGACAGGGTGGCAATGTGGGACAGTGGGAAGAGTTCAGGGGGTATGTCCTGCTGGCGGAGGTCTTGACATCCTACTCTTTTTTTTGGATCTCAGGCTCCTCTTACGGGGTGGTTGTTCTTCAGCAGGAGGTGGGGTTCTGGTGGCCTGCCGTGGTGTTGGGGCCTCCTGTCCACTAGCGCCGGCGGAGGTGGTAGGCTGTTCCTGGTCCGGGCTAGTGACAGGGGCCCTGTGTGGTGCCACATGGTCCCGCAACGCGTCTTCTATCCTGTTGAGGGCCAGGACGATGGTCCCCATTGCGGTCCCGATGATTCTCAGCTCCTCCATGAACCCCATGTAGCGTTCCTCCTGCTGTGCCTGGATCTCCGTGAACCTGGCCAGTACCGTCGCCATCGTCTCTTGGGAGTGGTGGTAGGCCCCCATGATGGTGGTGAGGGCCTCTTGGAGAGTGGGTTCCCTGGGCCTCTCCTCCCCCCCCTGTCGCACAGCAACCCTCCGAGCTGCCCGGTTTCCCCCGGCCTCTGTCTCCTGGACGGTGTTCCCGCTACCACTGCCCCCAGGTCCCTGTTGTTGTTGGGGTGTTGGGTTAGCCTGGGTGCCCTGTAGTGGCAGACACACCGCTGATTGACGTGTCCTAGAGACAGAGGCATGGGCCCGCTGGGTGGGAGCTGTGCTGGTGTTGGCAGAGGGGGTCGGGTCTGGTGTGGCCTGTGTCTGGGTGAGGGGAAGCGACTGCCCAGAGGTCCCCGATGGTCCGGGCTGGTCATCAGGTTCAGTGTCGACAGAGCTGCTGTCCTCACTGTGGGCCTGTTCCGGGGGTGGGATGGACATTTCTGGACCCTCCTGGCTGGTGTTTTGGCGTTCGGGTCCTGCATGGGGTAAGAGAGTTTAGTTATTGTTTCTGTGTGTGCAATAGCGTGCGTGTTATGGGTGCCCTCGTCCCCCAGTGCAGGCATTCCCTTGAGGGAGGTGTTGTGAGGGTAGTTAGTGGGGGGGGGGGGTAAGTGCAGTGGTCATGCTTGGGTGATGGGTGTCCATGGATTGTGTTGGCATGCAGGAGTTGGTGTTGGGATGGGTGGGTTGTGCTGGTGAGACATTGTCAGGGAGGATGTGTGCTGGGGGGTTGGGGGTGAGGGTGGGGGTGTGGGTTGGCATGCTGGTGGGGTGGGGGGGATCTAGTAGTTGAGATTGGACTTACCAGAGTCCATTCCTCCGGCTACTCCTGCGAGGCCCTGAGGATGCAGGATGTTGAAGACCTCCTGCTCCCATGATGTAAATTCGGGAGGGGTGGGTGGGGGTCCGCCGCCAGTCTTCTGGACCGCGATGTTGTGCCTGGAGACCATCGATCGGACCTTCCCCCGTAGGTCGTTCCATCGTTTGCGGATGTCCTCCCTATTCCTGGGATGCTGTCCCACCGCGTTGACCCTGTCCACGATCCGCTGCCATAGCTCCGCCTTCCTAGCTATACTGGTGTGCTGCACCTGTGAGCCGAAGAGCTGGGGTTCCACTCTTAGGATTTCCTCCACCATGACCCGGAGTTCTTGGTCCGAAAAGCGTGGGTGCCTTTGGGGTGCCATGGGGTGGTGTGGGTGAGGTGTGGGGTGGTGTATGTGATGATGAGTATGTTGGTGTGTGGTGCTTTGTGCTACTATGTGGTGTGTGTGATGGTGTAGTGTGCCTCAGTGTGTATTGCTATGGATTGTCTGCTGTGTCTCTCTCTCCTTCTCTCAGTAATTGTGGTCGTAGGGGTTTGTGGGTGATGTGGGGGTGTGTTTTATAGTTGATTGATTGTGTGGGAGTGGGTTGTGTATGTGTATCAGGTGTGTGTATTTGTAATTGTCCAATGTGCCTGTGTTTTGGTGCTGTGTGTGTATTTTGACCGCGGCGGTGTGTACCGCCAATGGAATACCGCGTTGGAAAGCCCGCCGCGTTGATTCGTGGGTCGTAATGGCATGGGCGTTTTTCTGTTGGCGTGACGGTGGAGGTTTGGTCATCTCCAGTTTATCGCTGCCCGCTGATGTGGCGGCCTGCAGTGGAGGTCGGATTTTTGGAGGTTTGGCCGTTGTGGGTCAGAATGACCGTGGCGGCTTTCCGCGGCCGCGGCGGTGTTATGGCGGTCTTCTGACCGGTGGTAAGCGCCTTTTACCGCCGAGGTCAGAATGACCCCCAATGTGTGTATAGGCCAGGTAATGTTGTTATAGTAGGAGTGGGCATACTCCGCAGTATGAGAGTAGGGAAGTCGGAGAACTTCATGTGAGTGTGGCACTTTGTGCTCCAAAAAATTATCCACGTGGTTGTTGTTGGTGATGTACGGACCCGACGTGGTCTAAGACTCCGGAGTATATTGACAAGTGTAGGAGACATTTGGGTTTATGTTGTAATTTGTGCGGTTTAATAGGTCAATCGGGCGTGGTTGACAAGTCAAGTTTGAGTCAAATTGTGTGAGTGGAACCTTCAATGGAGATTTGGCAAGTTCTAAAGTGCACTAGAACAAACCATTGACAAGTCGAGAGTAGGATTTACGGGTCGAATTCTGCTTGCATATGTGGGAGCGGAGAAGGAGAGAGTAGCGGCTGAGGCTTCAAGTGAAATCTCTGTAAAGTTCTGAAGCAAATTTGTTACCCTTCCTGTAGTAAACCGGCAAATTTGGATTTTTGTGGTTACATGTGCTCGCAATACTTTGCATTAGTTTGGTGTGAATCCAGTGTAAGGCGGACAAGCCGCAAGACTTTGTCAGCCGCAGTGTGTGTGAGTGTGACGTCAGTGGTGCCGCGCTGGGATAGGTCAGTTGCCAAGAGGGGTCGTGCACAGATTGGCAGCCGTCCGTGAGAGGAAATAGGTTGAGGAAGGTGGGTGAAGAGTGTTCTGGGAATTAAAGTCACTTCCTGATTAGACTCTAAACAAAATAAAAGACACAAAAATGAAGTTTTTCAAGGCTCTAAAGAGTGCTCTGAAGGGAGATACATCTATTAAGGCAAAGGAAGGGGAGCATACACCGCCTGAGGGTACTCCAGCTTATATTGTAATGGAGGAAAAGGGAGTCGCGCCATGTCTTTGGATGAAGCAGTGGTGCAAATTAACAGAAAAGGATGGATGTTTAGCATTTCCAGAGCATGGAACGTTCAATACAAGAATCTTAGAGAATTTAAGGTGGATGTTAAGTGTACAAAAGCCGCCTCCTAGTCCAGCTCAGTATGAGGCATTAGCAGTTTGGGATTTAATGGCCATACAACAAAGACAGCAAAGACTTGAAAGGAGAATGAAAAGGGCAGAGAAGACTTTAGCTGAGGCTAGATGGGACAATGAGAGTAGGATGTGGAGAAGGGGAATAGTTGACGGACTCAAATTGTTCCCGGCAATAACACAAGAAGATGAGGCACAGGGAAAGAAAGCCACCTGTAAGACAGACAAGGGCTCTAGCAAGACAAGGGAGACTCAGAGATCCTGGGTAGATGAAGATGATTCAGACAATGAAGAGTTTCTTAATCAGTTGTTACATGATCGCCCGCCACCATACGCTATAAATGACACTGTTCCAAGCACTAGTGCGGGTCCTGAGGATCCGGCATAGAATAAGGGAATTACAAACACAGTACAGACAAGTGATACAGTTTTGATTCAAAATTGTGTCAGACATGCAGATACAGTTGCAACCTCCGCCGATACAGAGGCTCTATCCAGACGTCCCAGTACTAGAGACAACTACGAGTCTGATGGTGCCGCCTGATCCAATATACACGAGATCAAAGCTAGTGCAGATTGAACCAACTCCGCAATTGCCCTAGCCGCAGCAAGAGCTGGTTCCGAGTTACAATTCAGTTGCAAGACCGCAGTCATTACCTACAGCACCCACGATGAGTCAAGCTTTGGGAGTTAATGCTCCACGGGGTTTGGGTCCTGGTCAGACACCAGCTGCCATATCGTCACCAATTACTGTTGGTCCACCAGTACCGCTATATGCGCAGGACAAGCCTGGCGTGTGTGATCAGGGAGTGATGACCCAAGAGGCAATAAGAGGAGGGTTCACATGAACTCCTCATCTAATGACACCAAGAGAACAAGCAGCAGAAGGACTTAGATCTTTGCGAGACCTCAGTCCGATTGGGGCTCCTTTGGAGACCATGAGGCAAGCAGGGTTAAGTGTGCTGGTCCCACAGACAATGAGTACAAATACGACACGGACTCCATTGATACAGTCAGGAAACATTTTGTTGCAAGGTTTTTCCGCGCAACAGCTGAATGAGTGGTTAGAAAAAATCAACGCTTCACAAACTACTGCAGTGACCGCAGAAAGGGATGAGTACTTACATTTTGTGAGACTGGGCGTGGAAGCTGCAGAACTAGTGGAAGGAACAATGGGGGTGAACAGACTAGAGTCATACACAGAAGCAGAATTGAGGTATCTGTGCCCCAAAATTACTAAAGAAGTGGGCAAGGTGCATCAGAGGTTGGCAAACCTGGCAGACACATACGACATAGACATTGAGAATACTAAACATTTGAAAAGAAGCTACAGATTAGACTTCAATTCTAAAGATTTTGATCACATGAGGTCGTCCAGAATGAAAGCGCATCTTAAGGAAATACTGCAAAGTGCGCAAATTTGGGGAGCCTTAGAGAAATGGGAAGGCTGATGGGCAAAGAAAAGAGATAAGGAGAAAGGCGATAGTCCGGAACCAAAGCAGGCTAAAGCTGCACCAGACACGGGGACAATAACATTTTTACCAATGAGAGAGACAGCCGGAGGGGTGCTAGTCAATGTACCATGGTCTAGAGATGACATCTTGTCATTCACAAATGATTATCCCAGGTTGAGGGAGAAACCAATAGAATGGTACCAGCAGACAGATAGGTTTGTAAAGCTTGCAAAGTGTCTCTGGTAGGACTTGAATACCCTGTTTGAGATCATAGTTCCACCTGACTTATGGTGTGCAAGAGAGGTGTGGATTGGCCAACACAGGAACCGACAAGGGACAAGGTGACTGGAGCACCATCTGAGGAGGTGATGAAGTATTATCATAAAGTGATTGAGTTTTTGAAGCAGAAGGTGTTGCCGAAAGTGACTGATTGTCAGAAAATCGATCGAACCTCACAGTAGGCTAAAGAGTCGATCCATGCTTACTATGAGAGATTGTTGAAGGCGTTCAAACACTATAGTGGCACTGAAACTATAGAACCGAAAGACATGAATTATCTTGTGTTCAGGTTTGTTGAAGGGTTGAGGCCAGAGATTAGTCAGATGATTAAGAATCATTTGATCTGTTGGCAAGCAAAGCCGATTGATGAGGTGTTGCAGCATGCGAAATACTGCAGTGACGAGATTGAGTTGAAGCAGAGAAAGTTGAAGGAAAACGTGATGGTGATGCAGATTAAGGCAGCACAGGCAGGGATGCAGGGAAATGGAATCCAGCAGATGGTACAGCAGCAACAGCAAGGGAATGGCATGTTTCAAGCACAGCCGAGAGGTCGAGGAGGTTTTGTGAACCGCAGTTGAGACTTGAATACTGCTGTGGTTCAAAATGATGTGCAGGGGATGAAAAAGTTGTCACCATGTCACGTGTGCGGGGGTGTGGGGCATTGGATGTGGGAATGCCCGATGGTGGTGCAGGATGGTGTTGTTCAACAAGGCAATGATGTCGGTACATTTCAAAATGTGTGGGGTCCAAAAATGAGGGGTCAAAATCAGAACTTTCAGAATAACATGGTTCAGATGCAGGGGTTACAGCCCATGCAGCAGATGCAAATGTCGCGTGTTCAACCAGCACAAGTGCAACAGCAGATTCCCATGGTACCTAGACAGCAAATGCAGATAGCTCCGATGGGGCAGCAACAGGTGATGCTTCTTCAGCAGGTCACAGGTCAAACAATGAGTCAAAATAACACAGTACAACAGTTCTCATTGCGTGGTGAGGATGGAATAAACGATGAATGGTCGGATGATTGTTCAGACAGAAGTAGATCAGAGAGGTACCTATGTGGAGGGAAAGGTGATGGGTCACAAGGTATCATTCCTAGTTGACACAGGAGCTACACGCTCTCTAGTCAGAAGTGCAGAGGTTCAAAATTACCACTTTCAGGGCGTACCATAAGGGTGGTAGGAGTAGCAAACCAGTTCCTGACAAATCCAATTACAGATCCGGTTCAAGTTGAGAGTGGTAACTTCCAGGGATTATATAAATTTGTACTCTGTGATTCGAGTCCCGTGTCCCTATTGGGGAGAGACTTACTGTGCAAGACGAGGTGTTCAATTACCTGTTCCAGTGACGGGATTGAGGTTCAGACAAACAGTGATGATGAAGGGGATGATGGACCATTTATAGAACTAGAAACAGAGACCGCAAATGAGGAATACCCTTTGATAACTCTATACCGATGCTTACAGTGACTGACATACCACCTGAGCTGCAGAGAACTTGGACAGAAAAGGTATGGGACCTGACAGGAAAAGAAGTGGGACTGATAAAGGGAGTAGAACCGGTTAAAGTACAGATAAAGCCAAATGCAGTGTTCCCACAGGTACCGCAGTACCACATGGCACAAGATGTCCTCATACAGGTAGCACAGATAATTGCAGAATTTGTAAAACAAGGGGTTTTTAAAAAAGTGCTGAGTAGCCCGTGTAATTCACCAATAATGGGTCTGAAAAAGGTTTGAATTGTGCAGGACTTGAGGAAAATAAACGAGATTATGGTGAAATGCTGCCCCATAGTGCCAAATCCAGCAGTGATTATGTTTCAGGTTCCGTGTGATGCAGAGTGGTTCACAGTTGTGGACCTGTCTCAAGCATTCTTTTCGGTACCTCTTCATGAGGATAGACAATTTCTCTTCAGTTTCAAATTCCTGGACAAGGTGTACAGTTGGTGCAGAATTCCTCAAGGGTTTTCTGAATCACCTTCCATCTTCAATCAGATATTGAAGAAGGATTTGGAGTCATTAGAACTGCCTTACAGTTCGCCACTAGTGCAGTACATTGATGATTTGTTGATTACGTCCCGGACAAAAGATGACTGCAGGTATGACACAATTGCCTTACTGAATCACTTGGGAAAGAATGGACATAAAGGCGGTCATTCTGACCGCGGCGGTCGGCGGTCGTCGCCCACCAAGCGGTTCCCACCGAAAGACCGCTCCGCGGTCAAAAGACCGCAGCGGCCATTCCGGCTTTCCCGCTGGGCCGGCGGGCGACCGCCAGAAGACCGCCGGCCGGCCCAGCGGGACAGCCCCTTCAACAATGAAGCCGGCTCGGAATGGAGCCGGCGGAGTTGAAGGGGTGCGACGGGTGCAGTGGCACCCGTCGCGATTTTCACTGTCTGCACAGCAGACAGTGAAAATCTTTGTGGGGCCCTATTAGGGGGCCCCTGCACTGCCCATGCCAGTGGCATGGGCAGTGCAGGGGCCCCCAGGGGCCCCACGGCACCCGTTCCCGCCATCCTGGTTCTGGCGGTGGACACCGCCAGAAACAGGCTGGCGGGAAGGGGGTCGGAATCCCCATGGCGGTGCTGCAAGCAGCGCCGCCATGGCGGGTTCCCTGGGCCAGCGGGAAACCGCCGGCTCCCCTTTTCCGACCGCGGCTTTACCGCCGCGGTCAGAATCGCCCAGGAAGCACCACCAGCCTGTTGGCGGTGCTTCCGCAGCACTCCGCCATGGCGGTCATGGACCGCCAAGGTCAGAATGGCCCCCAAAGTTTCCCCAAAGAAGCTGCAATACTGTCAGAAAGAGGTGAAGTACTTAGGTCACCTGATTGAAAAGGGGTCTAGGAGAATATCCAAAGAGAGGGTGACAGCCATATTGCAAATGAATCCCCGACAACCAAGAGAGATATCAGGATGTTTTTAGGAATGGTGGGTTATTGTCGTCAGTGGATTCCCAACTTCTCGATTATCTCTAAACCTTTGGTGAAGTTGACAGGTAAAGGAGTTCAGGATGACCCGAGTACCATAACCATGTCCGAGAAAGAGATGGAGGCGTTCATGGAGTTGAGAGAGTGTATGTGCAGGGCACCAGCTTTAGACATGCCTGATTACACGAAGCCTTTTCTACTGTTTTGTCATGAACGTGATGCTTGTTCTTTGTCTGTCTTGACACAGGTCCATGGAGGTGCAAACTGCCCAGTAGAATATTTTTCAGCTACTTTGGACCCAGTCGCAGCAGCCTTACCAGGTTGTTTGCGTGCAGTTGCATCTGTTGGTCAAAGTCTCACTCAGTGTGAAGATATAGTGATGGGACATCCCTTAACAGTAATGGTCCCTCATTCAGTTGAAATCCTGTTAACCCGAACTAAGATGCAACACATGACAAATGCTAGGCTGACTAAATACGAGACAATCATACTGGGTTCACCCAATGTTTCCCTTAAGAGATGTACTGTATTGAACCCGGCAACTTTACTTCCTATTGAAAATGCAGACGTTAATGATGCTGAGGAAGAAGAACATGATTGTCTTGAGGTAACAGAACTATGCACCAAACCAAGGCCTGACATCAAAGATACCCAACTGGAAGAAAATTACTACATTATGTTTGTTGATGGTTCATGCTTAAGAGATTCAATAGGAGTACTGAGAGCTGGATATGTTGTGTGTACAATCACCGGTATTCTATAAGCTTCCTGGCTCGAAAGAGTGTATTCTGCACAAGTGGCTAAATTAATTGCCCTTACTAAGGCATGCAACGCAGCTGAAAACCTGAAAGTCACTATCTATACTGACAGCAGATACGGATTTGGAATTGTACATGATTTTGGCCAGCTATGGTCACAGAGGGGTTTCATGACCTCTTCTGGTTCTCCAGTGAAAAATGGTGAGAAAATTAAGGAATTGCTGCATGCGATTCAGTTACCTCTTGAAATTGCCGTGGTGAAATGCAATGCTCATGTTAAGTCACAAGACTTTGGGGGTCATTACGACCCTGGCGGTCATGGACCGCCAGGGCCGGGGACCGCGGATGCACCGCCAACAGGCTGGCGGTGCATCCAGGCCAATTCTGACCGCGGCGGTAAAGCCACGGTCAGAAAAGGGAAACCAGCGGTTTCCCGCGGGTTTCCCCTGGCCTGAGGAATCCTCCATGGCGGCGCTGCAAGCAGCGCCGCCATGGGGATTCCGACCCCCTTACCGCCAGCCTGGTTCTGGCGGTTTTGACCGCCAGAACCTGGTTGGCGGTAACGGGTGTCGTGGGGCCCCTGGGGGCCCCTGCAGTGCCCATGCCAGTGGCATGGGCACTGCAGGGGCCCCCTAACAGGGCCCCACCAAGATTTTCAGTGTCTGCATAGCAGACACTGAAAATAGCGACGGGTGCAACTGCACCCGTTGCACCCTTTCCACTCCACCGGCTCCATTCGGAGCCGGCATCCTCGTGGAAGGGGGTTTCCCGCTGGGCTGGCGGGCGGCCTTCTGGCGGTCGCCCGCCAGCCCAGCGGGAAACTCAGAATTACCGCGGCGGTCTTTTGACCGCGCAGCGGTATTCTGACGGCGGTACTTTGGCGGGCGGCCTCCGCCGCCCGCCAAGGTCAGAATGAGGCCCTTTGTGTCAATGGGAAACAGCTATGCAGATCAAGTCACAAGGTTTTGCGCATTGAACTGTATATCGTTCAAAGATCAATGGGAATTGTTACCTGAAACTGAAAATGAAACATGCTTAAACTTTGCATTAAGGGTGGTTGACATATTAGATGAGCTGAAATCACTGCAGGGACATACTAGTAGAGAGGAAAAACGCTCCTGGCAGAGAATGCAATGTATACAGAGATCTGATGACTTGTGGGTCTCAGAGGAGGGAAAAATGGTTTTGACAAACAGTCTTTTGTCACAGTTTGCAAGGTTTTACCATGGTCAAGCACATCTTGGGAGAAACGCAATGATCAGGTTGTACAAAATCGATTGGTTCAATCCGAAATTCAGACAAACTGCAGAGGTTATCTGTCACAGGTGCATCATCTGTCAACAGATGAATGCAGGAAAAGAAACCGTGGTGACTTTGAGCAACATAGGGAGAGCTGGAGGTCTGTTTAGCAAGATGCAGATGGATTTTATTGAAATGCCTGTGTGTGGAGGTCTGAGGTATGTGTTGGTGATTGTGTGTGTTTTCAGTCACTGGATTGAAGTTTACCCTACACGTAGGAATGACAGTCTCACAGTAGCAAAGCTGTTGCTTAGGGAGTTGATACCACGTTTCGGATTCCCGATCTTCTTAGAATCAGATAGGGGAAGACAATTCGACAATGAGGTGATTAAGCTCTTGTGTGCCACACTGAACATTGAGCAGAAGTTGCACTGTAGCTATCGCCCTGAAGCATCAGGACTAGTGGAGCAAATGAATGGTACCTTGAAGTCGAGGATGGCGAAAATGTGCGCAGCTATCAATTTGAAATGGCCAGATGCATTGCCCTTAGTGCTAATGTCAATGAGAAACACACCTGACAAGAAAACAGGATTATCTCCCCATGAGATTCTAATGGGTCAAGCTATGAGATTGCCCGCAGTACCTGCAAATGCTCTTGTGAATATCACAGATGATATGGTGTTGGACTACTGCAAGGGTCTGGCTGATGTGTCCGCCCTTTTTCTCACCAGGTGGAGGCTACTACATTGCCACCGATAAGTGATCCAGCTCACACTCTGAAAGCCGGTGATTGTGTTGTTGTCAAGAAGCATGTAAGGAAGTCGTGTCTGGAGCCACGTTGGAAGGGGCCTTATCAAGTAATACTGACAACTACTACTGCTGTGAAATGTGCAGTTGTTCCTAATTGGATACATGCCAGTCACACAAAGAAGGTGACGTGTCCGACTGATGAGGAACTTGAAGTGTCCAAAACAACAGCTGCAGAAAAGGAAGTCTCCAGGCCGGAGAGTATTCAGAGGGGAACTGAAACTGAAGGAGAGCCCGCTGAGGAAGGCTTAGTCCCTCAAACAGTAAACGAGTTCCAGGGAGGTGACAGTGAGCCTATCTCAGCCGAGGCAGCAGGGGAACTGAGACAAGGAGAGGTCCTCCCAGAAGCAGACGGATTAGGGTTTGAAGGTGAGCCTGTAACAGACCCTAACGACGAAGGAGAAGAGCCAGAGGAAAGTCAAGGCATTCTGACTCCTCCCGAGCCGCTTGCAGGTCCCTCAAGTGAAAACACCATAGCACAAGAGGAGGCTGCTGTTCTACGTTCTGAAAAATCAAGTAGAAAGAAAACAAATAAAGGGGATAACTGGCCGAAGCCACAAGCTGCAGGAGAGAAAGTAGTTCCTTGTGATACAATAGAGGAAGAAGTTGACACAACCAGAAAAGAAGATCTCAGTGAAGGAGAGATACAGAGTGAACGCAAATTGAAAAGAAAAAGAGTTGCAAACAGAAGGTACGCAGGTCCGGAATGGGCGTATGCAACATCAGCTGAATGGCAACAAGAATTCTTGGCGTTCTGTTTTGATGGAGAGGTACCAGGTCAATACTACGGCACCTGAATTCAACTTTAGAAAGAGACTGTGTTAAATTTAAATTGAAATTGAAAGCTGAGAAGCTGAGCAAAGAGACTAATAAATTACCGGAAGTGACACTGTTAACCTGAATTGACTCTGAAAAACCGATTATGACAAGCTGTTAACCTAATTTGACAAAAGGGTCCTTGAATGAGTGAAACGCTGTAAATACTTGCTGAGAAAAAGAAACTTTGCATTGGAGAAAAAAAAAGAAAGAGCTTTTATATCGTTTTCAAGTCGATTGTTTGTCTTATATTATTCTGCTAGCTGATTCTTTACAGATCATGAGTTACACTAGGAGTAAAAGTAAAAAAAGGGTAAGATGTGTGGTTGGTTGAGTGCTATTTTAGGTATTATATGTGCAATAATAATTATAGGTGTGATTGTGGGAATGCCATTGGTGGACAAGAAAGTGACTAACAATGCTTCAAATCCTGAAACTGCTACACTAACACCGGTGCAGGAGGAAACACAGTGGTGCGCCGTATTCCAGTAAATAAGGTGCATCCCTGTGTTTTGAAAATTAAAATGCCAAATTGGGTGCAGTGACGCGCACCGTCATTTTCTCTTACATCTGGCCCCTGGTGTCTACTGCCTTTCTCTTAATAGATGTCTGTGGTGGCTGACAACTGGACTTTGTGCATTCCCATTATACAGACACATACAAAGGGAGATTCGGTGTTACAGTGAGGCCATCCTTGGCAGGATGGGAAGGAGGAGCTGACACACCTACATTGGATGTGTCCTGCCCCCACACAAAGGGCTGCATACTCCGCTGTAGTGAGTGTGCAGCCAGGGAAGAAAGGGCAGGGACTCTGTGTACTTTAAAGGCCTCCCTTTGAAGTCACCCCTACTTCAAAGGCACAACTGGTTATAAGTAATGGACCTCAGACACCACCAACTCAGTACACTTTTGGACCTGTGGATTCTCCGCCAGGAAGAAGGACTGCTTTGTTGCTGAAAGGATTGCCACTCTGCTTGACTGCTACTCTGTTGGACTACTGCTCGCCTTTCCTGACCTTCTGCCTGCTGCCCTCCGTGCCTGGGAGTGAGAAGGACTGAACCTGCGTCTCTCCAACCCATAACAAAAGTTGTGCCAAGGGCTTGCTGGCTTGTCTCCTGTTTTCTGAAGTCTTGTACTCAGAAAAGACTTCCAACTCGCCTGCTACAGCACCTGGACTCTTCTGACTGTGAACCTTGCTCTGCCAAGTGGTGCCAATCATGTCCCGGGTTATTGGAGGCAGGTATAAAGTGTTGTTCAAGTCCAAATCAATGCATTGCTCCCACTGCATTGATTAGAACCAGTGCATTGCCCCTATTGCATGGACTGGAACCAGGGAATCACCCCTGTTCTATTGATCAGAATCAGTGCATAGGCCCGATTGTGTGGATTGGATTTGAAGCATCACCTCTCTAGCGCAAATCTACCTCAGTGCATCACCTTCGGAACTGCTGCATCTTGGATCCGACGCATCACTGTTCTTGTGTGGAGAAAACAAATGCATTTTCGCAACTGCGTGGAAAGGAGTGGTATATTGCCTCCATGCAGAGCTCAACACTGATGCATCACTTCAGTCTACTTCCTACATCCTTGATGTAGATACAACCAGAATTAAGGTACTTTTGTTCAGTGGGTCTCACTGGGTCCCTGTAGCTTGCCCACTCTCTATTGAGGTGTGCCTGAACATTTTACTCTGTCCCAATCCAGCGCAACCAGATTCGCCAGTTGGCAAATCTTGTTTCAAACCGCTGTTTCACAGTTTATTCTTTAAAAAGTTATATCTCAAGTTCTACTTATTGGATTTTGTCATTTTGGTCTTGTTCTATTTATTAAATTAAGCTCTGTTTTTCTAACCAGTTGCAGTGTCTTTTTGTGTGGTGTCTTCATTGCTTTTCTGCTTGAAGTGTAGCACAAACACTTTACAAATTGCCTCTTAGGTTAAAGCATGACTGCTCTGTTCCAACTTACCAAATGGCGAGCCTAGTGTGTGTTGATGACTTACCCAGTCTAGGACTACGGTTCCTGTTTGGACAGTGTGCATACCTCTGCCAACCAGAACCCCAATTTCTAACAGTGTAAATGTAGGTATATGGTATTTCTATAGTGCAAACCTAGCCAGAAGACAGTGGTGTGCTGTGAAATAGGGAATCAGGATGTAGACTGTAGTAACATTTATATTTATGCGTCCAGCATGGACGGCCATTGGCAGGTCAAGCAATGTCACTTCTGCATACAGGGTATGTGCCTGTCCCTTGATTCCAGTGACATTATAGTAAGTGATGACATGTAATCTCTAAACCTGATCACCGACCCTTTTGATATCAATTTAAACGACATCACTCAAGTTGAAAAAAATATAATGCAATAAACAGAAGATAAAAGAAAAAAAAAATAAGTAAAGCAAATACTTCTGTTAGATATTTATTTTAGATATGTTTATTAGGCCCCTGCTGAGAAATGCCTGGGACAGGCATCAAATGCCAGATTTTACAGACATTGTAAAGCCAGATACTGTCACAAGAAGTTCAAAGATAACTTGACTTCCATTTGTAGGTTCAAATACCCAGATACAGCCCTGCAGGCCAATTACAACTCTGAATACCCATAACCAGTTTTAGGTGAAAAGTCAGCACCTGATAGGATAGGCAAAAACAACATAGCAGGTTTCCGCTACACAAAACAAGATGGGCAGGGTCACCAGCAGTGGTGGATTCTTTCACATAAAGGACAGAGGCAATATGGGCATGCGGTCAATGCAGTCCACAAGCCTCAAGGCCAGCAACAGTAGTAACAACATATTCACTCACTTGATGCAACCAGTAATAATCATCATTGTCGACTAATTAAAATCACTGCAGTGTAAGGGTGTGTCATGTAACGTAACTAACTGATAGTTGATGATTCAGCTTAAGTCAAGTCAACCCTGAAGTCCCCACTGTTACCAAGGACTTGGAGTTCAGGATGAAAAGACCACAGCACAATTTGCTTGCACATATGGTTTAAACAGTTCCTGCAAATTTTTTATCAATCTGATAAAGTGCATATCCTTTCAAACATGTGCTGTACCGATGTTACCAAGGTGATCATAAAATGAATAAACTTAATGTTTTGCCTTATCTCTCTCTCTTTTGAAATGCTAGAATTCAAACTGTTTGTTCCAAATGCAAGTGCGAAATAGTGCAAGGTTTCAAGGAGTCGTCGATTCAGGGAGTTTGTCGATTCCCGTATCCCTTGTCCTTGAACTTGTCCATGCTCAAATGTGCAAACCGAACCTTTGTCAATTAAATCCAGACAGCCTGAGGTTCATACTGAGTCTGATGTTCGAGCATTCATGTCAATGCTGGATCTTATTTTGGAACATGAGGCGTGAGCTTACTTTGGAACATAATGCGTTTGTTTTGTCAACCATGTTGCCCTACACGACAGCTGAACTGAGTGGCCATTCAGAGGTACGATTACAGCTGGCCGACAAGACTTAGGCCCATATTTATACTTTTTGACGCAAATCAACGCCAGGGCAGATTTGCATCAAAAAGGTTACTGCCGGCTAATGCCATTTCTACGCGCCAGCTGGGCGCCTTATTTATGGAATGACGTTAACTGGTGCTGTGGCCTGGTTTGCCTCAAAATAAATGACTCATACAGGGCAGCGGAGGCGAAGGGAAGACTGGGGGCTGTGTACCAAAGAATGGTGCAAGTCAGGTTAGAGTCAAATATATTGGCTCCAACCTGACTTGCGCCATTTTTTGATGCACAACCCCCATGGAAATGACTTCTGTCTTAGCAAAGACAGGAGTCATGCGCCCATACCCCCCTGCATGCTCCCCTGCCCAGAAGTCCCCTGGGCATGGCCACTGGACATAGTGGCATGTAGGGGGCGCAAGTTAGGACCCCCTATGCCACTCTAAAAAAACATATATATGCTTACCTGAACTTATCTGCACTCACCATGGATGGGTCCCCCCATCCATGAGTGTCCTCCAGGGGTGTGCTAGGGTGGCAGGTGGTGTCCCTGGGTGCAGAGAAGGGCACCTGTGGACTGCTTCCATGGTCTCCCACCATGAAAAAGAGCCCACAGGTCCTTTAAAGCCTGCCCTGACACAGGAGTTAATTTTTTACGCAAATCGGGATTTAAGTAATTTTCCATCTCCGCCTACCAGCCGTGTGACATTTTTGCCTGTTTGGATAAATATGGCGCATGGGTGTTTAAGTCATTTTTTGGACGGAAAACCTTCCTTGCATGTCATTAACGCAAGGCAGTTTCACCCATCCAGAAAATGATGCACACTGAGAAATGTTGACGCTGGCGGGGTCTAGCATCAAAGTATAAAAATGGTCTTAGTTTTGCGCCGCATTTGTGTAAAAAAAAAAGACGTAAATCTGGCACAAGCAGAGTACAAATATGCCCCTTAAGTTGAAGGCCCCGCAGCACTGACCATAAGCATTTTTTCCCCTAAGGGGTAGTAGGCCATGGCACACACAAATTAGGAAGAGGGTGTTTTCTTGGATATATCGGCAGAAGCAGCAGTGGCTAGTTGGCCAGGGCTTTTTCCAGGTATGGACCAAATCCTTTGATGGAAATTCACCAAGGTAATAGAGCAGGAAGGTGTGTTTCAAGGCCGCCGAGAAGTCAGATGTGGCTTCCCATGCATGCCGTTTAAGGGCAAGCTCTGCTTTCTCTGGAGACCAAGATGTCTTTGCAGCCCTGTTGATTGCTCTTTTGAAGATGTTATATTCAGTGGTACTGATAATGCTTGCAAGGGACCCCTGGCTACCACATTGAGTTCACAATATGTGGTACATTGATTTGAGCAACTTCTCTGTCATCATCATGATAGGGCTTTTTCCTGCGGCGGCCACCGCAAATGTCAAAGTGTGGCGGGGAGGATGATGAGGAAGGGGAAAAAATATATATATATATATATATACCTTTTTCTGACTCCTGCTGCCTCCTGCCACCTCACTCCTCTTCTGGTGTCCCAGCATGCACTGGGAAACCAGCACAGGCTCCCCAGCAATCCTTGCACTGCTATCATGCAAAACCTAGCATGAAAGCAGTGTCGGAATTGGTCTGAGCGGCAGTGACTGCAGCTCAGACACAGTCCTAGGGTCTGTGCAGTTTTTCCACCTGTTAAACACAGCCAGGCTGGAGAAACCTAAGTGTGCATGTGTGGTTAGTTGGCCTGAGACGGATGACCAAACACACATGCGCACTTAGGAGCACTCTCTCCTCATCTCCCATAGCCCAGCTTTGCCCCTCCCTGTACTAATGGCAGAGCCAACAGATAAAGAATAAAACAAGAGTTTATTTTTTATTTTTATTTTTCTTCTCCTGGCTCTTGGCTGGGGGGGGGCTACGCTCCTCTGCCATTGCGGAGGAGCCGTCCCTGGCTTTTTCCCTTGTCTCTCTTTAAATATTTTTCTAGGCACTTTCGGGGAGTTTTCAATGCACGATAACTTTAACTGTATCTCTTCATACAGCAGTCTTCTGCTAATTTAACATGGCAGGCTCTCCAGTCCTAGAGCTGCGTGTAAATACATCAAAAGGTAAGAATGTCACACATTGTGACAGTGTTTTGTGTCCATGACTGATGTCACTGAAGCAAAGCTGCATGAATATGCCTGTGTTTTACAACGTGTTGGAGGCATCAATTAACCTAACTGCCAGGAGTAGAAGAGGTGACATCACACGCCGTTTCATCTTTACTTTTACTTACACAGGCATGCCTACACTTACACACACATTTAAACATGCACACACTCACTCTCACTTAAGCACACTTTCCCCTACAAACACGAATACAACATACATTAAAATCTTTTCTTACCTCAGCTGCCAGGGAGGGTCATATTCTTTGTTACACTTATAGTGATTAATAAAATATAATTGTTATGTTATTGTCATATGCTGGGAACATTGAGAGCGTTTGGATTCTGAGCGCACAGGATTTCAGGTGGCCGCTCAAGGTCTGCACTGATCGTTGGAGAGTTGGAGCGGCAGGCTGGAGGAATCGTGTGCTGTCCCCCTGACCATATTAAATAATACTCCTCCTTCACAACATTTCAAGCGTGGTTTTGTGTTATTGAACATAACAATTATTAATTATTTGTGTAATACAAAATTGACAGAAAACAAAGAAAGTGGAGCTGCTGTTGTGTTCCTGTGTAGGAAAGTCCTTTTTTTTGCCTGATCACCCCCACTCTATCTGGATAGGTACTGGTGGTTACTGACTCTTGGCTGTGCCCTGGGTACTGCTTACCAGTCCCAGGGCCAGTGGTCTGTGTAAAATGGATATGCAAATTAGCCTAATTATAATTGGCTAAGTTAACCTACCTATAAGTCCCTAGTATATGGTAGGGCATGTAGGTTTAGGGACCACAGCATAGGTGGTGCACACCTAGGTGCACTGCTGAGGTGCCCAGTGTCATTTTAAAAGCAAGCCTGCCTTGCTGGCTGCTTTTAAATTAAAGTTATATGCAAATTCGACTTTGGAATTAAAGGTACTTCCAAAGTCTTAAACTATCTTATTTTTACATATAAGTCACCCCTAAGGTGTGTCCTATGTGCCCCTAGGACTGGGTGCCATGTAACTATAAGCAGGGACTTTATAAAAATAGATTTATAAGCCCTGGTGAGGTAAAAACAGCCAAATTCGTTTTTCCCTCATTGAAGTAAATGGCCTTCATAGGCTAGAATGGGCAGACTTTATTTTAAATTTTAAAGTCTCCTTAAATGTTACATACCAAGAATTTGGTATCAAATTAATTGTTGTAATAAATCCTACAACTTCCAGTTGTTGGATTTATTATAACTAGTTCAGGTAAAAAGTTTAGACTTTACCTAAAAAGTTGCCAATTTCAGCTCTGCATTGCTTTTGCTGCTGTGCTCTGATTGGCCAGTCTGCAGCAGCTTCTGCCAGGCTACCTTGATGAGGTGTGAAGTGGCCTGACTTCACACAAAGGAATGTGCTTGGGGGAGAGAACTCTCCCCTCAGCAGATGGTGAGGCAGGAAGGGGGAGGGCTGCCAAACTGGTCTTCAAAGGCAGAGAAGGACATTTGCAGCACCCAGCAACACCCCCACATCCTGCAACCCCAGACAGCTAGGTGCCCCCTTGATTAGATTAGGAGAGGGCAGGAGAGGGGTGTGTTTATGATTTTTAGCCACACCAGTGGGTGGGCTCAGCCAGATGTAACCTCCAAAAATCAGATTCAGCCATGTTGGATTTTTAGAGACTGTTGCCTTTTGGGATGGATTTTTGCCACACTTCCCACAAAGTGGTCATCACAGGGGGACGACCCTGTACCTGATTGGAGAACCAGGGCCCCCCTGCTTTTCACCCAGGAGCAAGGATAAAACTGGCAGACCTGCACCCACGCCTCAGATCCCCACCAAATTTCAAGAAGAAGGAACTACAAGGAGAAGAAGGACTGCCCTGCTGGACCCCTGGCCTGCACCTGAACCCTGCACTCAGAAAGACTGCACCAGCTGCACACTTGGGCTTCACCACAAGAAGGACTTTGCCTGGCTTCAACTGGTTCAAGGAGGGACTCCCTGTTTGCTACAGGTGAAAAATTGCTATCCAGAGTCCCTGCACCAACTCCTGAAAAAGTGACCAGCTGACCACTGTCCAGTGGCCAAAAAGGAGTTTGCGCCAGGTGCATTCTGGGAGTTGAAGTCCGCACTTCCCAAGGACCATCACAGAACTTCTGGACCCTTGGGGTGAGCTGTGGACCCCAAAAGAACCTTAAAAGAACATCTGGGTGAAGCCCCAGAAGTTTGGAAAAGATTGGAGAATTTTTGAAAAAAAGCTCCATAAAGTGACCGACCCGACGCGGAAATTCTAGCCGGCTTGCCTCAACCGCGACCCGGCCTGACTTCGTGGTTCGTCTCGGTAAAGAAAAACATCCAAAAAAGAGACTAAGTCCGAAGGTAAAAAGTTGACCGGGACCTCCCAGCCATCGTATCCGAGAAGGGCTCCACGGACGTCGGATCAAGATCCAGGTTTACCCAGGTCGAAGGATTTTCATCTCGAAAAAACGACTAAGTCCGAAGGTAAAAATCACCACCGAGGAAACCGACTTCGCGTATCCAGACAAGGGCTCCAGGAGGTCGGATTCAACTGGCAGGTTCGTCCCGGGGAAGAAAAACATCAAAAAAAGAGACTAAGTCAGAAGGTAACTTTTTAACCGAGGCCTCCCGCGACTTGTAGCCGAGCAGGGCTCCATCGCGGTCGGCCTGAAAGTTTGACTTTGCCCCGGTCCTGGTGCAACCAGATGACCCAATTGGGGCTTTTTGTTTCTAAGCGCTGGAAAATAATAATATTTTAAAAATTCATATCTCGGGTTCCCCTGAACCGATTTTAATCGTTTTTGTGTCATTTTAAAGATAAAAATATAAGCTATTTTTATTAATTGGTTTTGGATTTTTAAACTGTTTCCTGTGTTTTATTTAATTACTGTTTTGTGATATTTGAATGCTTTACACTTTGTCTCCTAAGTTAAGCCTTGACGCTCGTTGCCAAGCTACCAAGGGTTGAGCTGGGATTAATTTACTGAGACCTAACTGTACCTATGTGGAGGTTAGTGGCTTGTTGCTAGGTGTAGGTAGCTACCTGCCCTACCAATAACCCATTTTCCAACATAATTGGAAGCAGCGACGGGATCCTGTACTTGTGTTCAATATCACGTTACAGTTTTAGGTAAAACAAATTAAAAATCCTTTAAATTGTCCTAGTGCAAAAATTGTTTTTAATTTTTAATTTGGATTAATTTCAATTATTGAATTTTTGTAATTTTTCTAAATTCTTGTTTCCAATTTTTGCAAAAAGTTTTTGTTGACACAAAACTAGGGAACCATGGAGCTTGATCTGGCTAGCCTACCCACACTGACAGTAGTCCATCTTAGGGGGTTGTGTATTGAAAGAGGGTTGCCTGCAACCACTAATCTCAGGAAGGAAATCCTGATTAAATCCCTGACAGCATGGGCTGAGGCCCAAGAGGTAGAGACAGAGGAAGCTCCAGAGGAGGAAGAAAAAGGGGAAGATGCTAGCTCTAACCTTTCAGGGGAGGGAAGGCATCAGACCCCAAGTGAGGAAGAGGAGGAACGGTCCTCAGTGGATACAGTCACTAGGGGCAGACCCAAAGCTAGTGGTAGGAAGGGGGTCCTTTCAGGAGGAGAGAACCCATCCATCAGAGAAAGAGAGCTGGAAGCCCAGCTAGCCTACATAGCTTTGGAAGCAGATAAGCTTGCCCTAGAAAAGAAAAAGTGGGCAAGCAAAGAAAAAAAAGATGGAGGCAGCGAGAAAGAAACTGAGGTGTCCCTGGGTGGGGGTTTTGCCCCCAGATTACCCAAAGGGGTGGTTCCTGCCTATGCAGAGGGGGATGACATAGATAAGTGGCTGGGGGCCTTTGAGAGGGCCCTCCAGATGAGGAAAGTCAAGCCTCAGTACTGGGGTTCACTCCTTTGGGAGTTAGTTCCCAACTCTGGGAGGGATAGGCTCCTAACCATGAGTGGGGAGGATGCAGACTCATACCCCAGTATGAAGAGTTGCTTGACTAAAAAGTTTGGTCTAACCCCAGAGCAGTATAGGCTTAAGTTTAGGGACACCCAAAAGACAAGCACCCAGTCCTGGGTGGACTTTGTGGACATTTCAGTAACGGCACTGGAGGGCTGGATACAGGGCAACAGGGTAAGTACCTTTGAGGGGCTGTACAATTTGATTATGAGGGAGCACCTTCTAACTAATTGTGTCCAAGAGAGGCTCCGCCAGTATCTAGTAGACTCTAGGTTGACCAACCCCAGAGAGCTGGGGGAGGCAGCAGATGACTGGTTAAGAACTAGGGTTAACCAGAAACCCCCAGGGGGTGATCAGAAAAAGGGAGGACATGGTTCTTCTCAGGGGAAGAACCAGGGGAAAGATGACAAAAAACCCAAAGAGTCCTCACAAGAGTCCCCAAAAACTTCTCAGGGAGGGGGAGCCCCGAGCCAATTCACTTTTAAAGGGAAAGGGTATCAGGGAAAGAATTATGATCCTGCTAAAGCAGGAAAGTTTCAGGAGCTTGCTAAGGCCGGCAAGTGTTTTGACTGTCATCAGCCAGGACATAAAAGAGGAGATGCTATCTGCTCCAAGAAGCCCCCCACTGGTGGGCAATCCCAGGGGATTGCTAGTGTAGGGTTGGGGGTGGAAGTTGGCCCAGGGGTGGAATCAGGGTACACTGAGGTCACCTTAGTATCCGTGGGTGGGGTGGACATTGCAACTATGGCCACCTTACCTCCCATCATGGAGAGGTATAGGCAGAGGCCTAAAGTCAATGGGACTGAAGTGGAAGCTCTGAGAGATACAGGAGCCAGTGTGACAATGGTCGCAGAAAAGCTGGTTTCTCCAGAGCAGGTCTTACCTGGTGTCTTCCACCAGGTGACTTATGCAGATACCAGAACCAAACTCCATCCCATGGCTATGGTGAGTCTGGAATGGGGAGGTGTGACTGGCCCTAAAAAAGTAGCTGTAGCTCCTGCCCTCCCAGTAGAGTGTCTACTGGGGAATGATCTTGAAGCATCTGAGTGGTCAGAAGTGGAAATAAGGGTCCATGCACAGATGCTGGACCTCCCTGAATGGGTGTGTGCTGTGACCAGGTCACAGGCGGCACAACAGGGGAAAGCTGGACACTTGGACCCTGGAACAATGGGCCAAGCCTCCAAGAAAAAGAGAAAAGGCACTGGGTCTGGCTTGCCAGCCCCAACAAGTACAGAGGGTCAGGAAGAATCCAACCCTGAGGGGGAGGATCTGAACTCTGAGGGAGGGACACCTTCCCTGCAAACTCTGCCTGACTTGGCAGAACTGCAAGGGGCAGGTGGGCCCACCAGAGAAGATTTGTGCCAGGGACAAAGAGAGTGTCCCACTCTTGAGGGCCTGAGGCAGACTGCTGCCAGGCAAGAACAAGGGGATACCAGTGGTACCCACAAGGTTTACTGGGAGGATGGAGTTCTCTACACTGAGGCAAGGGCCCTTAAAGAAGGGGCTACTAGGAGAGTAGTGGTCCCCCAAAAGTATAGAGAATTCCTCCTTACCTTAAGCCATGATATCCCCTTAGCTGGTCATATGGGACAGACCAAGACCTGGAGCAGGCTGGTCAACCATTTTTATTGGCCCGAAATGTCAGAAAAAGTCAGGGAGTTTTGCAGCTCCTGTGTCACCTGTCAAGGCAGTGGCAAGACAGGGGGCAAGCCAAAGGCTCCCTTGATTCCACTGCCAGTGGTTGGGACTCCCTTTGAGAGGGTGGGGATTGACATTGTTGGTCCCCTAGACCCACCAACTGCTTCAGGTAACAGGTACATTGTGGTGGTAGTGGACCATGCCACCAGGTACCCTGAGGCAATACCCCTCCGGACAGTCACTGCTCCCACAGTGGCTAGGGCCCTACTTGGTGTGTTCACCAGAGTGGGATTCCCAAAGGAGGTGGTCTCAGATAGGGGCACACACTTTATGTCAGCCTATCTGAAAGCCATGTGGGAGGAGTGTGGTGTTACTTATAAGTTCAGCACACCCTACCATCCACAGACCAATGGTCTGGTGGAAAGATTCAATAAGACCCTGAAGGGCATGATCATGGGTTTGTCTGACAAACTCAGGAGGAGATGGGATGTCCTCCTCCCATGCCTGCTGTTTGCCTACAGGGAGGTGCCACAGAAGGGGGTTGGATTCAGCCCCTTTGAGTTACTGTTTGGGCACCCTGTAAGAGGCCCATTGTGCTTGGTGAGAGAGTCTTGGGAAAAGCCTCTCAAGGAATCCAAGGAGAATGTGCTGGATTATGTACTAGGCCTGCGGTCTCGCATGGCTGAGTATATGAAGAAGGCAAGCAGAAACCTGGAGGCCAGTCAGGAGCTCATGAAGCTCTGGCATGATCAAAAGGCTACCATGCCTGAGTATCACCCAGGACAGCTGGTGTGGGTTTTGGAGCCCATGGCTCCTAGGGCACTACAGGCCAAATGGACTGGGCCCTATCCAATCCTAGAGAAAAAAGGTGAGGTCACCTACTTGGTGGACCTTGGCACCCCCAGGAATCCTCACAGGATCCTACATGTAAACAGGATGAAACCCCACCAGGACAGGGCAGACATGACCATGCTGATGGTCACTGATGAAGGGAAGGAGGAGGAGCGTGAACCTCTGCCAGACCTCCTGTCCTCAAAGGCAAAAGATGGGTCAGTGGAGGGAGTGGTACTCTCTCCCAAATTGACAGATCAGCAACAACAAGACTGTAAGCAAGTCTTGGGACAGTTTGCTAGTCTGTTCTCCCTGACCCCTGGACTCACCAATTGGTGTGTCCATGATGTTGACACTGGTGACAGCTTGCCTGTCAAGAACAAGCTGTACAGGCTGTCTGACCAGGTCAAGGCCAACATCAAAGCTGAAGTGGCTAAGATGTTGGACCTGAAGGTAATTGAGCCCTCTGATAGTCCTTGGTCCAGTCCAGTGGTACTGGTGCCCAAAGCTAATCCCCAAGGTGGGAAGAAAGAATTAAGATTCTGTGTGGACTACAGAGGTCTAAATGCAGTCACTAGGACTGATGCTCACCCCATACCTAGAGCTGATGAGCTCATTGACAGGTTGGGGGCTTCCAAATTCCTGAGCACATTTGATCTGACCTCAGGATATTGGCAGATTGCCTTAAGTCCAAGAGCTAAGGAGAGGTCAGCATTTTCCACACCAGAGGGCCACTTTCAGTTCAAGGTGATGCCCTTCGGGATGAAAAATGCTCCTGCCACCTTCCAACGGTTGGTGAATAGAGTCCTATCTGGGTTGGAATCTTTTAGTGCAGCTTATCTGGATGATATAGCTGTATTTAGTTCCACCTGGAGGGACCACCTGGTCCACCTGAAGGAAGTGCTTCAGGCCCTGCTTCAAGCAGGCCTGACTATCAAGGCAAGCAAGTGCCAGATAGGGCAAAGTTCTGTTGTGTACCTGGGCCACCTTGTTGGTGGAGGCCATGTACAACCTCTCCAGCCCAAGATCCAGACTATCCTGGATTGGGAGGCTCCAAAAACCCAGACTCAGGTCAGGGCCTTTCTTGGCCTGACTGGGTATTACAGGAGGTTTGTTCAAAATTTTGGGACCATAGTGGCCCCTCTAACTGAGCTTACCTCCAAGAAACAGCCCAAGAAGGTCATTTGGACCCCAGAGTGTCAAAAAGCTTTTGACACCCTAAAACAGGCTATGTGTTCAGCACCAGTGTTACTGGCCCCTGACTATAGCAAGGAATTTGTAGTGCAAACAGATGCTTCAGAGGAAGGGATTGGGGCAGTGTTAGCACAAGTTAATGAAGAGGGCCATGATCACGCAGTTGCCTTCATGAGCAGGCGACTACTCCCCATAGAGAAAAAATGGAGTGCCATTGAGAGGGAGGCCTTTGCTGTGGTTTGGTCCCTGAAGAAGTTGAGGCCTTACTTGTTTGGCACTCACTTCCGTGTACAAACTGACCACAGACCTCTCAGATGGTTGATGCAGATGAGGGGGGAGAACCCAAAACTGTTAAGGTGGTCCATTTCCCTACAGGGGATGGACTTCACAGTGGAGCACAGACCTGGGACTGCTCATGCCAATGCAGATGGCCTTTCCAGGTTTTTCCACTTAGCTGATGAGGACTACCAGGGTGTAGGTTAGTACCCATCACCTTTCATCTGGGGGGGGGGCAGTGTAGGAAAGTCCTTTTTTTTGCCTGATCACCCCCACTCTATCTGGATAGGTACTGGTGGTTACTGACTCTTGGCTGTGCCCTGGGTACTGCTTACCAGTCCCAGGGCCAGTGCTCTGTGTAAAATGGATATGCAAATTAGGCTAATTATAATTGGCTAAGTTAACCTACCTATAAGTCCCTAGTATATGGTAGGGCATGTAGGTTTAGGGACCACAGCATAGGTGGTGCACACCTAGGTGCACTGCTGAGGTGCCCAGTGTCATTTTAAAAGCAAGCCTGCCTTGCTGGCTGCTTTTAAATTAAAGTTATATGCAAATTCGACTTTGGAATTAAAGGTACTTCCAAAGTCTTAAACTACCTTATTTTTACATATAAGTCACCCCAAGGTGTGCCCTATGTGCCCCTAGGGCTGGGTGCCATGATACTATAAGCAGGGACTTTATAAAAATAGATTTATAAGCCCTGGTGAGGTAAAAACAGCCAAATTCGTTTTTCCCTCATTGAAGTAAATGGCCTTCATAGGCTAGAATGGGCAGACTTTATTTTAAATTTTAAAGTCTCCTTAAATGTTACATACCAAGAATTTGGTATCAAATTAATTGTTGTAATAAATCCTACAACTTCCAGTTGTTGGATTTATTATAACTAGTTCAGGTAAAAAGTTTAGACTTTACCTAAAAAGTTGCCAATTTCAGCTCTGCATTGTTTTTGCCGCTGTGCTCTGATTGGCCAGCCTGCAGCAGCTTCTGCCAGGCTACCTTGATGAGGTGTGAAGTGGCCTGACTTCACACAAAGGAATGTGCTTGGGGGAGAGAACTCTCCCCTCAGCAGATGGTGAGGCAGGAAGGGGGAGGGCTGCCAAACTGGTCTTCAAAGGCAGAGAAGGACATTTGCAGCACCCAGCAACACCCCCACATCCTGCAACCCCAGACAGCTAGGTGCCCCCCTGATTAGATTAGGAGAGGGCAGGAGAGGGGTGTGTTTATGATTTTTAGCCACACCAGTGGGTGGGCTCAGCCAGATGTAACCTCCAAAAATCAGATTCAGCCATGTTGGATTTTTAGAGACTGTTGCCTTTTGGGATGGATTTTTGCCACACTTCCCAGGAAGTGGTCATCACAGGGGGACGACCCTGTACCTGATTGGAGAACCAGGGCCCCCCTGCTTTTCACCCAGGAGCAAGGATAAAACTGGCAGACCTGCACCCACGCCTCAGATCCCCACCAAATTTCAAGAAGAAGGAACTACAAGGAGAAGAAGGACTGCCCTGCTGGACCCCTGGCCTGCACCTGAACCCTGCACTCAGAAAGACTGCACCAGCTGCACACTTGGGCTTCACCACAAGAAGGACTTTGCCTGGCTTCAACTGGTTCAAGGAGGGACTCCCTGTTTGCTACAGGTGAAAAATTGCTATCCAGAGTCCCCTGCACCAACTCCTGAAAAAGTGACCAGCTGACCACTGTCCAGTGGCCAAAAAGGAGTTTGCGCCAGGTGCATTCTGGGAGTTGAAGTCCGCACTTCCCAAGGACCATCACAGAACTTCTGGACCCTTGGGGTGAGCTGTGGACCCCAAAAGAACCTTAAAAGAACATCTGGGTGAAGCCCCAGAAGTTTGGAAAAGATTGGAGAATTTTTGAAAAAAAGCTCCATAAAGTGACCGACCCGACGCGGAAATTCTAGCCGGCTTGCCTCAACCGCGACCCGGCCTGACTTCGTGGTTCGTCTCGGTAAAGAAAAACATCCAAAAAAGAGACTATGTCCGAAGGTAAAAAGTTGACCAGGATCTCCCAGCCATCGTATCCGAGAAGGGCTCCACGGACGTCGGATCAAGATCCAGGTTTACCCCGGTCGAAGGATTTTCATCTCGAAAAAACGACTAAGTCCGAAGGTAAAAATCACCACCGAGGAAACCGACTTCGCGTATCCGGACAAGGGCTCCAGGAGGTCGGATTCAACTGGCAGGTTCGTCCCGGGGAAGAAAAACATCAAAAAAAGAGACTAAGTCAGAAGGTAACTTTTTAACCGAGGCCTTCCGCGACTTGTAGCTCCATCACGGTCGGCCTGAAAGTTTGACTTTGCCCCGGTCCTGGTGCAACCAGATGACCCGATTGGGGCTTTTTGTTTCTAAGCGCTAGAAAATAATAATATTTTAAAAATTCATATCTCGGGTTCCCCTGAACCGATTTTAATCGTTTTTGTGTCATTTTAAAGATAAAAATATAAGCTATTTTTATAAATTGGTTTTGGATTTTTAAACTGTTTCCTGTGTTTTATTTAATTACTGTTTTGTGATATTTGAATGCTTTACACTTTGTCTCCTAAGTTAAGCCTTGACGCTCGTTGCCAAGCTACCAAGGGTTGAGCTGGGATTAATTTACTGAGACCTAACTGTACCTATGTGGAGGTTAGTGGCTTGTTGCTAGGTGTAGGTACCTACCTGCCCTACCAATAACCCATTTTCCAACATAATTGGAAGCAGCGACGGGATCCTGTACTTGTGTTCAATATCACGTTACAGTTTTAGGTAAAACAAATTAAAAATCCTTTAAATTGTCCTAGTGCAAAAATTGTTTTTAATTTTTAATTTGGATTAATTTCAATTATTGAATTTTTGTAATTTTTCTAAATTCTTGTTTCCAATTTTTGCAAAAAGTTTTTGTTGACACAAAACTAGGGAACCATGGAGCTTGATCTGGCTAGCCTACCCACACTGACAGTAGTCCATCTTAGGGGGTTGTGTATTGAAAGAGGGTTGCCTGCAACCACTAATCTCAGGAAGGAAATCCTGATTAAATCCCTGACAGCATGGGCTGAGGCCCAAGAGGTAGAGACAGAGGAAGCTCCAGAGGAGGAAGAAAAAGGGGAAGATGCTAGCTCTAACCTTTCAGGGGAGGGAAGGCATCAGACCCCAAGTGAGGAAGAGGAGGAACGGTCCTCAGTGGATACAGTCACTAGGGGCAGACCCAAATCTAGTGGTAGGAAGGGGGTCCTTTCAGGAGGAGAGAACCCATCCATCAGAGAAAGAGAGCTGGAAGCCCAGCTAGCCTACATAGCTTTGGAAGCAGATAAGCTTGCCCTAGAAAAGAAAAAGTGGGCAAGCAAAGAAAAAAAAGATGGAGGCAGCGAGAAAGAAACTGAGGTGTCCCTGGGTGGGGGTTTTGCCCCCAGATTACTCAAAGGGGTGGTTCCTGCCTATGCAGAGGGGGGTGACATAGATAAGTGGCTGGGGGCCTTTGAGAGGGCCCTCCAGATGAGGAAAGTCAAGCCTCAGTACTGGGGTTCACTCCTTTGGGAGTTAGTTCCCAACTCTGGGAGGGATAGGCTCCTAACCATGAGTGGGGAGGATGCAGACTCATACCCCAGTATGAAGAGTTGCTTGACTAAAAAGTTTGGTCTAACCCCAGAGCAGTATAGGCTTAAGTTTAGGGACACCCAAAAGACAAGCACCCAGTCCTGGGTGGACTTTGTGGACATTTCAGTAACGGCACTGGAGGGCTGGATACAGGGCAACAGGGTAAGTACCTTTGAGGGGCTGTACAATTTGATTATGAGGGAGCACTTTCTAACTAATTGTGTCCAAGAAAGGCTCCGCCAGTATCTAGTAGACTCTAGGTTGACCAACCCGAGAGAGCTGGGGGAGGCAGCAGATGACTGGTTAAGAACTAGGGTTAACCAGAAACCCCCAGGGGGTGATCAGAAAAAGGGAGGACATGGTTCTTCTCAGGGGAAGAACCAGGGGAAAGATGACAAAAAACCCAAAGAGTCCTCACAAGAGTCCCCAAAAACTTCTCAGGGAGGGGGAGCCCCGAGCCAATTCACTTTTAAAGGGAAAGGGTATCAGGGAAAGAATTATGATCCTGCTAAAGCAGGAAAGTTTCAGGAGCTTGCTAAGGCCGGCAAGTGTTTTGACTGTCATCAGCCAGGACATAAAAGAGGAGATGCTATCTGCTCCAAGAAGCCCCCCACTGGTGGGCAATCCCAGGGGATTGCTAGTGTAGGGTTGGGGGTGGAAGTTGGCCCAGGGGTGGAATCAGGGTACACTGAGGTCACCTTAGTATCCGTGGGTGGGGTGGACATTGCAACTATGGCCACCTTACCTCCCATCATGGAGAGGTATAGGCAGAGGCCTAAAGTCAATGGGACTGAAGTGGAAGCTCTGAGAGATACAGGAGCCAGTGTGACAATGGTCGCAGAAAAGCTGGTTTCTCCAGAGCAGGTCTTACCTGGTGTCTTCCACCAGGTGACTTATGCAGATACCAGAACCAAACTCCATCCCATGGCTATGGTGAGTCTGGAATGGGGAGGTGTGACTGGCCCTAAAAAAGTAGCTGTAGCTCCTGCCCTCCCAGTAGAGTGTCTACTGGGGAATGATCTTGAAGCATCTGAGTGGTCAGAAGTGGAAAGAAGGGTCCATGCACAGATGCTGGACCTCCCTGAATGGGTGTGTGCTGTGACCAGGTCACAGGCGGCACAACAGGGGAATGCTGGACACTTGGACCCTGGAACAATGGGCCAAGCCTCCAAGAAAAAGAGAAAAGGCACTGGGTCTGGCTTGCCAGCCCCAACAAGTACAGAGGGTCAGGAAGAATCCAACCCTGAGGGGGAGGATCTGAACTCTGAGGGAGGGACACCTTCCCTGCAAACTCTGCCTGACTTGGCAGAACTGCAAGGGGCAGGTGGGCCCACCAGAGAAGATTTGTGCCAGGGACAAAGAGAGTGTCCCACTCTTGAGGGCCTGAGGCAGACTGCTGCCAGGCAAGAACAAGGGGATACCAGTGGTACCCACAAGGTTTACTGGGAGGATGGAGTTCTCTACACTGAGGCAAGGGCCCTTAAAGAAGGGGCTACTAGGAGAGTAGTGGTCCCCCAAAAGTATAGAGAATTCCTCCTTACCTTAAGCCATGATATCCCCTTAGCTGGTCATATGGGACAGACCAAGACCTGGAGCAGGCTGGTCAACCATTTTTATTGGCCCGAAATGTCAGAAAAAGTCAGGGAGTTTTGCAGCTCCTGTGTCACCTGTCAAGGCAGTGGCAAGACAGGGGGCAAGCCAAAGGCTCCCTTGATTCCACTGCCAGTGGTTGGGACTCCCTTTGAGAGGGTGGGGATTGACATTGTTGGTCCCCAAAACCCACCAACTGCTTCAGGTAACAGGTACATTGTGGTGGTAGTGGACCATGCCACCAGGTACCCTGAGGCAATACCCCTCCGGACAGTCACTGCTCCCACAGTGGCTAGGGCCCTACTTGGTGTGTTCACCAGAGTGGGATTCCCAAAGGAGGTGGTCTCAGATAGGGGCACACACTTTATGTCAGCCTATCTGAAAGCCATGTGGGAGGAGTGTGGTGTTACTTATAAGTTCAGCACACCCTACCATCCACAGACCAATGGTCTGGTGGAAAGATTCAATAAGACCCTGAAGGGCATGATCATGGGTTTGTCTGACAAACTCAGGAGGAGATGGGATGTCCTCCTCCCATGCCTGCTGTTTGCCTACAGGGAGGTGCCACAGAAGGGGTTTGGATTCAGCCCCTTTGAGTTACTGTTTGGGCACCCTGTAAGAGGCCCATTGTGCTTGGTGAGAGAGTCTTGGGAAAAGCCTCTCAAGGAATCCAAGGAGAATGTGCTGGATTATGTACTAGGCCTGCGGTCTCGCATGGCTGAGTATATGAAGAAGGCAAGCAGAAACCTGGAGGCCAGTCAGGAGCTCATGAAGCTCTGGCATGATCAAAAGGCTACCATGCCTGAGTATCACCCAGGACAGCTGGTGTGGGTTTTGGAGCCCATGGCTCCTAGGGCACTACAGGCCAAATGGACTGGGCCCTATCCAATCCTAGAGAAAAAAGGTGAGGTCACCTACTTGGTGGACCTTGGCACCCCCAGGAATCCTCACAGGATCCTACATGTAAACAGGATGAAACCCCACCAGGACAGGGCAGACATGACCATGCTGATGGTCACTGATGAAGGGAAGGAGGAGGAGCGTGAACCTCTGCCAGACCTCCTGTCCTCAAAGGCAAAAGATGGGTCAGTGGAGGGAGTGGTACTCTCTCCCAAATTGACAGATCAGCAACAACAAGACTGTAAGCAAGTCTTGGGACAGTTTGCTAGTCTGTTCTCCCTGACCCCTGGACTCACCAATTGGTGTGTCCATGATGTTGACACTGGTGACAGCTTGCCTGTCAAGAACAAGCTGTACAGGCTGTCTGACCAGGTCAAGGCCAACATCAAAGCTGAAGTGGCTAAGATGTTGGACCTGAAGGTAATTGAGCCCTCTGATAGTCCTTGGTCCAGTCCAGCGGTACTGGTGCCCAAAGCTAATCCCCAAGGTGGGAAGAAAGAATTAAGATTCTGGGTGGACTACAGAGGTCTAAATGCAGTCACTAGGACTGATGCTCACCCCATACCTAGAGCTGATGAGCTCATTGACAGGTTGGGGGCTGCCTAATTCCTGAGCACATTTGATCTGACCTCAGGATATTGGCAGATTGCCTTAAGTCCAAGAGCTAAGGAGAGGTCAGCATTTTCCACACCAGAGGGCCACTTTCAGTTCAAGGTGATGCCCTTCGGGATGAAAAATGCTCCTGCCACCTTCCAACGGTTGGTGAATAGAGTCCTATCTGGGTTGGAATCTTTTAGTGCAGCTTATTTGGATGATATAGCTGTATTTAGTTCCACCTGGAGGGACCACCTGGTCCACCTGAAGGAAGTGCTTCAGGCCCTGCTTCAAGCAGGCCTGACTATCAAGGCAAGCAAGTGCCAGATAGGGCAAAGTTCTGTTGTGTACCTGGGCCACCTTGTTGGTGGAGGCCATGTACAACCTCTCCAGCCCAAGATCCAGACTATCCTGGATTGGGAGGCTCCAAAAACCCAGACTCAGGTCAGGGCCTTTCTTGGCCTGACTGGGTATTACAGGAGGTTTGTTCAAAATTTTGGGACCATAGTGGCCCCTCTAACTGAGCTTACCTCCAAGAAACAGCCCAAGAAGGTCATTTGGACCCCAGAGTGTCAAAAAGCTTTTGACACCCTAAAACAGGCTATGTGTTCAGCACCAGTGTTACTGGCCCCTGACTATAGCAAGGAATTTGTAGTGCAAACAGATGCTTCAGAGGAAGGGATTGGGGCAGTGTTAGCACAAGTTAATGAAGAGGGCCATGATCACGCAGTTGCCTTCATGAGCAGGCGACTACTCCCCATAGAGAAAAAATGGAGTGCCATTGAGAGGGAGGCCTTTGCTGTGGTTTGGTCCCTGAAGAAGTTGAGGCCTTACTTGTTTGGCACTCACTTCCGTGTACAAACTGACCACAGACCTCTCAGATGGTTGATGCAGATGAGGGGGGAGAACCCAAAACTGTTAAGGTGGTCCATTTCCCTACAGGGGATGGACTTCACAGTGGAGCACAGACCTGGGACTGCTCATGCCAATGCAGATGGCCTTTCCAGGTTTTTCCACTTAGCTGATGAGGACTACCAGGGTGTAGGTTAGTACCCATCACCTTTCATCTGGGGGGGGGCAGTGTAGGAAAGTCCTTTTTTTTTGCCTGATGACCCCCACTCTATCTGGATAGGTACTGGTGGTTACTGACTCTTGGCTGTGCCCTGGGTATTGCTTACCAGTCCCAGGGCCAGTGCTCTGTGTAAAATGGATATGCAAATTAGGCTAATTATAATTGGCTAAGTTAACCTACCTATAAGTCCCTAGTATATGGTAGGGCATGTAGGTTTAGGGACCACAGCATAGGTGGTGCACACCTAGGTGCACTGCTGAGGTGCCCAGTGTCATTTTAAAAGCAAGCCTGCCTTGCTGGCTGCTTTTAAATTAAAGTTATATGCAAATTCGACTTTGGAATTAAAGGTACTTCCAAAGTCTTAAACTACCTTATTTTTACATATAAGTCACCCCAAGGTGTGCCCTATGTGCCCCTAGGGCTGGGTGCCATGTAACTATAAGCAGGGACTTTATAAAAATAGATTTATAAGCCCTGGTGAGGTAAAAACAGCCAAATTCGTTTTTCCCTCATTGAAGTAAATGGCCTTCATAGGCTAGAATGGGCAGACTTTATTTTAAATTTTAAAGTCTCCTTAAATGTTACATACCAAGAATTTGGTATCAAATTAATTGTTGTAATAAATCCTACAACTTCCAGTTGTTGGATTTATTATAACTAGTTCAGGTAAAAAGTTTAGACTTTACCTAAAAAGTTGCCAATTTCAGCTCTGCATTGTTTTTGCTGCTGTGCTCTGATTGGCCAGCCTGCAGCAGCTTCTGCCAGGCTACCTTGATGAGGTGTGAAGTGGCCTGACTTCACACAAAGGAATGTGCTTGGGGGAGAGAACTCTCCCCTCAGCAGATGGTGAGGCAGGAAGGGGGAGGGCTGCCAAACTGGTCTTCAAAGGCAGAGAAGGACATTTGTAGCACCCAGCAACACCCCCACATCCTGCAACCCCAGACAGCTAGGTGCCCCCTTGATTAGATTAGGAGAGGGCAGGAGAGGGGTGTGTTTATGATTTTTAGCCACACCAGTGGGTGGGCTCAGCCAGATGTAACCTCCAAAAATCAGATTCAGCCATGTTGGATTTTTAGAGACTGTTGCCTTTTGGGATGGATTTTTGCCACACTTCCCAGGAAGTGGTCATCACAGGGGGACGACCCTGTACCTGATTGGAGAACCAGGGCCCCCCTGCTTTTCACCCAGGAGCAAGGATAAAACTGGCAGACCTGCACCCACGCCTCAGATCCCCACCAAATTTCAAGAAGAAGGAACTACAAGGAGAAGAAGGACTGCCCTGCTGGACCCCTGGCCTGCACCTGAACCCTGCACTCAGAAAGACTGCACCAGCTGCACACTTGGGCTTCACCACAAGAAGGACTTTGCCTGGCTTCAACTGGTTCAAGGAGGGACTCCCTGTTTGCTACAGGTGAAAAATTGCTATCCAGAGTCCCCTGCACCAACTCCTGAAAAAGTGACCAGCTGACCACTGTCCAGTGGCCAAAAAGGAGTTTGCGCCAGGTGCATTCTGGGAGTTGAAGTCCGCACTTCCCAAGGACCATCACAGAACTTCTGGACCCTTGGGGTGAGCTGTGGACCCCAAAAGAACCTTAAAAGAACATCTGGGTGAAGCCCCAGAAGTTTGGAAAAGATTGGAGAATTTTTGAAAAAAAGCTCCATAAAGTGACCGACCCGACGCGGAAATTCTAGCCGGCTTGCCTCAACCGCGACCCGGCCTGACTTCGTGGTTCGTCTCGGTAAAGAAAAACATCCAAAAAAGAGACTAAGTCCGAAGGTAAAAAGTTGACCAGGATCTCCCAGCCATCGTATCCGAGAAGGGCTCCACGGACGTCGGATCAAGATCCAGGTTTACCCCGGTCGAAGGATTTTCATCTCGAAAAAACGACTAAGTCCGAAGGTAAAAATCACCACCGAGGAAACCGACTTCGCGTATCCGGACAAGGGCTCCAGGAGGTCGGATTCAACTGGCAGGTTCGTCCCGGGGAAGAAAAACATCAAAAAAAGAGACTAAGTCAGAAGGTAACTTTTTAACCGAGGCCTTCCGCGACTTGTAGCTCCATCACGGTCGGCCTGAAAGTTTGACTTTGCCCCGGTCCTGGTGCAACCAGATGACCCGATTGGGGCTTTTTGTTTCTAAGCGCTAGAAAATAATAATATTTTAAAAATTCATATCTCGGGTTCCCCTGAACCGATTTTAATCGTTTTTGTGTCAATTTAAAGATAAAAATATAAGCTATTTTTATAAATTGGTTTTGGATTTTTAAACTGTTTCCTGTGTTTTATTTAATTACTGTTTTGTGATATTTGAATGCTTTACACTTTGTCTCCTAAGTTAAGCCTTGACGCTCGTTGCCAAGCTACCAAGGGTTGAGCTGGGATTAATTTACTGAGACCTAACTGTACCAATGTGGAGGTTAGTGGCTTGTTGCTAGGTGTAGGTACCTACCTGCCCTACCAATAACCCATTTTCCAACATAATTGGAAGCAGCGACGGGATCCTGTACTTGTGTTCAATATCACGTTACAGTTTTAGGTAAAACAAATTAAAAATCCTTTAAATTGTCCTAGTGCAAAAATTGTTTTTAATTTTTAATTTGGATTAATTTCAATTATTGAATTTTTGTAATTTTTCTAAATTCTTGTTTCCAATTTTTGCAAAAAGTTTTTGTTGACACAAAACTAGGGAACCATGGAGCTTGATCTGGCTAGCCTACCCACACTGACAGTAGTCCATCTTAGGGGGTTGTGTATTGAAAGAGGGTTGCCTGCAACCACTAATCTCAGGAAGGAAATCCTGATTAAATCCCTGACAGCATGGGCTGAGGCCCAAGAGGTAGAGACAGAGGAAGCTCCAGAGGAGGAAGAAAAAGGGGAAGATGCTAGCTCTAACCTTTCAGGGGAGGGAAGGCATCAGACCCCAAGTGAGGAAGAGGAGGAACGGTCCTCAGTGGATACAGTCACTAGGGGCAGACCCAAAGCTAGTGGTAGGAAGGGGGTCCTTTCAGGAGGAGAGAACCCATCCATCAGAGAAAGAGAGCTGGAAGCCCAGCTAGCCTACATAGCTTTGGAAGCAGATAAGCTTGCCCTAGAAAAGAAAAAGTGGGCAAGCAAAGAAAAAAAAGATGGAGGCAGCGAGAAAGAAACTGAGGTGTCCCTGGGTGGGGGTTTTGCCCCCAGATTACCCAAAGGGGTGGTTCCTGCCTATGCAGAGGGGGATGACATAGATAAGTGGCTGGGGGCCTTTGAGAGGGCCCTCCAGATGAGGAAAGTCAAGCCTCAGTACTGGGGTTCACTCCTTTGGGAGTTAGTTCCCAACTCTGGGAGGGATAGGCTCCTAACCATGAGTGGGGAGGATGCAGACTCATACCCCAGTATGAAGAGTTGCTTGACTAAAAAGTTTGGTCTAACCCCAGAGCAGTATAGGCTTAAGTTTAGGGACACCCAAAAGACAAGCACCCAGTCCTGGGTGGACTTTGTGGACATTTCAGTAACGGCACTGGAGGGCTGGATACAGGGCAACAGGGTAAGTACCTTTGAGGGGCTGTACAATTTGATTATGAGGGAGCACTTTCTAACTAATTGTGTCCAAGAAAGGCTCCGCCAGTATCTAGTAGACTCTAGGTTGACCAACCCCAGAGAGCTGGGGGAGGCAGCAGATGACTGGTTAAGAACTAGGGTTAACCAGAAAACCCCAGGGGGTGATCAGAAAAAGGGAGGACATGGTTCTTCTCAGGGGAAGAACCAGGGGAAAGATGACAAAAAACCCAAAGAGTCCTCACAAGAGTCCCCAAAAACTTCTCAGGGAGGGGGAGCCCCGAGCCAATTCACTTTTAAAGGGAAAGGGTATCAGGGAAAGAATTATGATCCTGCTAAAGCAGGAAAGTTTCAGGAGCTTGCTAAGGCCGGCAAGTGTTTTGACTGTCATCAGCCAGGACATAAAAGAGGAGATGCTATCTGCTCCAAGAAGCCCCCCACTGGTGGGCAATCCCAGGGGATTGCTAGTGTAGGGTTGGGGGTGGAAGTTGGCCCAGGGGTGGAATCAGGGTACACTGAGGTCACCTTAGTATCCGTGGGTGGGGTGGACATTGCAACTATGGCCACCTTACCTCCCATCATGGAGAGGTATAGGCAGAGGCCTAAAGTCAATGGGACTGAAGTGGAAGCTCTGAGAGATACAGGAGCCAGTGTGACAATGGTCGCAGAAAAGCTGGTTTCTCCAGAGCAGGTCTTACCTGGTGTCTTCCACCAGGTGACTTATGCAGATACCAGAACCAAACTCCATCCCATGGCTATGGTGAGTCTGGAATGGGGAGGTGTGACTGGCCCTAAAAAAGTAGCTGTAGCTCCTGCCCTCCCAGTAGAGTGTCTACTGGGGAATGATCTTGAAGCATCTGAGTGGTCAGAAGTGGAAAGAAGGGTCCATGCACAGATGCTGGACCTCCCTGAATGGGTGTGTGCTGTGACCAGGTCACAGGCGGCACAACAGGGGAATGCTGGACACTTGGACCCTGGAACAATGGGCCAAGCCTCCAAGAAAAAGAGAAAAGGCACTGGGTCTGGCTTGCCAGCCCCAACAAGTACAGAGGGTCAGGAAGAATCCAACCCTGAGGGGGAGGATCTGAACTCTGAGGGAGGGACACCTTCCCTGCAAACTCTGCCTGACTTGGCAGAACTGCAAGGGGCAGGTGGGCCCACCAGAGAAGATTTGTGCCAGGGACAAAGAGAGTGTCCCACTCTTGAGGGCCTGAGGCAGACTGCTGCCAGGCAAGAACAAGGGGATACCAGTGGTACCCAGAAGGTTTACTGGGAGGATGGAGTTCTCTACACTGAGGCAAGGGCCCTTAAAGAAGGGGCTACTAGGAGAGTAGTGGTCCCCCAAAAGTATAGAGAATTCCTCCTTACCTTAAGCCATGATATCCCCTTAGCTGGTCATATGGGACAGACCAAGACCTGGAGCAGGCTGGTCAACCATTTTTATTGGCCCGAAATGTCAGAAAAAGTCAGGGAGTTTTGCAGCTCCTGTGTCACCTGTCAAGGCAGTGGCAAGACAGGGGGCAAGCCAAAGGCTCCCTTGATTCCACTGCCAGTGGTTGGGACTCCCTTTGAGAGGGTGGGGATTGACATTGTTGGTCCCCTAGACCCACCAACTGCTTCAGGTAACAGGTACATTGTGGTGGTAGTGGACCATGCCACCAGGTACCCTGAGGCAATACCCCTCCGGACAGTCACTGCTCCCACAGTGGCTAGGGCCCTACTTGGTGTGTTCACCAGAGTGGGATTCCCAAAGGAGGTGGTCTCAGATAGGGGCACACACTTTATGTCAGCCTATCTGAAAGCCATGTGGGAGGAGTGTGGTGTTACTTATAAGTTCAGCACACCCTACCATCCACAGACCAATGGTCTGGTGGAAAGATTCAATAAGACCCTGAAGGGCATGATCATGGGTTTGTCTGACAAACTCAGGAGGAGATGGGATGTCCTCCTCCCATGCCTGCTGTTTGCCTACAGGGAGGTGCCACAGAAGGGGGTTGGATTCAGCCCCTTTGAGTTACTGTTTGGGCACCCTGTAAGAGGCCCATTGTGCTTGGTGAGAGAGTCTTGGGAAAAGCCTCTCAAGGAATCCAAGGAGAATGTGCTGGATTATGTACTAGGCCTGCGGTCTCGCATGGCTGAGTATATGAAGAAGGCAAGCAGAAACCTGGAGGCCAGTCAGGAGCTCATGAAGCTCTGGCATGATCAAAAGGCTACCATGCCTGAGTATCACCCAGGACAGCTGGTGTGGGTTTTGGAGCCCATGGCTCCTAGGGCACTACAGGCCAAATGGACTGGGCCCTATCCAATCCTAGAGAAAAAAGGTGAGGTCACCTACTTGGTGGACCTTGGCACCCCCAGGAATCCTCACAGGATCCTACATGTAAACAGGATGAAACCCCACCAGGACAGGGCAGACATGACCATGCTGATGGTCACTGATGAAGGGAAGGAGGAGGAGCGTGAACCTCTGCCAGACCTCCTGTCCTCAAAGGCAAAAGATGGGTCAGTGGAGGGAGTGGTACTCTCTCCCAAATTGACAGATCAGCAACAACAAGACTGTAAGCAAGTCTTGGGACAGTTTGCTAGTCTGTTCTCCCTGACCCCTGGACTCACCAATTGGTGTGTCCATGATGTTGACACTGGTGACAGCTTGCCTGTCAAGAACAAGCTGTACAGGCTGTCTGAACAGGTCAAGGCCAACATCAAAGCTGAAGTGGCTAAGATGTTGAACCTGAAGGTAATTGAGCCCTCTGATAGTCCTTGGTCCAGTCCAGTGGTACTGGTGCCCAAAGCTAATCCCCAAGGTGGGAAGAAAGAATTAAGATTCTGGGTGGACTACAGAGGTCTAAATGCAGTCACTAGGACTGATGCTCACCCCATACCTAGAGCTGATGAGCTCATTGACAGGTTGGGGGCTGCCTAATTCCTGAGCACATTTGATCTGACCTCAGGATATTGGCAGATTGCCTTAAGTCCAAGAGCTAAGGAGAGGTCAGCATTTTCCACACCAGAGGGCCACTTTCAGTTCAAGGTGATGCCCTTCGGGATGAAAAATGCTCCTGCCACCTTCCAACGGTTGGTGAATAGAGTCCTATCTGGGTTGGAATCTTTTAGTGCAGCTTATTTGGATGATATAGCTGTATTTAGTTCCACCTGGAGGGACCACCTGGTCCACCTGAAGGAAGTGCTTCAGGCCCTGCTTCAAGCTGGCCTGACTATCAAGGCAAGCAAGTGCCAGATAGGGCAAAGTTCTGTTGTGTACCTGGGCCACCTTGTTGGTGGAGGCCATGTACAACCTCTCCAGCCCAAGATCCAGACTATCCTGGATTGGGAGGCTCCAAAAACCCAGACTCAGGTCAGGGCCTTTCTTGGCCTGACTGGGTATTACAGGAGGTTTGTTCAAAATTTTGGGACCATAGTGGCCCCTCTAACTGAGCTTACCTCCAAGAAACAGCCCAAGAAGGTCATTTGGACCCCAGAGTGTCAAAAAGCTTTTGACACCCTAAAACAGGCTATGTGTTCAGCACCAGTGTTACTGGCCCCTTACTATAGCAAGGAATTTGTAGTGCAAACAGATGCTTCAGAGGAAGGGATTGGGGCAGTGTTAGCACAAGTTAATGAAGAGGGCCATGATCACGCAGTTGCCTTCATGAGCAGGCGACTACTCCCCATAGAGAAAAAATGGAGTGCCATTGAGAGGGAGGCCTTTGCTGTGGTTTGGTCCCTGAAGAAGTTGAGGCCTTACTTGTTTGGCACTCACTTCCGTGTACAAACTGACCACAGACCTCTCAGATGGTTGATGCAGATGAGGGGGGAGAACCCAAAACTGTTAAGGTGGTCCATTTCCCTACAGGGGATGGACTTCACAGTGGAGCACAGACCTGGGACTGCTCATGCCAATGCAGATGGCCTTTCCAGGTTTTTCCACTTAGCTGATGAGGACTACCAGGGTGTAGGTTAGTACCCATCACCTTTCATCTGGGGGGGGGGCAGTGTAGGAAAGTCCTTTTTTTTTGCCTGATGACCCCCACTCTATCTGGATAGGTACTGGTGGTTACTGACTCTTGGCTGTGCCCTGGGTATTGCTTACCAGTCCCAGGGCCAGTGCTCTGTGTAAAATGGATATGCAAATTAGGCTAATTATAATTGGCTAAGTTAACCTACCTATAAGTCCCTAGTATATGGTAGGGCATGTAGGTTTAGGGACCACAGCATAGGTGGTGCACACCTAGGTGCACTGCTGAGGTGCCCAGTGTCATTTTAAAAGCAAGCCTGCCTTGCTGGCTGCTTTTAAATTAAAGTTATATGCAAATTCGACTTTGGAATTAAAGGTACTTCCAAAGTCTTAAACTACCTTATTTTTACATATAAGTCACCCCAAGGTGTGCCCTATGTGCCCCTAGGGCTGGGTGCCATGTAACTATAAGCAGGGACTTTATAAAAATAGATTTATAAGCCCTGGTGAGGTAAAAACAGCCAAATTCGTTTTTCCCTCATTGAAGTAAATGGCCTTCATAGGCTAGAATGGGCAGACTTTATTTTAAATTTTAAAGTCTCCTTAAATGTTACATACCAAGAATTTGGTATCAAATTAATTGTTGTAATAAATCCTACAACTTCCAGTTGTTGGATTTATTATAACTAGTTCAGGTAAAAAGTTTAGACTTTACCTAAAAAGTTGCCAATTTCAGCTCTGCATTGTTTTTGCTGCTGTGCTCTGATTGGCCAGCCTGCAGCAGCTTCTGCCAGGCTACCTTGATGAGGTGTGAAGTGGCCTGACTTCACACAAAGGAATGTGCTTGGGGGAGAGAACTCTCCCCTCAGCAGATGGTGAGGCAGGAAGGGGGAGGGCTGCCAAACTGGTCTTCAAAGGCAGAGAAGGACATTTGCAGCACCCAGCAACACCCCCACATCCTGCAACCCCAGACAGCTAGGTGCCCCCTTGATTAGATTAGGAGAGGGCAGGAGAGGGGTGTGTTTATGATTTTTAGCCACACCAGTGGGTGGGCTCAGCCAGATGTAACCTCCAAAAATCAGATTCAGCCATGTTGGATTTTTAGAGACTGTTGCCTTTTGGGATGGATTTTTGCCACACTTCCCAGGAAGTGGTCATCACAGGGGGACGACCCTGTACCTGATTGGAGAACCAGGGCCCCCCTGCTTTTCACCCAGGAGCAAGGATAAAACTGGCAGACCTGCACCCACGCCTCAGATCCCCACCAAATTTCAAGAAGAAGGAACTACAAGGAGAAGAAGGACTGCCCTGCTGGACCCCTGGCCTGCACCTGGACCCTGCACTCAGAAAGACTGCACCAGCTGCACACTTGGGCTTCACCACAAGAAGGACTTTGCCTGGCTTCAACTGGTTCAAGGAGGGAGTCCCTGTTTGCTACAGGTCAAAAATTGCTATCCAGAGTCCCCAGCACCAACTCCTGAAAAAGTGACCAGCTGACCACTGTCCAGTGGCCAAAAAGGAGTTTGCGCCAGGTGCATTCTGGGAGTTGAAGTCCGCACTTCCCAAGGACCATCACAGAACTTCTGGACCCTTGGGGTGAGCTGTGGACCCCAAAAGAACCTTAAAAGAACATCTGGGTGAAGCCCCAGAAGTTTGGAAAAGATTGGAGAATTTTTGAAAAAAAGCTCCATAAAGTGACCGACCCGACGCGGAAATTCTAGCCGGCTTGCCTCAACCGCGACCCGGCCTGACTTCGTGGTTCGTCCCGGTAAAGAAAAAAATCCAAAAAAGAGACTAAGTCCGAAGGTAAAAAGTTGACCGGGACCTCCCAGCCATCGTATCCGAGAAGGGCTCCACGGACGTCGGATCAAGATCCAGGTTTACCCCGGTCGAAGGTTTTTCAATCCGAAAAAACGACTAAGTCCGAAGGTAAAAATCACCACTGAGGAAACCAACTTCGCGTATCCGGACAAGGGCTCCAGGAGGTCGGATTCAACTGGCAGGTTCGTCCCGGGGAAGAAAAACATCAAAAAAAGAAACTAAGTCAGAAGGTAACTTTTTAACCGAGGCCTCCCGCGACTTGTAGCCGAGCAGGGCTCCATCGCGGTCGGCCTGAAAGTTTGACTTTGCCCCGGTCCTGGTGCAACCAGATGACCCGATTGGCGCTTTTTGTTTCTAAGCGCTAGAAAATAATAATATTTTAAAAATTCATATCTCCGGTTCCCCTGAACCGATTTTAATCGTTTTTGTGTCATTTTAAAGATAAAAATATAAGCTATTTTTATAAATTGGTTTTGGATTTTTAAACTGTTTCCTGTGTTTTATTTAATTACTGTTTTGTGATATTTGAATGCTTTACACTTTGTCTCCTAAGTTAAGCCTTGACGCTCGTTGCCAAGCTACCAAGGGTTGAGCTGGGATTAATTTACTGAGACCTAACTGTACCTATGTGGAGGTTAGTGGCTTGTTGCTAGGTGTAGGTACCTACCTGCCCTACCAATAACCCATTTTCCAACATCCTGGCACTGAGTTTTCTACCTCTGAGGCCAGGGGTCGCAAAGGCAGTGCCAAAAGTCACAACAGGCAAGCCAGAGGTCGCAGCTGAGACCCCCAGTGACCCCTATATGACATCCATGGTTGGAGGATGCGACTAGGGATGTTCTTTTACTTCTTGGAGAACAAAACATGGCATCACCTGTGACCAGACCTTCATCAACAGCAACTAAAAGAGACAATTAGCAGTAAAGCTGAGGGTACTCGTGTTCTGTTAAACTATTGGTGCTTATGATGAATAAAGCTGCAGACATTCTCTGCACAAATCTAACATTGTCTCACACACACACTGCACACTATTAAAAAGGCTTTTGTGATCTGTAGGCTGCTTACTCAGCCCTAATGTTCTCAGAGGCAAAGATTAGCATTGGCAGAGTGAGGGGTCTCCAAGGGTAGTAAGCACATTCCCTGGCTGCTGCTAGTTGTCATCTAGGGGTACAGCAGGAAATCAGTACTGGAATGAAATTCTAGAATTCAAACTGTTCATTACAACGCAAGTGCAACGCATTGTGCTCCTCACATAACATACTCAACACATCACATCCAGACTTAACACACAAGGGTGTAACCAGCAAACAGGATTGTGAAGGTGGTTGAAATGTGTAAAAAGTCAAGATCCCCTTCACACAGGGGTGTAGCATTAACAGGCTTGAGTAGAAGCCCTTGTACTTTACCCAGCAATTGAGAATAATTAAATTATCTCTTACAGTTTGTAGACATAATAGCAGTAAATTACAATATGGTAATGAAGCTGGGTTGGATAATTACTGAATGTACTCTTGAGCTGTGGAGGGATATCATTTGTCTTAAATGGCTTCACAGTCATCTTCTTCTGCCCTACTCAGCTTCAAGGAATCTGTGGACAAAAACAGGGAACCAAAGAAATAACTCCACATGCTTGCCTGCCCCTGTTAGACGAGTATGGGAAACCTGGAACTCTTTACATGCTCTGGTCTTCCTCTTGCCACGCGCTATGGGTAGTACCAGCTTGGGTGTTACTGCATCCTTGAGATCACTGGTAATGGAAGGTTCAAACAAGGTATCCTTAGGTGGGTCTGCCCTTCCAAGACAGCCCTCCACCTTCTTTGATGTTTCTGGAAAACAACTCTGGGACAGAGTAAACTCTCCCAATGGCATACACTATTTCATACTACTTAGAAAGGAGATGGGCAACACTTTAAGAGCAATTATGGACTATCTCAGAGGCACATACCAATCATACAGTAATCATGTTTCCTTAACCCATGCAGAGTTCCTTCTAGTCAGAACTAGAAACCAGAATAGGAAGGTTTCCCTATTTTACTGACAAGATGAATCCCTTCACATCCTAGGGGTTGAAAATTAGGAGAGTTGTCCCGAGCATGTACCCCACATTTGTCAAAGGCCCCCATTGGATGATAAGGCCTTGCATGTCTATGAAAAATTCACACCTGTCGGGAAACCTGTCTCCCAAGGCAATTGGTATCTAAAGGACTGAGAAATGTCCACCAGTTGAATTGTGTGGTACTGTGGAGATCTTGGTGGACATATGCAAACTGAACATAGAAAGCCTGCAGCAATACCAAATAAAAAACGCAAACAACAAACAAGGTAGCTGATTTCACCAAAGTCTCAGTGACACCTATAAGTTCTCTTAGTCTAGAATGAGAGGAACATTACTAATAAATACAGTGTTGTAGTGCTGACTGTGATCATTGGAGACTTACTCATTTTAGGATATGCTTATTTCACAAAGACTATACTTTAAAATGTGTAAATTGTTGCTTCTAAGTACGCAGAATGCAAATCTGTGTCTGGGCCTCTGGCCAACACTTTTCTTCTTATGAACAAAAGTGTACGTGATATGTGAATATGTAATTACTTACCTCTCAGCTGCACAGTTTGAGCAGTTAATATCTTGTTCTTGAGAAAAGTATAAACTTAGGTAACACAACAAATTATAGAGTAAAATATACACAACAATCATTACTTAAAATGAGCATTTACAATACCAGCTGTAAATGTAAATATATGTTATCATAGTTGAATCTTTGTATGGGTTAACATGCCCATACAGGGTATGATTTGGCTATTTATAAAATTGGTAAACCTATTTTATTCAAAATATTGTATAACACATACAGACACAGCTGTGATGTATATTTACTAGGTTAGCGTCAGTGATATTTATTTGCAATTTTGGTAAGACCAAGCGAATGCCTATGTCAGGACACATTGGCTTTATGCCAGACACCTAGCAAGAGTTTCGCCGTTTGACCTACTACACCCTTGACATCAAATGGCAATGGCTCTCCACATTCTGAAAGGTGCCCATTTTAGGAAGAGCCAGTGTGGCCTCACACATGCAACATGGCATGCTGAGCCATCCACCTCTGTAGTATGTTCAGGCCCCACATTGGTTTGACACAGACTAGGATTAACTGGTGGTAGTCCAATATGATTGATGACTGTGTGTTATACAATGAGTTCCTCCCATCTAATCCACCCAGATTTTTTGTTTTGATCACCAGTTTTTTGAGCTTTTAATGTAGGGGAGCATCATAGCCTGTGAGTCAGCCACGGTAAACTCATGGTCAACAGAGTTCCCTTGTTTACCGTCAGTGTCCTCCTTTTATGATAAGGCCTCTGTGAAGCAGCAAGGGAAAGGAGCATTGGACTGGTTACACATGAACACATGTGCCCACACCTGTGCACACCTGTGGAGGCTGCATATGGGAGACTCCTGTTGTACGCAGCCCAGTAACTGTGCACAAGCAGCCTGGCACATAGTGGACTCTGCAGGATTGGGTACTGACCTGGGGTAGGCCTCATAATATTATTGCACGCTCATAGGGAACGTCAGTGTGGCTTACTGTCTTGTCTGCAGTGATACTGTTATATACCTATGGGTTGCAGCTTTGCTTCCCTGTGGCCTAGCGAGACCAGAGACATTGAATTGGGGCATAACCTGTTGTCTCCCTGCAGGAACCTCCCACACCCAATTAATAGGTGTTGTTCAGGAGGGAGAGCTCTCTCTTGATTCTGCTGGACACTGGGACTGGAGGTAGCAGCAATAGACAAATAGAAGGAAGAACCCATTGGTGCCCATATGGATTTAGGACGTTGACTTCAGGGGACTTCAGGGGACACCAGGACTAGTGGGGCTCTCCCCAGGACCAGGGAAGCTGGTCCTCTTACACATTCTGAGGACCAGTTGGGGGAAAGGCTGGGCTTCTGCACCAAGGAGGAGAGAGGATCAGAGGAAACCAAAGAGAAAGGCTGGCACAGGTAGCCAGTGAAACCAGCTCCCTGCAAAGTCCATCACCTTAGAGGCCTATAGAAAGTGCTCCAGGTGGCTAGGGTTTGCCAACAGGAGCAAAATGAGCCTAGGGTCCCCATTCCCAGGCCATTCTCATAGAAAAAAGGGACCGGGACCCTTTCCCTGGCCTATCCCTGTGCTCTCTCCCCTAAATACAGTAACATTGTCTCTTACCCAATTGGAGCAGTTAATTAACCTATAAGTCCCTAGTAAAGTGCACTAGATGTGCCCAGGGCCTGTAAATTAAATGCTACTAGTGGACCTGCAGTACTGATTGTGTCACCCACATAAGTAGCCCCTAAACCATATCTCGCGCCGGCCATTGCAAGGCCTGTGTGTGAAGTTTCACTGCCACTTCGACTTCGCATTGAACTTGCCAAGCCTTAAACATCCCTTTTATTAGATGTAAGTCATCTCTCGGTAGGCCCTAGGTAGCCCATAGGGCAGGGTGCTATGTAAGTAAAGGCTAGGACATGTACTTGTAAGATTTACATGCCCTGGTGGTGAAAAACACTTAAAGTCGCTGTTCACTATTTTGAAGCCTGCTTGTCTCATAGGCCAGCATTTGAAATCCCCTTATATACTTTTAAAAGGTAATTTCTGATCTGAAAGGAGTGGTGTTGTCATGTTTGGTATAGTTGGAATGGTAGTGAGAAATCCTGCTTACTGGTGAAGTTGAATTTAACATTACTATTTTAGAAATGCCACTTTTAGAAAGTAGGCATTTCTCTGCACTTAATGCTCTTTGTGCCTTACAGCCTGTCTCCAATCCACGTCTTGTCTATGCTGGTTGACACTTTCCCCTTGTGCATTCCACCCAGACAGCCATAAACATAGGACACTCAGTTGCATCTGCATTCATCCGCATACTGATGGGAAGGGTGGAGGGGCTCTCACTCTTCAAAGGCTAAGGACTGATAACCCCGGCAGATCTCCTGGCAGACAGGACGGGGTAGAAAAGGGACCTGGTACACTTCAAAATGAATCTTTGAAGTTTCCTCCAATTCAAAGGCACCTTAGCGAATATATACTGGAACTGTGACCCCCTCAAAGACACTTCTGGACCTACAACTGGACTCTTCCACGAAGACTGCAGTGCTGCCCAAGGGACTCATCTGGACTGCTTTTCTGGAAAGACTACTCTCCTGCTTGTTGCCCTGCCTCCTGCTGCTCCCTGACTCTGCTAGAAGGACTTTGCTTTCCCCCCACAAGTGATCTCCAAAGGCTTGTCAGATTGTCTCCTGTTAAAGAGGTCTCAGGGCCAACAAAGACTTCACTGAAGAGAGAAAATGTACTGCACCAGAACAATCTACGCAAGGCCTGCTGAACTGACGCAGCGGCTGTCTCGCAGCTGAAAAACCTGTGCAGTGCCTGCAGAACTGACACAGCACCTGTTTAATCATCAAAGCGCATTTGAATTTTCTACCCATCGTCCCTGGGCATCAATTTGTCATCAAACCCTGCACTGTAGTAAAAAACTAGGGCTGCATGCCTGGAAATTGATACATCACTTTTCCTATGAGGAAAGAATCAACGCATCATCTTCGCCTCTTTACTTTCTGACACCTCTCCTCCTCTGCGGCCTGCAGTATCTTTATTTTTGACGCAACGGAGGTGATTTGTGCTACAGAGATACATCCATTGCTTCCTATGGATTAAGAATTACTTAAACCTCTAAAAAGTGAAATATTGGCTTGTGCATATTGGATTTTTGTCATGTTTGTTTTATTTTATCCAGATAAATATTATCTATCTTTCTGAACTGGTGTGGAGTACTTTTCGTGCTGTTTTCACTATGTTACTGTATGAGTTATTGCTACCGAAGGGTGAGCACAGGATAATTTAGGTTGTGTTGTGACTTACCCTGATTAGGACTGTTGTTCCTAGTTGGAAAGGGTGCATACATCTGCCAAGTATAGACCCAAATTCTAACACCTAGTGCATAGTATTGGGTAATGGATGTGTAATAAATGTACCTTTCCTTGTTCAAATGAAAAAGCTTGGACTGGACAATCATTCATTGAGTGTTATTATTGCATGCTAGAGAGTGGTGATTTCTAGCCCACGACACCTCCCTTGAGTAGGTCTTGAACTGCTCTTCTTCGCTTTCCTAAGAGAGTCAAGCACCACAATGGGGTGTTTGGTTCCCAGTGTCAGAAAAATGTAGACCCAGTGCTTGTTTTTTCACACTGTGACTGCACTGAGTTTTCAGCAACAACGATTCAGTTTGTGAAGTGAAACATAAAAAGCACAATAATTAAAAATACATTTTGGATGGGCATGGTCATGTAGAAGATAAAAAGATAGCTGTTCAGTCTTTCTAGTCTATGTATGATCTTTAAACCTTTTCTTTTGCATACTATAGATGAGTGCTGCCTCTCCTAAACAAGGGATGCACTCTTCTCCGACTGAGCCCTGGAAACCTAAAAAGCAAAAGCCATCATTTTGTGATATTCAGTTTTTGTCAGTTTGTGATGAAACTGGATTATATTCATGAGGCTTGGATGGCCCTACTGCCATCACAATCTGACTTTAGAACAATCAAATGCATTTTCACTTGTTTATGATGATAAATGCTGCTTAACATGGACCATTTATTTTATTAGTTGACTTATTATTTAGTGGATTATACATTCAATATCAGTTCTCTTCATATTGCTTTATTCCACACAAATGTGACCATAAAAGATACATAAATAAAAACATACATAAAATACATCACAATTTCATCAATAGATCTACATTGAAAAACAATGGAATACAATAAAAATCGGCATAGTGGTCTAGTGGTCTAAGGGCTAATATACCAAACAAATCCCCACGATCCCCACGACCACCAGGTTTCATCTGGGACACTGTCTTCTCAAACCACCTCCCTCAACTGCAAAACTTGATTCCGTGGCCCCTTCCAAGCATTAAAAATTGATACTGCACTAACTCTACATTGATTTCCTGCATCTCAACGCAGCTTTCAGAAAGAAACAAACACCACAACAGACACAATAACTGTTTAAAAACTGAAGATAGATCAGAGCATCCCTGCAAAATTCCTGAGCATATTTTAAAATTGGCTTAATAAATAGTTGTAAAAAAGGTTCATAAAATTTGCAGAACATAAAGTGGCACAGAGTCTACTCCGACAGACTGTCACAAGGACATGCCAAAACTGACCTCCCAAAAGACCACTAGTAACTGAAAACCTCATTAAGTGCCACAAAGTACCCGCACTGATGCGAAAAAGTAGGGATCTTTCCCACCCTGAGAAAGTGGTATTTAAATACAACACGTGTTCTGTAGGTACAAAGAAAGTAAGATAATCCTTAACAGAGCTCTTACATGATTGGGACTGCCACCTCTGCAAATGACAAAACTCTAAAAAACGAAGCTTCCCAGTGACTTACCTGATGTTTTTAAAATGCAAGGTGCATCACATTCCGGGTAGGCTCAATGCTATATAGGTTTTTCGGACATAAGCTAACCAGGAAATTGAAGTGCCCTTTTCAATTTCAGACAGTCCAAGATGATGTCTATTTTGACTTGCCACAGTGTTGACCCAAACACTGACCCAAACCAAAAGATGGTCCAGTTTTGCCTCATCCGATGTGTCCTGCAGATTGAGCTCTCAGTGAGTTATGAAGGGAGAGCTGGTGTGGTCAGATGCATGAGATGCCTACAAATACGGATTTCCTTGGTCTGCAAAGTGAAACGCTATGGTGTCCCCAAATCCCATCGCCACATAAGGCTGCCGAAATGAACTGAGCATTATACATATTCACAAATGGCAAAACAGTCCCCCTACCGACAGTCTGTGGCATGGTAAATAGTGCGCCCACTGACCTACATAACTTCAAGCGAGAACAACAAATACACAGTTGCTAAAATAAACCGTAAATACTTAAAATCGCTTCCAGTGCCAAGTGAATGCCTCCTCACCCTTAATTTGAATACAGTTTTCTTAACTGGCCCATACGCCATAATGTGCAACTTCTGAAAATTGATAACCAATTCTAATTCACTCCTAAATGATATAAAGGTTTGGGACACAGTCAGTGACACAGTATGTACGTAGTGTAAAAGGCCATTTATTTAGGACAGGATTGCCTCTTATTCATAACATTGTACATACTCAACTTCAAACTAACTTTTAAAACCCCACCCCTTTGAAACTTCTCCCCAGTCCTCCTTTTCACTCATTCCTTCAATTTGCCTCCGTTCACCCATCTTCTACTTCAATTCACCCACACATCCCCCTTTTCGTTTCATCCCCTGGCTGCTTCGGGCATCCCCCACGCTATCATCCTTTACCTGCTTCTTTCTACCCCCTGGAAGGGTGGCCAGGCCCGCATCTGACTCTCCACCCTCCCCCATCTACTGCCACACAGCACAAACCCATTAGGCGTTTTGCTGCCCCAGCAGCAAGCCCACTGCAACATTGCACAACTTTACACCTTCTCCTTGAGCCACATCTTTTCCCCCCACAAATACCCCAAAATTAAGCAAAGCTCCATAATGTAACATGCATTGCCCAAATCGGATAGCTACACACCTTCAGTCCTGAATAGTCCCATGTCCTCTTCTGTAATGTCCTCATGACCTTAATACCATGCGCCCAGCAGAAAACCCCCATTGCTCTATTGAGCTTCCTCTGAGCCCTCTTCATAGCCCCATGCTTCAGCTCCCCTCTCCACTTCCTCTTAGGCACAAACTCAGTCCATACTAAGCCAGTACCGTGCATCTTCTGACAAAGCAACTCCAGATCCCGTTGCACATGTTGCAGTAGGGTGAGCCCTGAAAGTTTCACCAAGTCATTTTCCTCCAGGTGCAATAACAGAAGATCCGGACCACCCCAATTTGGCATCATCGATGTTAGGAAAGGAAGCGAGTTATCCCACCTCATTACGCTCTTCTCCCACCACAAGACTTTGTGACGGTTACTCAGCAATTCCAATGAGCGTCCATAGATCTGTCTCTCTGCATATTTAGCACCCAAATGTATGAATGAATGACCGACCAACCAAGTGACCATCTTCCCAATCCTGGGGCCGGCCACGCAACCCGCAAAAAGAACAAATTTTAGTACAACATCCATGAATCCCCCCACCCTCTTTATCCCAGCCCCTGCACCATACTACCTCTCAGTACCTGCCCCATAAGTCAAGACCTCACATATCGCTCACAGCATCTAGACCTCCACCCACCAATTTGCCGAATCCCAGCCCAGTCCCAACCTAGATGAGCTGCCGCTGTAGCCACCCCTGTACTGAAAGAATGAGTCCCATAGCACTGAACCTGTCTCCCGATCCTTTTCAGCGCCATCTGCAAAACAGCCAACAACTGGAATGCTGTGAGCTTTACGCCACTCGCATGGCTAAAAATGCCGGCCCCACCTGTCGCCCATTGTGACCGAAAACTGATCCACTCAACAACCAGACAAGCAGCTGTATCCCCACCTTTCTTCAACCACACCCACTTCCCCTTTCCCAACTGATCCGTCTTGGACCTTCTAAGCGCCACCTCTCGAGCATATTTTACCCACTTTCACACCTACAGACCGACCCACACCCAAAAGTTCAGACACCCTAAATGCCCCAAAAAACACCCACACCATTCACTGCCCAAACAATGCAAGTTCACGAGGGTCAGTACAACAAACCGGCAGCACATGCAACAGTTCTAACAATAGATCAAATGCAGTGGGTTCCCTTGCCGCCTTGCCCATCCCCGCTATAGCTCTACCCCACCTCAACATTCTGCCCAGAATATCATCTTTTGCTGGGTCACAACTAAAAAACAATTTATCGTAAAAAGACATGCCAGCCAACTTGACCCCAATTGTTGCGGGCGACAAACCTCTATGTATCAGAAACAAAACAAAACGTAAAGTTGATTGTAGCATGTCTTCACTCTGCACCCAAAAATCCTCATCCAAACATTCAAAACTCTGAAATTCCAACCATGCCAGACAATAACTCTTCCGAGTTGATTCCGCTAATGACATCTCCACCAGCCCAATGATCATCATGCTCCCCACTCCCAAATGTTTTCCGGGACAGCAGTCTTGTGCTGCTCTGCTCCTGGCACCAAACTGCGAAACTGTTGCCACTGTGAACGAGACAGGGAATCTGCAATAGCATTGTTCATCCAAGGAATGTGCGCTGCTTTAAATATGACACTTGAAGATAAACATCTGAGCAGAAAACACCTCAATAAATGCAACACCCTCAGATCCCAAGTCCTCTGTCTGTTCACCAGGTCTACAACCGTCATGCTGTCCATGTGAAAAACTACAGCCCTGTTGGTAAGTTTGTCTCTCACACAGTCAAGACCACCAACAGGGGAAAGAATTCTAGAAAGACAATACTCCTGCCTTGTGTTATCCAATGTGTGGGCCACTGTTCTGCACACCATGACCGTCTCAAAAAAGACCAAAACCATGGGCCCTGGCTGCATCCGAGAAGATTTACACCTGTCAGATTGTGTCCTCCGCCTGGAAAATCATTGAAACCCCATTGAACTGTGCTAAGAACATCTCCCACACTCTGATGTCTTCTAGCAGACCCAGCGACACACAAATCCTATGGTGCGAGAGGGAGGCACCCGATATAGGTAGTCCCAGGTGCCTGCAAAATGTTCGACCCCCCCTGACTACCCGACAGGCAAAATTGAGGAAACCCAGGAGCTGTTGTGCTGTGCGCAAATTGATCCTATGCAAGGACCATACCTGTTTAAAAAATTCAAGAATCTCTGTCACCTTTCCAACCAGCAATCATGCCACCAACGCTTCTGTGTCCAATTCAATCCCCACAAATATCAAAACACAACTGGGGCCCTCAGCTTTTTTGAGAGCCAAAGGAACCCCCATGTCCCGTGCCATTCCTTCAAAACTTGCCAAAGCCTTCATACAGGACTGGTAGCCAGCCTTACCCACAAAAAGGAAATCATCCAAGTAATGTGTCACCTCCTGATGTCCACACACTTTTACAAAAACCCATTGGAGGAAAGTACTAAAAGCCTCAAAAAGCACACAGGAAATGGCACAGCCCTTCGGGAGTACTCTGTCCACATAGATCGCCCCACCTTGCTGCATGGCCAGTAAGGCAAAATCCTCAGGGTAGATAGGCCTGAGCAGAAAAGCCGCTTTAATGTCGCATTTTGCTAGCTCAGACCCCCTGCCGCACCCTCGAACGAGCCTAATGGTGTTGTCCACTGAAGCGTACATCACCTTTGTGTCTTCCTGCGCGATGAAGTCGTTCACCGATGCCCCCTCTGGCCAGGACAAGTGATGAATGAGATGAAACTCATCCTTAATTTTTTTTGGGCACCACACCTAGAGGTGAAATCATCAACGTTTCCAGAGGCCATTCAAACAATGGACCTGCAATTTTTCCCTCTGCAACTTCTTTTGCCAGTTTATCCCCTACCATCCTAGGCATTTCTTTGGCACACCGCAAATTGCCCGCCCATCTCTTCTGTCTCGGCCCTTGATAACCTATCCGAAACCCTTCTTTGAAACCCCACTCCAATTTGCACGCTATGTCCCCGTACTGGTACAGAACGCGTGCCTGAAACTCCTTGTCATAGCTCAGCCATGTAAACCCCACAAAATGCATTTGGGCTTTGCATATAATATCCATGTATTTAAAAAGCGCAATGGCCCTGTCAGGAAATTTCTCACAATAGATACTGGCATATATCAAAAAGGCTGAGGTCCATTTTTCCATAGTGATCAGTACCGTGAGCCGTCGAGCTAACTCCCACTCCTCTTCCTTGGAACCCTCCTTAGCCTGTATGTCTCTATGGAGTAGTTTGAAAATATCTACATACTCGTGTCGCCAAATCCTAGCCTTTGTCTTGTCAGCCACATGGGAACCTAAAGGCATCGCAAGGCCCATATAAGAAAGCCGCTAATTATGCCCTTCTCCACTTCCTCTTCGGTACAAACTCAGTCCCCCTCCTTCCCGTCTCCCGTTGATGTTCCCCCAATGTCACCTGCAGTAGCCGTATCCTGTATTGTCGTCTGCTTACCGTCCCCAACCTGTGCTGCACTAGCGCCAGGTATGTCATGTATTGATTGATCACCTACTCCCATGGACTTGTGCGCTTTACTCACAGCCATAACTTGACCCTCGCCCCAAACAGACCACCATTCTCCCTTACCTTGAACATAGGGGATTGTTCCCTTTGATGCTGTCAGAACCTGGCAACCACACTCCTCTTTGTGTGCCGCCACCTATACCATCCCACTGTCTGTTTGCTCCTGTAAGACAGAAATTGAAGAGGGGGTTGTGCCGCTCTTGCGCCTTTTCCCCCTCCCTTGTTCACCTCTCACCTCGCTTTCGCGTATCTCCCCATCTTCCCATTTTTCCGACTCATCCTCATAGTCAAGTTCCACCACCACCTCTTCGTCCCTCTCACACTCTTCCTCATCACCCTTCTCATCCATCACATCACTCCACTCGTCCTGAACTCGTACCCCATGGCATCCGCCATACTTGCGACCCGTACATTCCTGCGCTGTAGAGAAGGCCTCCGAAGACCTCTCTATTGCTTCAGACCAACGTACTGAGGCTGTATTGCACCCCATTGGTGTCACCTTCTTTCTGCAAGTCTCTTCTACTGGCTTGGACTCTCCACACCTCCCATGGCCATGTGCGCCACTCGTGCCCATCAAGCAGCCGGACCCCGCAACCGCACAAGCCTCATGGCTGCTTTCCCGCTCCTGTGGAACCCATACCCACCTACCCTGCCCTGTCCCAGGGCCCTCCATGCCCCCTGACCCCTCATTGCCCGCCTTCCTCTTGGGCCACCGCTCTCTCTAGGGCTTTTTCCCTGTCCCTGCATAGCTGGGCCCACCTCTCCTCCATCCCTGCAACAACCTTCCTCTGTTCCCTAATCCTGGCCTCTATGTCCACTGTGGACCAATCCTGCTGCCGTGCTGCCACACATGAAGGTGCCTCTCCAATATGTCCTGGGGGGCCATCAGTGTCCCCTTCTGCTCCTTGCCGCCCACCCCAGCCTCCAGTGCCCCACTCTGTCCCACACCCAGGCCTGGTCTGCCCACCCCTTTGGGCTTCTTTTTTCCAGAGGCCCCGCCCATGCATGCAGATGTGGCCCCCTCCCTACCCATAGAGAGGTCTAACGGAAAGCTGCCCTGATTGCAGGGCCAGCCACCATGCACTCTTGACCCCCCTCGGGGTCATCGCTGGAGGACACCGTCCCTCCCTCCCCCGCTGCAGGCCTATCAGGCCCCAACATGAAAGGGCCCGGTTTGGAGTCTGTGGGGGTGGAATGCAATGCGTCCCCGCCCCGCTGATTTCTTTCTTTTTGCCCCGCGATAGCAGCTGCCACTCCGCTGAATGCCACGTGCATAGGGTGCGTCATGCCGGCCCAAGCCTGGTCTAAAACACCGGGCCTGACTAAATCAGCACGGCCGGCTTTTTCGAGCAGGTGAAGCACGGCCCGCACCGCAGCAGCATTGTGGCTCTGAGCCATGCCGCTTGTAAAATATACACACCCTCCCCTGCCTACCTACTGGGACTGGCCAATTTTCCGACCCTGCAAATGCGCTGGCAGGGAAGAGATCAGTCCCTCCCACTTCACCATATTTAACCCCTTGTCCTATTACCACCCCCACACACCCTAGCCCAATCCTGTCTCCTTGACACCACCTCCCCTCCCAAAAGCTCCAGTGGAGAGACTAGACTGCGTCTGCTCTCCACGGGGCCCTCCATTCCACTAGCGTGCGCAATGCCCCTGAGGTCTCTGTCATAAGTACTGCATCACCTGCGTAAAGCAGCACCGGCACATGGACTTTAGGGCCCACTGGTATGTTGCTATGTGCTTTGTCTAAAGTAGGGCACACATTGTTAATGTAAATATTGAGAAGAAATAGGGCCAGGATTCATCCTTGCACACCCCTCCAGCTGAGGGACAGGGATAGAACATTTCTCCTGCGGACCCGTGCCGGACCTTCCATACAAAGTTCTCATGAAGCAACTGCAGGAAGTTCTCTAATGCAACCTTGACCCCTAGATCCAGCAGCATCAACCACAATTTAGTATGGTTGACACAATCAAATGCTGTTGGCAAGTCCATGAAGCAAGGTATGGCAGACAGCGATTAGTGATAGTATACTTGCCAATGATCAGATTTACATTTAAGCACTGTTCTACTGGCAGAACTCAAATGGAATGGGACACTAGGTGTTGTTATGGTAAATTCATGTTTTTAAACAGTTAAAAATCGCCCTACCAATGACCTTAACTGAACTATCGATAAGAGAAATAAGGCAATTGCATTTGGCTGACATGCGATCCCCTTTCTTAAAATTTGAAGCTATTGTGGAAAAAGCTCTGGAGCTTGAGATCTTACTGCATAGAGAGTTGGTGAAAGCGCTTCTTAACAGGGGCCCCATACATCAGTATAGTATTTGATATGGTCTATTGTGACCTCATCCATTCTCAGTGCTTTTCCCCTTGGCCTTTGTCTAATAGCCTGTGTAACTTCCTGGAGAGTAACCTGCATTGTCACAGAGTGAGATAATTTGACCTTTAACAAGACCCCCAAGCTCTCTTTACTAGCCGAGTGGTAAGACAGAGATTGAAGAGTGAGTTGCGATGCTCTTGTGCCCTTCCCCCCTCCCTTGTTCACCTCTCACCCCGGGTTTCGTGCTGCTCTGTTGAAATCACATTTAGCGTTATTCTTGCACTGTCTGTTGGGCATAATGTGATTTCAACAGAGCAGCACAAGTCACCCCTGGATCTTTCAGATGCCATACTAGCCTTAATCCATCACTAGTGTGCTGAGTAAAGGAGATTGCTAGCTCTGGTAGCGTTGCTTTAACCCCCCACAATTGTCTACAGCATGCAGCACATTATGGTCCCCCCATTCCGTTGCCAAAATGGCACTGTACAAGAATCATGCAGAGAAACATCTGTTTGCAAATATATAATCTATAACCAAGACCTCCATGCCATCTAAAGCAGCCAATAATGTCCTGTAATTGGTAAATAATTCCACAAAGTTAACAAGTTCTATTTTCAGGAATATACCCATGCAGTTCCTCTCCTCTACTGTCTGGACAGCATCACACTCCTGACCCTGCACCTTTGATTTGTGGTTGTGCACCAAATTGGCATTACAATTCCCACAGAGCATATTCAAAATATTTGACCAATTTATTAGCAAATCTATCCCATAGCAAATGCTGCCTAGTCTTTCCAACTACTGGTATTCCTTTTTTCACCATTAGTTTTCCTATGCTACCACTTCTGCCACCAGGTTTCATGACCTCAATGAGTTGCTACTTTACAATGTGTAGGCTCTGTAATTTGATGTGCAAACTAGTTCAGTATCCGGCACTGGACATCCCACATCTGATTCTTATTCACAACTAACAAATGTGTATTTTTAGCAATCTATAAGGTCAGCATACGTCATAAATGATGGAAGTGCTGTTCAGGTTTAAATGTATGTTAAGAGTTTGGACTTGGGCATTGTGCAAGAAAGCTTCTGTGTACTTTTTAATGGTACAGGGGCCCAACATCCACTGTCACAGGAGGCAACTACTTCTCTAAGAAGGATGGTTCTCCTTTGGCAATATGCCTTCACTAAGGGATCACTGACAATCCTCTACCATTATAAAGCGGAGAGTGTTGGATTGGGGGTCATATTTGGCAACACATACCCGTGTATAATAATCTCCTTCACTTTATTGCTGAGTGGCATGAAGATAGTGATACATATTAGTCCTTTGTTTCTGTGACCCTTCTCTTTGAGAACGAGCAGTTCCTTGGGGGGACAAGAACACACCTATTTCTTAAAATGATTAATTCAAGTTTTCAAATAGTCTCTTTCAATTAGTTTCTTTGACAGATGGTCTCATTCTAGGAAGAAATAATGCTTATTTCTACAGTTCCACATGTTTTGAAGGAAGTGTGCAAACAGTGAATGACCCCTCAAAGTGTGATTGGGATAACAGAAGTTGTTAATAGAGGCTTTTTTACAGTTTATTGTCTCTTTTGAATCAGATAGCCTAGGTAGTTGATTTCTATTTTCTGGTGGTTGCATATTAATTTTAGGTCAACACCCTAGCAATTTAGCAATGTCTTTCAGTTCCACTTCATTGCCATCACTAGCACAAAAACATTTCTCGTGAATTTACAGGGTGGTTCTTTTATTACCTGTGTTGGGATTAATTTCTACATTAATGATCCCTGCTTCATGATCAGCTACAAATAAGTTTGCAGTGTCTGGGACAAAGCATACACCCATCACTGTCCAGTTGTCTGTTTAAAGAACTCTTTTTTTAATATGAAGTTGTTTTGTGTTAAGGCTAATTTGGACAATGGATATAGTAATTTCTGTTATGGGACCGGTGTGTCTACTCAGTACCTTCATCATTTAGTTGATGGCTACTTGTCGTGGTATGTTAGTAAACAAGGGAATCTTACTAACATTTACAACCCTTATTTCTATTCTTAGTGTGATAAAGGCTGTGCTTTGGAATACTTTATGTGAACTTTTACATTTGTTAATTATAATGCTTACCACTTATCTTCTTTCATATTGTAGTCATTATATATGCTATAAGTCAATGGTTCTCATTTTGCTTACCAAGGATGAAGGAAAGGCTCAATTTAAGATTCTACCCTATAAATAATGTAGGGCACATATATTGTGCTATGTACTGAACAAAGCTGCATCTAGAAATTTCTTCTTGAAGTTGGGAAGCCATGTTTATATTGCTTTGTGGGGTTTTTCTGAACCTGAAACCTGCAAGTTGAGTATAACTTCTGCAGCTCGTTTAAGTTTTTTATATTTTAATAACCTATGACATACAGTCTACAGACATATTTCAGGAACATATATTCTAACCTACCAAGGCATTTCACTGAGAATCATGAAGTGTTCATACCCTAGTTCAGAATCAAAGACTATTTTCTCAATTGGCGTAGAATGATTTCATTTTGTTTGCTAAAGTGGTTTCTGTTGATGGTTTGTTTACGAGCCTGTCTTTAAAATGTCCATACCTTTAAAAATTGTTTTGTTATCAACCTAGATGGCATTTTAAAAAGTGTGCTCTGTTTGCTCAATAGCTTCTGCCCTTATGTGACATTATGATCCTTGCATTTCTGAGTTGAACTCAAAGGCTCCAACTGTATTGGCATGGACTCATTTAAGAAAAAGTGACATATCCCTTTATTTTTGCAAATTTTACCACCTCCTTGTGACGGGCCGACACTGCAAGGCCCGTCCGTAACGACAGCATGTGCTGTCGCTGCCGCCTCCAACCCGGAACTAGAGGACGGAGCGACCAGTCCCTTTGGACATCCGGGGTTCAAGGGTCAGCGGCGACCAGTTTGCACGCCCGAGAGTGCAGAAAAGGAAAGCAGGCGGACATCGGTAGGAGAGAAGAGAGCGGAAGAAGCAGGAGTACCGAGGAGAGAGACGGACGGCAGACACGGCAACCGGTGGGGAGCCAGGACCCGAACGAAGGCGGTAACCAGCCGGAAAGTGCCCCGGAGGTCTCTGCAACACTGACAGCAGCGCAGGAGGTGTATTGCAAAGCTTCTAGCCATGCTTCTACAGGACATGTCTGAAGTCCTTCAGCTGCTTAGACCCTATGCTCAATCTCCATCTGTGTCCTCAGAAAATATGTTCCTTTTAGATGCTACTAGTATGAATGAAGTCCACATAGGATGTCGCTTCCAGAACTCATTCCCTCAGGATATGAGAGCACAGGAAAAATATCAGCCTTTTCACAGAATGCTCAAACCATTGCTATTTTCACAGAATGCTCAAACTAATGCTATTTCCACAGAATGCTGAAACCATTGCTGTTTTTACAGAATGCTTGGGCCATTGCTATTGTCATAGAATGCTCAAACCATTGTGTTTTCACAGAATGCTCAGACCATTGCTACTGTCACAGAATGCTCAAATCATTACTATTTTCAAAGAGTGCTCAGACCATTCCTATTGTCACAGAATGCTCAAGCCATTGCTATTTTCACAGAATCCTCAGACCATTGCTATTTTCACAGAATGCTCACACCATTGCTATTTTCACAGAATGATCAAACCATTGCTCTTTTCTTTTTAATTGCTAGAGTCTGATTTTCTGTTGCTTTATTTTTAGCTGTTTGTTTTGTATCTTTCAGACCTGTTTCACTTAGATAGTTGCTGTCATCTCAGGAACCGAGCTACGCAACCAAAAATAGTTAATGAGTGATAAAATAATAAAAAATGCCCAGGATCACATACCATGATTTACAATGTGTTCTGCCCACTAATTAGTAGAACAGTACCATTTGCTACCAAGGCATTTACGTGTTCCTTTTGCTCAAAGCTCCTGCCCAGCTTCAGACACAATTATGTGATTACACTGAAACATTTGTTGCTGTCAGTGCCCTTAGAGGATTTACTATGCACCTACTATTTTGAATGTACTGAATTCTTAAAGATTTGTAACAGGAGTGTCACCGGGTATGGCAGTGACAACACGAAGGCAGTGGGATATGAGTTCAGGTGAATTTATTTATTCTGTTGATTCTGGCATGACATATAAGTTACATAGGCTGTATTGTTCACTCTTCGTCTGTCCTCCGCAGGATTTCAAGTCTCCTTCCCTTTTCTTTTCTTCCAGGAGGCCTGGCTCCCCACCGGTTGCCGTGTCTGCCGTCCCTCTTCTCTCCTCAGTACTCCTGCTTCTTCCGCTCTCTTCTCTCCTACCGCCGTCCGCCTGCTTTCCTTTTCTGCGCTCTCGGGCACGCGAACTGGTCGCCGCTGCCCCTTGAACCCCGGAAGTCCAAGGGGACTGGTCGCTCCATCCTCCAGTTCCGGGTTGGAGGTGGCAACAACAGCACATGCTGTTGTTACAGACGGGCCTGGCAGCTTCAGCCCGTCACAGACACTCCCCCTAGCGAGCGGCTGATAGAGGCGCTCTGAACCTGGATACCGAGACAGGTAATCGGCATTTGTCATGAGGGCACCAGGGGAAGGACGAATCTGGAAAGAAAAAGGCTGGAGTGAGAGAAACCACCGGAGTACTCGAGCGTTGGTGTCTTTGTGTTGGGCAAGCCAGGTAATGGAGCATGGTCTGTCAATAGTGTGAAAGTTCTTCCCGCCAAATAATACCGCAGGGATTCCACTGTCCATTTGATTGCCAAACATTCCTTTTCCAGGGCGGGGTAGTGCTGCTCCTGAGGAAGGAGCTTACGACTAATGTAGACAATGGGATGCAAAGCCCCATCCCCTTTTTCTTGTGATAGCAGCGCCCCCAGTCCTACATCCGAGGCATTGGTCTGTACCACAAAAGGCTTGGTGAAGTCGGGACAACATAGGATCGGTCTGGACATCAGGAAGTGCTTCAAAGTCTCAAAACTCTTTACTTCAGCAGCAGAGAGGGTAGGTAACTTGTTAGGATATGTTTTCTTAAATAAGTCCGTAAGGGGCCCTGCTAAAGTGGAAAATTGGGGTATGAACCTACGATAATAACCTACAAGATCTAAAAAGGCCCGTACATCCTTTTTTGTACGGGCAAGGGGTATTTGGGTGATCGCTTGGATTTTCTCTATCTGCAGTTTTACGTGTCCCTCTCCTAGTACATAGTCCAAGTACTTAATTACCGTGCGGCCTAACTTACATTTCTCTGGATTGGCTGTGAGGTTGGCTTCTCTCTGGGCCTGTAATATGTGTCTTAGGTGTTCTAGATGTTCCTCCCAAGTAGTGCTATAGACCACTATATCATCCAGATATGCTGCAGCATACTGATGGCATGGTCTGAGTACCTTATCAAGAAGCCATTGGAAGAACTGTGAAGTGATAAAGGCCAGAGGGAGTAGCAAACGCATTTTTTTCCTTATCTTCTGGGCGTAATGGAATCTGCCAATAGCCTTTCGTTAAGTCCAGGGTGGACATATATCGGGCTTGGCCTAACCAATCTAAGAGTTTGTCTATGCGTGGCATGGGGTAGGAGTCAAACTGTGATAATTCGTTGACTCTTCTGAAATCAACACAGAACCTGGTGCTTCCATCCGGTTTTGGTACGAGTACTACCGGGGAACACCAAGGGCTGGTAGATGGCTCAATTATACCAGCTTCTAACATAGCTTCGACTTCTTGTTCTATGACCTGTTTTTTTGCCTCAGGGATGTGGTATGGACGTTTTTGGGGTACAGTGTTTGTATTGGTGCGAATGGTGTGTTGGACTAATGAAGTTTGTCCCTGAGTTTTTAAAAATACGTCTAGATTGTCACTGACAAGGATTTTAAGCTGGTTAAGTTTGGATTCAGAGAGGGCAGTATTTACCTGAGGGGTAGGACTGTTAGTCCATGAACTAGTTGGGAGGGGGTGGACGGGGATGTCTTCTTCAGGTTCTTTTGCTATGTACAGAGCAGGGTGTTCATCCGTAGACTCACACCACTTGTTCAGAAGATTAATATGATGAATTTGTTCCCGGCCGGTACCCGGGGGTATTGCAAGTTTATACGTTGTGGGATCGATTTGTTCTATTACCTCGTAGGGTCCTTGCCATCGGGCAAGTCATTTATTTTCACAAGTGGGCAACAATACCAATGCTTTGTCTCCCACCCTCAGACTACGGAAGGAGCTTTTGGAGTCATAAAACCTTTTCTGTTTGTTTTGGGCCTCTCTTAAAGCAGTGTGGGCTTCCTCCCATACAGTATGTAGGTTTTCCCTCAATTCTCTGGTGTACGTAAGGATATCTTTGACCTCTTCCTCCGATTCCTCCCAATGTTCTGCCAACATTTCTAGAAGTGTACGGGGTTGTCTCCCAAACAACAGCTCAAATGGCTAAGTCCTGTTGGTGCCTGGACATGTGTACGTATGGCATACAGAACCAATGGTAGTTTATTTTCCCAATCTTTGCCTGCTTCAGAAATGACTTTTCGGAGTAGTGTTTTAATAGTCTTATTATACCGTTCTACTAAACCGTCTGTTTGAGGATGATATACCCAGGTTCTTATCTGTTTGACCCCTAGAGAGTGTCAAATTTCGGCCATAAGTCGCAACATAAATGGAGTTCCCTGGTCTGTAAGTATTTCCTTTGGAAAACCTAGGCGGGAGAAAAACTCGATCATGGCTTGTGATATGGTTTTAGGTATAGCCTCAGGATACTGGGTCGTGCAGTCGACCAGGACTAGGAGGTATTGGCGCCCTTTGACCAACGGGGTTAAGGGCCCTACAATGTCTAGTCTGACCGTAGAAAAAGGGGTTTCAATAATTGGGAGTGGTTATGGAGGGGCCGGCCCATGAGGGGATGGATTAATTAGTTGACACTTTGGGCATTCATAACAGTGTTTCCTAATATCTCCATATGCTCCCAGACAATAAAAACGCCGTAATACCGCTGCCTCAGCCTTTTCTCTCCCCATATGTCCCTCCCCATTATCCCCATCTGCTAAGTGTAGGACCTGTTGTCTGTGTGTTTGGGGAACTACCAGTTGAGAGGCTCTTCCTGCTGTGATGGGTGTACATCTATACAATAGGTTGTTTTCTATTTTAAATGTAGGACCTACTGATCGTCCGTCCGGGTGTAGGGAGTGCTGCCAGGCATTTTTCAGGGTGGGGTCCTCTCATTGTGCTTGTCTAAAACTCCCTACGGTTGTTATAACTGTGGCGGTCTGTGGGACGGGTTCAGGAGTTAAGGTGGTTTGGTATTCCTGTTGTTGTTCCCTCTTTTGTTTTCGGCTGAGTTTCTTTCTCAGGGGTCTTGCTTCTATCTTGGTTGTCCCAAACGGTGCTTCTTCCCACCAGGTGTTGGTTATATGTTCTTGGCAGGCCTTTTCTAAGAGAGGGGTGAAGTCCACATAGGGGGTTATTCTAACTTTGGAGGAGTGTTAATCCGTCCCAAAAGTGACGGTAAAGTGACGGATATACCACCAGCCGTATTACGAGTTCCATAGGATATAATGGACTCGTAATACGGCTGGTGGTAAATCCGTCACTTTTCCGTCACTTTTGGGACGGATTAACACCTCCTCCAAAGTTAGAATAATCCCCATAGTCAGTACAGAGGATTAGATCCTCCCCTAGGTTTAGGATCATCCCCACAGTAATGGTTTCCCCGGTCCCTTACCAATTGAGATGCACCATAGCCACTGGATACAGCCGTTGGTCTCCATAGACGCATGTGATCAGGACTTGTGTTTGAGGCATCCATTGTTCAGGTTTCACAAGATCCTGTCTAACTACACTTTGGCTACAGCCTGAATCTACTAGAGCTGTCCTCTCTATGCCATTAAGACAGACTATTAGAGTATATTTGGGCTTCTGATTGCCAAACCATAATACTCAACCCTTCATCATTCCGATCTCAACAGGCTCCTCCGTTTCTTTCTTTATTTGACAGTTACGTGCAACGTGTCCCCATTTTGAACAGTGGAAACACTGGGGTCCGGTTGTGGGATGACTTGGAGCAGAGGAAGAGGTAGGGATTGGCCAGTCTGAGCCATGTAATGTCATTGTACGTGGATGTATGGGTTTCACTGGCCCTGAACGTGAGGTATCCGTTGGTACAGAGGGGACGGTGTGAAAATTGGGGGCCTGATGGTAGGCACAAGCAAGGTCTATTGCAGTATGATTGGTTAAACCAGGGTGTTGTCGGACCCAATTTCGGGTGCTGGGAGGGAGAGCTTCCAAATACATTTCGAGTATGATAGCATCAAACATCTCCTCTTTTGTGGTCTCCGTGGGATACAACCATTTTCCCCCAGCATGGTGTACCTGGTAGAACAAAGTGCGTGGATTCTCCTGGTGTATCCACTTAGTCTGTCTAAACTTAGCCCTATACCTTTCTTTATCTAATCCTATACGCTCTAGGATTGCCTTCCTTATCTCAGTGTAGGGGGTAATCCCTCTCGGATTTACCGCTTGATAGGCAGCTTGTAGTTAACCAGTTAGCAAGGGTGCTATGTATTGTCCCCATTTATCCTCAGGCCAATTGGCAGTACTTGCTACCCTCTCAAAATTCGTAAAAAATTAATCGGGGTCCTCCTGTTCTTGGTACTTCTGAAGGACACTGCTAGGCACGTCGGGATGCACTTTACTGTGCGCAATGGTGTCAGTCAATTTTCCCAAGGCAGTCTCATGGACCAATTGGTTGTTGGCCATGATGGTGGCCTGGCTTTTCAGCGCTGTTTGCAGTGCCTCTCGCTCTTCTTTGGCTTCCTTGAGTTGTTGTTCCCAGACCAATTGTAAGTGGCGCTGACCCTCGGCCAGTTAAGCTATCATGTCCGCCAGTGTGAGTTTCTCCTCCATGGCGTCGGGTTTCGTACGACAGAAATCCCACTTCTGACACCACTTGTCACCGTGTATGGCAGTGATGACACGAAGGCAGTGGGATATGAGTTCAGGTGAGTTTTATTCATTCAAGTCTCCTTCCCTTTTCTTTTCTTCCAGGGCTTCCAAGAGGCGCCTGGGATTGCCACGCTTGTCTGTAGATGTGGTGCTCTAAGAACCATGCCGAAGCATTTCAGTTGCACCCCCTGCCTGTCTGCTACCCAGTACAGATCTTCCCCTCCCTCTAATACACAACATACCCGCTTACATTTTTTACCACTCTCACTGTAAAGTTCTTTGGAGGTTGCTCATCAAGTAGAGTGGTGTGCTCAGGGCAGGACTGCTGTAACAGGCCACATTCGACAATACTTAAGGGGAAGCTACTGACATGGGCATAGCTTGGTCAGTAAGATTGGGGGGGTAACCTTCAGATTTCCTAACAATCGCACTAGTACATATTGTTAAAATACATTATACGATAAACAGGGCACATGAGAGCAGCTGAAGGGGCACCAGAAAGGGAGAATAATGCGGATTGGTAGGGGTACTAAGTGAGAGAAAACACATTATTTTGTGTAATAAGCAACATTTTTGTAGTCTTTTCAAACACAGAGAGGTAGAAAATGTGTGTGCGTTTATTTCTGTTTGTGTTTAAAAATTCCTGGTGAAATCTGACAGACTCCTCACCATAGCTTCCTGAAAGCACCTGTACCCAACTATTTATGACAAAACACAATTATTAGGGGCGGGTTGTAACACCCCAAACACCCCCCCCCGAACCTACACCTCTGGCTACTGATGCCTGCATTTCTTCCAGAAGGGAAGGGGGAATCTTCTGCAGGAGCCACAACTTGAAAAACAGTAGTAGTCCACTATCTTAACTAGTAAACTCAGAAATGCTTGCAGGCCAGTAATGACTCTAGGACCTTGCTCATATCGTGATAGCCGTAAAGAGCTGCAAGGCCAGTGCATCCGCTGATTACCCAGTAGTAGTTCCATGTTGTAGGAGGCTGGCCTGGCTCATAGTGGGTACCTGATGGTACTTACACCTTGTGTCAGGTCCAGTTACCCCTTATTAGTAGATTAGTAGTGATCTAGCAGCTTAGGCTGATAGAGGTAGCTATAGCAGAGCAGCTTGGGCTGAATTAGGAGACATGCAAAGCTCCTACTATACCACTTATATCATATAGCACTATATCATAAGAATCACAATACTCAAAATAAAGGTACTTTATTTTAGTGACAATGTGCCAAAAATATCTCAGAGAAGGTAAGTAAAATACACAAAATATACACACAAACCAAAATCAGGTAAGTAAACAGTTGGAAAAGTAGTGCAAACACTGTAGAATACAATAGGATGCAATAGGCCTAGGGGGCAACACAAACCATATACTCTAAAAGTGGAATGCGAACCACAAATGGACCCCAGGCCTAGTGTAGTGTGTAGGGGGTCGCTGGGAGTGTGAGAAATCACTAAGGGTGTCCAAGATACCCCACCCCAAGACTCTGAAAAGCAGGAGTAAAGTTCCCCTACTTCCCCAGAAACACACTAAAGTCGTGATAGGAGATTCTGCAAAGACAACAGCTGACTGCAAAGCACTGAAGACGGATTCCTGGACCTGAGGACCTGCAAAGGAAGGGGACCAAGTCCAAGAGTCACGAAAGTGTCCGGGGGGGCAGGAGCCCACTAAACCCCGGATGAAAGTGCAAAAGGGCTGCCTCTGAGTGGAAGAAGCTGAAGATTCTGGAACAACGGAAGATGCCAGGAACTTCTCCTTTGCACAGAAGATGTCCCACGGCGTGCTGGAGGATGCAGAGTTGTTTCCACGCAGAAAGACCACAAACAAGCCTTGCTAGCTGCAAAGGTCGCGGTTGAAGAAAATGGGTGCTGCCTGGGCCAAGGAGGTCGGCCCTGGGAGGAGGAGATAGAGGGGGCGCTCAGCAGCACAGAGAGCCCACGCAGAAGCAGGCAGCACCCGCAGAAGCACTTGAACAGGCATTCAAGAAAGCTGAGCACGGGGGTCATCTCAACACTACAAAAGAGGGTCCCCCGAAGTCAGTGGTCAACTCAACGAGTTGAGCAATGCAGGATGGAGTGCTGGGGACCGGGGCTATGCTGTGCATGAAGGATTCCTTGCAAAAGTGCACAGAAGTCCTAGCAGCTGCAGATCATGCAGTACACAGGATTACTGCCTGGCTTGGGGAGGCAAGGACTTACCTCCACCATATTTGGACAGAAGGACCACTGGTCTGTCGGGGTCACATGGATCCAGCTCCTGTGATCTAGGGCCCATGCTCGTCAAGATGAGAGGGGACCCAGAGGACCGGTGATGCAGAAGTTTGGTGCCTGTGCTAGCAGAGGGAAGATTCTGTCGACCCACAGGAGATTTCTTCTTGGCTTACAGTGCAGGGAGAAGGCAGACAGCCTTCAGAGCATGCACCACCAGGAAACAGTCGAGAAAGCCGGCAGGATTAGGCAATACAATGTTGCTGGTAGTTGTCTTGCTACTTTGTTGTGGTTTTGCAGGCATCCTGGAGCAGTCAGGGGTCGTTCCTTGGCAGTAGATGAAGAGAGAGATGCAGAGGAACTCTGGTGAGCTCTTGCATTAGTTATCTGAAGAGAAACCCACAGGAGAGACCCTAAATAGCCCTCAGAGGAGGATTGGCCACCTAACCAGGTAAGCACCTATCAGGAGGGGTCTCTGACGTCACCTGCTGGCACTGGCCACTCAGAGGTCTCCATTGTGCCCTCACACCTCTGCATTCAAGATGGCAGAGGTCTGGGACACACTGGAGGAGCTCTGGGCACCATCCCTGTGGTGGTAATGGACAGGGGAGTGGTCACTCCCCTTTCCTTTGTCCAGTTTCGTGCCAGAGCAGGGGCTGGGGGATCCCTGAACCGGTGTAGACTGGCTTATGCAAGGAGGGCACCATCTGTGCCCTTCAAAGCATTTCCAGAGGCTGGGGGAGGCTACTCCTCCCCAGCCCTTAACACCTATTTCCAGCCAAAAGTGAACCCAACTACACCCTTATTTTGACTGTTGCCAGCAGTCCCACCACTATTACCACTACTGCTAGGGGCACTAGAGTTTGATGTATTAGTGGTGGTAGGCTCAGGGGGTTTACCTGGGCAGGATGTATCCCCTGGCCAATGGTCTTTATTTGTAAACACGTAGCACCAGGGCTTCTTAGTGTGTGTGGGTTGTGAAGAAGAGGAAGAAGATGATTTTTCCCCACCCCCTGAAGAGTGTTTAGGATGTGAAAAAGGATATTTGGTTTTACCTTTATCCCCATGCTTATCCTGAGATTTCTCACCATCTTTCTTCTTGCCATCCTTGTCATCCCCTGTATGAGCTTTTCTGCTCACTTTTGTTCTGACCCATTTGTCTGCCTTCTTTCCCAATTCTTGGGGGGAGGTCAGATCTGAGTCTACCAAGTACTGGTGCAACAAGTCAGACACACAATTATTCAAAATATGCTCTTTCAGGATTAGATTATATAGGCTTTCATAGTCAGTCACCTTCCTGCCATGTAACCATCCCTCCAAGGCCTTCAGTGACCAGTCTACAAAGTCTGTCCTGTCTTGAGAGACTCTTTTCTGGTATCTCTGAACTTTACCCTGTATTGTTCAGTAGTTAAGCCAAATCCATCTAAGAGTGCATCCTTCAAAACTTTGTAATTATTAGCATCACTTTCTCTGACAATAAGGAGCCTATCCCTACCCTTACCAGTGAAAGATAGCCACAAGATAGCAGCCCACTGCCTTTGAGGGACCAACTGTTCCATACAAGCCCTCTCAAGTGCAGTAAACCACTTGTTAATGTCATCCCCCTGCTTGTAAGGGGGGACTATTTTATGCAGGTTTCTGGAATATTGTTCTTCTACAGGATTGCTATAAAAAACACTGCTGCCGCCACCATGGGGAGCTAACCCCAACCTCTGCCTTTCCCTCTCTACATCTAGAGATTCCCTATTTAAGGCCAGCTGCTGCTGTCTTAGCTTCGGCCTGGCCTCTTCCAACCTCAGCTTTCTGAGTTCCCTTTCCATAGTCTTATCCTCAGGGTGGGAGGCTTGGGAATTCTGAGACACAGAAGAAATGTGGGAATTGGCGTGTGACCTGTCTCTAACTGGCTGGACTCTAGTAACCTGGCATTTTGGAGTGAAAGGTGCCCTACTAGTGTGTGACCCCCTCCCACTACCAGTGTCACTAAGAGGCCTGTTAGCTGGCAGGTCTTTGGATGAACCCTCCCCAGCATCCTCATGGTACTCCTCTGAGTCGTGCTGGGTAACCCCTTCCTCTACCTCCTGGTCCTGGGATGGGCCAGACTGGTTCTGGTCACTTTCTAGGAGAAGGCTAAGGAGAAGATCTTTGGTAGGGTTCTTACCAATGCTTAAACCTCTTTCTATGAAGAGACCCCTCAAACTTTTACAGTTTAAACTACCATAGGTTGCATGGACAACTGTGGGAGTAAGTTCTACTGCAGACATGATTGTTAGAAGGGGTTCAGGACAGAGAGAAAAAAGTTTAGAAACTTTTAAAGAAAAGAGAAAAACTTTTTCAAACTTTTGAAAACTTTTCAGAAACTTTTTAGAAAGTTTAAAGAAAGAAAGTTAAACTATTTAGATTAACTGTGTATATTCTGAGGCATTTGGTATATGTTTTTCTTATGAAAAGCACCAATGACAAAGTGGTAAAGCAGTTACAAGTACTTATCCCGCCACCAATGTAGGAGGCTGGCCTGGCTTATAGTGGGTACCTGATGGTACTTACACATTGTGCCAGGTCCAGTTATTCCTTATTAGTAGATTAGGAGTGTTCGAGCAGTTTAGGCTGATAGAGGTAGCTATAGCAGAGCAGCTTAGACTGAACTAGGAGACATGCAAAGCTCCTACTATACCACTTATATCATATAGCACTATATCATAAGAATCACAATACCCATAGTTACTAAAAAAAAGGTACTTTATTTTAGTGACAATGTGCCAAAAATATCTCAGAGGATATACTCCCTTAGGAGGTAAGTAAAATACACAAAATATACACATAAACCACAATCAGGTAAGTAAACAGTTAGAAAAGTAGTGCAAACACTGTAGAATACAATAGGATGCAATAGGCCTAGGGGCAACACAAACCATATACTCTAAAAGTGGAATGCGAATCACGAATTGACCCCAGGCCTAGTGTAGTGTGTAGAGGGTCGCTGGGAGTGTAAGAAAACACTAAGGGTGTCCAAGATTCTCCACCCCAAGACCCTGAAAAGCAGGAGTAAAGTTATTCTACTTCCCCAGAAACACACTTAAGTCGTGATAGGAGATTCTGCAAAGACAACAACTGACTGCAAAGCACTGAAGACGGATTCCTGGACCTGAGGACCTGTAAAGGAAGGGGGCCAAGTCCAAGAGTCACAAAAGTGTCTGGGGGGGCAGGAGCCCACTAATCCCCAGGTGGAAGAAGCTGAAGATTCTACAACAACGGAAGATGCCAGGAACTTATCCTTTGCCCAGAAGATGTCCTACGGTGTGCTGGAGGACGCAGAGTTGTTTCCACGCAGAAAGACCGCAAACAAGCCTTGCTAGCTGAAAAGGTTGTGGTTGAAGAAAATGGCTGCTGCCTGGGCCCAAGAAGGACCAGGAGGTTGCCCCTTGGAGGAGGAGACAGAGGAGGTGCTCAGCAGCACAGAGAGCCCATGCAGATGCAGGCAGCACCCGCACAAGCACTTGAACAGGCATTCAAGAAATTTGAGCAAAGCGGTCGTCTCAACACTACAACAGAGGGTCCCACGAAGTCGGTGGTCAACTCAGCGAGTTGAGCAATGCAGGATGGAGTGCTGGGGACCTGGGTTATGCTGTGCATGAAGGATTCCTTGCAAAAGTGCACAGAAGCCCTAGCAGCTGCAGATCACGCAGGACACAGTATTACTGTCCGGCGTGGGGAGGCAAGGATTTACCTCCACCAAATTTGGACAGAAGGACCACTGGACTGTCGGGGTCACTTAGATCCAGCTCCTGTGTTCCAGGGACCACGCTCGTCAAGATGAGAGGGGACCCAGAGGACCGGTGATGCAGAAGTTTGGTGCCTGCATTAGCAGGGGGAAGATTCCGTTGACCCACAGGAGATTTCTTCTTGGCTTCCAGTGCAGGTTGAAGGCAGACAGCCCTCAGAGCAGGCACTACCAGGAAACAGTCGAGAAAGCCAGCAGGATTAGGCACTACAATGTTGCTGGTAGTCGTCTTGCTACTTTGTTGCGGTTTTGCAGGCGTCCTGGAGCAGTCAGCGGTCGATCCTAGGCAGAAGTCGAAGAGAGTGATGCAGAGGAACTCTGGTGAGCACTTGCATTTGTTATCTGAAGAGAAACCCACAGGAGAGACCCTAAATAGCCCTCAGAGGAGGATTGGCCACCTAACCAGGTAAACACCTATCAGGAGGGGTCTCTGACGTCACCTTCTGGCACTGGCAACTCAGAGGCCTCCATTGTGCCCTCACACCTCTGCATTCAAGATGGCAGAGGTCTGGGACACACTGGAGGAGTTCTGGGCACCACCCCTGGGGTGGTGATGGACAGGGGAGTGGTCACTCCCATTTCCCTTGTCCAGTTTCGTGCCAGAGCAGTGGCTGGGGGATCCCTGAACCGGTGTAGACTGGCTTATGCAAGGAGGGCACCATCTGTGCCCTTCAAAGCATTTCCAGAGGCTGGGGGAGGCTACTCCTCCCCAGCCCTTAACACCTATTTCCAAAGGGAGAGGGTGTAACACCCTCTCTCAGAGGAAATTCTTTATTCTGCCTTCCTGGGACTGGGCTTCCCAGACCCCAGTGGGGCAGAAGCCTGTCTGTTGGGTGGCAGCAGCGGTAGCTGCAGTGAAAACCCCTGAAAGCTAGTTTGGCAGTACCCAGGGTCCATGCTGGAGCCCCGGGGATGCATGGGATTGGCACCCTAATTCCAGATTTGGCATGGGGGTACAATTCCATGATCTTAGACATGTTACATGGCCATATTCGGAGTTACCATTGTGAAGCTACATATAGGTATTTGTTGGACTTTTTTGCTTATGCAGGGTCATCCCCAATCTTTTTGCCTCCTGCCTCCTATTTTTTCTGACCTGTTGCTGTTGGCTTTTGAACTCTGAGCACTTTACCACTGCTAACCAGTGCTAAAGTGCATATGCTCTCTCTGTAAATTGTATTGTTGATTAGTTTATCCATGATTGGCATATTTGGTTTACTAGTAAGTCCCTAGTAAAGTGCACTAGAGGTGCCAGGGCCTGTAAATCAAATGCTACTAGTGGGCCTGCAGCACTGGTTGTGCCACCCACATAAGTAGCTCTGTAATCATGTCTCAGACCTGCCATTGCAGTGTCTGTGTGCGCAGTTTTAACTGTAAATTCGACTTGGCAAGTGTACTCACTTGCCACGCCTAAACCTTCCCTTTTCTTACATGTAAGGCACCCCTAAAGTAGGCCCTAGGTAGCCCCAAGGGCAGGGTGCAGTGTATGGATAAGGTAGGACATATAGTAAAGTGGTTTATATGTCCTGACAGTGAAATACTGCCAACTTCGTTTTTCACTGTTGCAAGGCCTGTCTCTCTCATAGGATAATATGGGGGCTACCTTTAAATAGTATTAAAGCGTAGATTCCCCTAGAGAGTAGATGGACAGGTGGAGTTTGGGGTCCCTGAACTCACAATTTAAAAATACATCTTTTAGTAAAGTTGATTTTGAGATTGTGCGTTTGAAAATGCCACTTTTAGAAAGTGAGCATTTTCTTGCTTAAACCATTTTGTGACTCTGCCTTGTTTGTGGATTCCCTGTCTGGGTCAGTTTGACAGTTGGGTTGTTTTTCACCTCGCACTAGACAGTGACACAAAGGGGGCTGGGGTGTAACCTGCATTTCCTGATTAGCCATCTCTGCTAGGAGGGAGGGGTGGAGTGGTCACTCTCATCTGAAAGGTCTGTGCCTGCCTCTGACAATGCAGTCTTCAACCCCCAGGTGTGTGTCTGAGGCCTTGCCTGGGCAAGGCAGGATTTCACAAGTAGGTGTGAGTCCCCTTTGAAGAAAGGTGACTTCAAAGAGTAAAATGGGTATAAGAAGGGCACCCAAATCTACAGACTTTAGAAACACTTCTGGAACCAAGAGGAACCTCTGCCTGGAGAAGAGCTGATAGCTGAGGAAGAAGTGCTGCCCTGCCTGTGACTGTGCTTTGTGGAGCTTTCCTGCAGTGCTGCTTCTGCAAGAGTAAGAGGGCAAAGACTGGACCTTGTGTGCCTTCAATCTTCTGAGGAAATCTCCAAGGGCTTGAGTTAGAGCTTGCCTCCTGTTGTTTGAAGTCTCAGGGACAGCAAAGACTTCTCTCTGCCAGCACCTGGAGTCTCTGGAGAGACTCCTGCCCGACAAGTGGTGCCCTATCCAGTCCCAGGGCCCTTGAAAGGAAAGCTGGTGGAATCCAAGGAAATCGACTTCGGACGACTTCGGACCAACGCCACTGCTGAATCCGGTAAACGCTGCCTGCACTTGACGGCGTGACCTTCGCTGGAACGCAACGCTCTTCGCAGGCCCGACGCCGCAGCAGCCCCGCTGAAGTCCGCGACTCCGTGGAAGTCGCCGCACCACGTCGTGACCGATGCCTGTTCGAAGTGCACGGATTCAACGTTTCGCACAGACACCGCGATTCCCGACTTCGCGCATCGGCTTGTTTTCACTCTTCACCAAAGGTACTGTACTTGGGGGTCTACACGACTCCGTGTCCGGCGCCGCTGGTGTCGGCTTGTTGGGAACGACTCCGTCACGATGCCGTGTTAACATCTCATCGAAGCATTTTTGTTTCTAAGCGCTATTTTTGAGTTTAATCTTTAAAAATTCATAACTTGACTTGTGTATGTCGGATTTTTGTTGTTTTGGTCTTGTGTTGTTTAGATAAATATTTCCTGTTTTTCTAAACTGGTGTTGTGTCATTTTGTAGTGTTTACATGAAGTTACTGTGTGTGTTGGTATAAATACTTTACACCTAGCGCTCTGAAGTTAAGCCTACTGCTCTGCCAAGCTACCAAGGGGGTAAGCAGGGGTTAGCTGAGGGTGATTCTCTTTTACCCTGACTAGAGTGAGGGTTCTTGCTTGAACAGGGGGTAACCTGACTGTCAACCAAAGACCCCATTTCTAACAGTATTGACCTATGTGTAGTGCATGCGTGTAATGGTGTCCTCGCACTTACAAAGTCTGGGGAAATTGCCCTGAACCATGTGGGGGCCCCTTGGATAGTTCCAGGGTGCCCTCACACTTAGTAACTTTGCACCTCACCTTTACTAAGTGAGGGTTAGACATATGGCTGACTTATAAGTTACTTAAGTGCAGTGTAAAATGGCTGTGAAATAACGTGGATGTTATTTCACTCAGGCTGCAGTGCCAGTCCGGTGTAATATTGGTCTGAGCTACCTATGGGTGGCAAAAGAAATGCTACAGCCCATCTCCTGGAACCCCAATACCCTGGGTACCTAGGTACCATCTACTAAGGAATTATAAGGGAGTTCCAGTGTGCTAATCAGAATTGGTAAAAATGGTCACTAGCCTGCAGTGACAATTTTAAAGACAGAGAGGGCATGGGCACTGAGGTTCTGATTAGCAGAGCCTCAGTGACACAGTTAGGCACCACACAGGGAACACATACAGGCCACAAACTATGAGCACGGAGGTCCTGGCTAGCAGGGTGCCAGTGAGATATATAAAACACATGGACAAATAGGGTTTTCACTATGAGCACTGGGGTCCTGGCTAGCTGCGTCCCAGTGAGACAGTAAAAACACCCTGACATATACTTACAAACAGGCCAAAAGTGGGGGTAACAAGGCTAGAAAGAGGCTACCTTCCTACACATGTTGTTACCAATAAGTTTACAATAGTCATGGCACTTCCACTGACTCACCACCACCACACAAGAGGGAGCTTGCTGGCCAGCCTATGGATCAACTGAGTGTAACTGGCATAAGAGAACTGATGCCTTATATTCTTGATCTGCTAAAATTGACAATCCTCTCATTGAATGCCTTTTCTGCATGTGAATCAATCCTGAGCACTAGGTGATAGTACACCTCAGCCGGCTCTTCTGTGTCTGTGTATCTGTGGATTTGATGTCATGAAGCCTGGCGGATACTCTCAGAATTGTCCAGCAGAGGGGAAGCACTAGAGAAAAACAGACTGTGTGCAGGGAAGATCAAGGGCTCCATCACTACTGCAGGACACCTGAACCTGCCTGAAGATGTTTTTATAACTACAGGGACACCATTAAATCTGGGTGGGCAAGCCTGGGAAGGGAATAGGTGTCCTCTAATAGAGACATCTATATTGAGGTGCAATCTATCAGACGGTAGCTGCTATGCAGGTGCTTTGTAAAGGGATACGTTGCCGGCTTCCACATGCAATGGGTAGGAGTGCAATATATGGTGAGATTTCTAGGTTTAAAAAATCAGATTTTGCTGTGGTTTCCCATGAGCTGAATGACTATAGTTCTTTGCCCGAAATAATAACTCTGTAAAGGAAAAATGCAGAAAAACGTGGAAAGGGGAAATCTTTGGATCTTTAGTTTTATTAGCTTAGGGGTGATTACGAGTCTCTAACCCCTTACATTTTCATATTTGACACACTGCCAGTAGAGAAGTGCCATAAATAAAGGAAGATAACACAACCAGAATCTATACGTGTGAGACACAGACTTACAATTGTACAATTGTACAAAATTCACCAAGGTTTGAAAGAGTACCCTGGAAAACACTTGTAAATTCAAATTCAAATTCTAGTGACACTTAAGAATATGGGTGGCCTTCTCAGGGGTTATAAGTAGCTTGATTATAGAGGTATGAGCCACCACTGTTCAAGCACCACCAGTAGCCTGGTTTTATAGACACTGCTGATTACAGGACGTATGGTATGCCATGTCAGTGTCCGATGATGACATGACTTCCGAAACAGTGCCTATTATTTGAAGATAAGTGCTGCCTTGTAAGAGGTCCGGGGTCAGTGGTGCCATCCATTATGGGAGTGTAGATGCTGTCCTATCTTGAGGGGCACGGATTGATTTCAGGCACACCAGCCAATCATATTGTGAAAGGACCTAGCTTTAAATAGTGACATAGTTACATTACAAGGGTTCAGTCCCAACAAAGGCCAGGGTTCAAGGAACTACTCTACAATGAAAGGCATTTGGTTTCAATTCGGAGACAGTCCTCATCTTGGGAACTGGTGTGAGGATACTGAGGCACATAGCAGTTGAGTGTCCATTTTTGTAGATTGGGAGTTATGGGCTTCAGCTGTAAGCTGGAGGGTGCTCTGTGTTATTATTCAGAACCATTGGTATATCTGGATCTGCAATAGTTTTGAGGTGTGTGCTGATGCCAAGTCACTCAATCAATCAATTAATCAGTATTTTTAAAGTACGGCTACTTAACCGTGAGGGTCTCAAGGCGCTGGGGGGGAGGGGCCTCATCCGAAGAGCCACGCCTTGAGTTTCTTCCCGAAGATGGTGAGAGTTGGGCTTTCTCTGAGGTGCAGGGGGAGGTTGTTCCAGCTCTTTGCTGCAGCATAAGTAAAAGATCGTCCTCCTGGCGGTGGTTTTGCAGATGCAAGGGATCGTGGCCAGGGCCATCTGGGCAGAGTGGAGGGATCTGGCGGGGGTGTGGAAGGAGACGTGGACGTTCAGGTAGGCTGGTCCTGCATTGTGTATGGCCTTGTACGTGTGGGTGAGAAGTTTGAAGGTGACTTGCTTCTCGATCGGTAGCCAGTGGAGGGTCCTCAGGTGTTGGGAGATGTGTTCTCCGCACGGGAGGTCCAGAATGAGTCTGGCGGCGGTGTTCTGGATGAGTTGAAGTTTTTTGATGTTCCTAATTGAGGTGCTGGGGTAGAGGGCATTGCTGTAGTCGAGCTTGCTTGTGACTAAGGCGTGGGTGACTGTCCTGCGACAGTCTGCTGGGATCCATCTGAAGATCTTCCGGAGTTTGCAGAGTGTGTGCCAGCAGGAGGAGGTGACAGAGTTTACCTGGCGGGTAATGGATAGGGAGGAGTCGAGGGTTATTCCGAAAATGCGGGCATGCTCGGTCGGTGCAGGGGGGGCGCTGAGGGATGAGGATTACCATGAGTCATTCCAAGCTCAGGTGGCATTTCCGAAGATGATGAGTCCCATCTTGTCGGAGCTGAGCTTGAGGCAACTTTCTCTCATCCAGGTGGCGACGTCTTTCATGTCTGCATGAAAGTTCCTTTTGGCTGTGTCCGGGTCCTCGGTGAGGGAAATGATGAGTTGTGTGTCATTGGCACATGACATGATGTTTATACCGTGGCTTCTGATGATGGCAGCAAGAGGGGCCATGTTTGCGTTGAACAGTATGGGACTCAGTGTGATGTTCTAGCCAAAAATGTGGGTCTGGAGGTGCAGGGCCCGAATCTGACCCTCTGCATCCTCCCAGAGAGGAAGGAGTGGATCCTTTTTAGGACTATGTCATAGAGTTTGGTGTGCATTGTGCTCTGGAAGACTGTGTCAAAAGCTGCTGTGAGGTGGAAGAGTATGAGTGCTGCAGTGTGGCTGCGGACTAGGAGTAATCGAATGTCATCAGTGGCTGCCAGGAGTGCTGTCTCTGTGCTGTGATTGCTGCGGAAGGCGGACTGGGAGCTATCCAAGGAGTTGTTGGCCTTGATAAAATTCTGTGGTTGTGTGTTGATTTCTTTCTCTAGTACTTTGGTGAGGGTAGGGTAGCAGCAAGATGGGCTGGAAATTCTTTAGTTCTGATGGGTCTGCCAAAGGTTACTTCACAAGAGGGCATATTTCAGAAGGTTTCCAGTCATCAGGGAAGGTGCCCATGCTGATGGAGTAGTTGATTGTGTCACGAAGCTCGGGGCGATGGATGCGCTGGCTCTTATGTATATGTGGTGGGGCAGTGGCCCGAGGGGGCTCCGGAGTGGGTGCTGTTCATGATGTTGTCTGTTTCCTCTGGGGTGAACGTGAATCAGTCATGGATGGTCTGGGCAGGTTCAGGGGCAGAGGTCGGTCGCAGGTTTCGGTGCCAGGTGACAGAAAGCTGTTGTAGGTGTCCTGGATCTTGTGGTGGAAAAAGGAAGCGAGTATGTCACAGAGGTCCTGTGACGGGGGATGCTGGTGGCTTTGGAGGGGGTCTGTGAACTCGTTGATGACTGAGAAGAGTTCCTTCGAGTTGTGGGCGGAGGAGTTGATGCGCTCCCGGAGTGCGAGCTTCCTTGCGTTTTCCTAGTGTCGGAGCAAGTTACTACAGGTGAGCACAGGGTGGAATAGGTAAGGTTCTGCCCTATGGCTCCGCCTTCATCAGCCTTAACTTGCCACCATTGCTTCCCGCTCCAGGGAAGTGAGGGAAGAAGGATTCTGTTGTGTGGCTCACTAGTTTGTCCTGGGGTCCAGAGCTGTCAAGAGGGGGGTCGCTGAGACTAGATCTCTTTGTTAAATCCTTTAGCAGATGTGGATCAGGCACTAGATCTACTTGACCTGTGCCGGGTGTAATATCACTAAGGCAGACTCTTGATGAGTAGTCTTGATTCAGGCCTGATGATGGAGAGTGATTTGAACTAGCTAACTGTGCCGGCTGTCTTGGTTCCAACAAGTCCAAGAAAGAGGGAGAAAAATGAGTTGGTTTTGGTACAATGGACTTGTCCGCAAACTTCACCTGCACACAGGAACTCTATTCCAGGGCCATATGGATGCACCTGTGTCACTGTAGAGGACTTAGTTGCCGCTTGAGAACCCGATGACTCATGCAGTGAGCGAGCTAGTGGGCTTGGTGAACATCTGATGGTCTTAAGACTACATGATGTGCTTTCAGCTAGACCTAAGGCAGCTACTTGACTGATAACAGTTGGCTCTAAAGGAGATAGTAGCCTGCAGTTCTTGAGTTTGCTGCATAGAAGGTTGAAACCAGATTCTTGAGAAAAGAAACTTGGCATCAATTTTTGACTGATGCTTAGCGGCTGTGAGGATTTCTTGCACAGACCTGGAGCTTATTTGGCTGGTCATGGAATGACACTTCACCTGGTTTGCCATGATTGGGATACTGCCCTGTGAAGGCCCTGCTGGATCAGTGATGTTTGCTATGGCTTCAGGTATTTCAGCCTTCATTCCCCGACTTGGCTTATTTCTCTGACGAGAAGTAGGAGGGGCCCTAGTTTTTTCAGAACGTATTTTAGCTGATTCGGCCAAAGCCCTTCCTTTCTGCTATCCTTGATCTTTCTATTCCTTATTACCTTGTTGCACTCTAGCAGTGTAGCTGGCGTGTCAGTGATATCGCTAGATAGCTGGGTTAGGTAAGATGTAAGGACTCTGTAGTCTGCAGGTTGTAGAGAGGTTTTTGTAAGGAGGTATCCTGGAGTTGGCCTTGGAGTAGTGCAGATAGGCAGTTGGAAGAAAAATAGGTCATGATCGAGTCTCACCGGGGCCCCACAAGCTGCACCCAGACCTAGCTGAGCCGCTTCCATGAGAACCCTGGGGTGAACTCTCAGCGGCAGCCCACTACGACTGCCACGCTTGTGGATCACCCTTCACAGACCCAGGACACGCACAGGTTTCTCAGGCTGCGCAGGGTTACATTGGACTACACTGGGCTATACTGCTGCTAGGAGGTGCAGGAGAATGTAAGAAGATGCTGGGCATGCTGGATTCGCTCTAGGCCCTTAACCACCACCCTGCCTGCGTGCCCACCTGCCCGCCCAGACCTAAGCAGCAGCGGCTGGCAGCAAGGGCAAGGCAAGAGCTGGTGGTAATGGTAATGGTAATGGCAGTGGGATGGGATGGGTGGTAGCAAAGGGGAAAGCATGAGAAACAAGGGAAGCAAGGTGGAAAGCAAAGAGGAGCGAGGGTGGGAGAGGTGGATGAAAATGAGAGGGAGCAGAAGGCTGGAGGCAAGAGGGCAGGAAGCCAGGAGGGCAGGAGAGCAGGCCATAGCTGTAGCGTTAGCTCTATCAAGCCCAATCCAGCCTCCACTCAGACTCTCCTTTCAGTGTTCAACCAATCCACTGACCTCACCCTTGTCCCTAAACACCGCTCCCCATCGCTCTCAGCTCCCCCGCTACTCCCACCGCCGATCACCTCGGGCACAACGTGCAACATACAAGCAGAGCACATACAGCAGTTTTTGTCTCCTGGCTCCCGGCTCGCGTCTCTGCACCTCTGCACCTCGCTCGCTCACTCGTCCTGAGGCTAAATTAAACTGTTAACGATAGAGTAAATTTCTCTTGAAAGATTACTGCTGTTTATAATATTACCCATAAAAAAGTCAGCACAAACCTTTGTAGTAGGATTTACCAGCCCTCATTTATAAATTTTTTGCTAGAACATCACACCTTTTCCTCCAAGTGCATTCAAGTACTTTGCAATGGTTTTTATAAGCAATCAATAATCTATTAAGCCAAAGACCTCTTTGTCATCGCTCATGGCAAAAAAGCCTAAAAACATCCAAGGCAGAGGTGAGCTATGCCTTTGACATTGGCTTAGCAGCCTTCTTGTTAGAGTCTTGTTGCTTGTTTTTGCCTGGATATGGCTGGCAGAGTCTAGAGAATTCAATTTATGCCACTGTTTTCTTGGGACAGAAAGAAGAGTAAAAGTCCTGGCAGCTCTAGAGATGTTAGTTTTAATGTGTAGGAAGCTGGCTATTTCTATGGTGGGCCAAAATAAAGCACACTGACCAAAGAGTCTGGGCAAACTCCAAAGGTATCACAGAGGCACATATGACCGCATAAATGCTTTCTTTTGTGGTAGTGTGGTCAAGTAGTTAGGCATATTGGAGGGTAGTGCAGAGGGTAGACACACACTCAATAAAGAAATCCAACTCCAATTTATGAAAAAAACACATACATTAATATAAAATTAGATTCCAAGATCACCGGAATCAAGTGAGTACTTTTCGTGATAGGATTTTTTAGAGTTTACAAAAGTTCAGTGTGGAATTGGTGGGTGTGGTAATGTTATCCTATGAGGGGAAAAACATATATTGCTTTAGGACACTTCACAGCGACGTACAGCACTGTTATCCAGGATTTAGGGTGAGTATGGGGCAGGATCCAAGGCCACACCAACGGATGATCTCGAGAGGCTCTGGGGCATCCGAGTGCAGGGTGTGAGTTGCAGCATCTGATGTCCCATTAGCTTTAATGGGAAACAGTCCGGTCGGGAAGTTGCTGTAAGCTGGGACTGGACGCCTAATCTAGGGGAAGTCACAGGGTGGCTTGACCCTTGAGGTCCTCTGGCATGTGGGGACACCATTGGCCCATTTCTCTTCTGGCTGTGGGGCTCAGTGGAGTGGTGTCTTTTGGTGTCAGGTCCGGTGCTGGAATTACTCGTGGTTGGATGGGGGGCCCACAGAATCAGGCTGCAAGCGTGGATTGGGGGTCCAGTCCGACCAAGCCAACAAGTGAGCTTAGACTTTGAGAGGCTGGGAGAAATGGGGACACCCTTGGTCCTCTTCTCTTTAGGCCAGGGCAGACGGTTGCAGAGGTGTCCTGAGGCGTTGGGTCTTTGTCACTGTGAGAAGGTAGCCTCTTTCTAGCCTTGTTACCCCCACTTTTGGCCTGTTTGTGAGTGTATGTCAGGGTGTTTGTCACTGTTTTCACTGTCTCACTGGGATCCTGATAGACAGGCCTCAGTGCTCATAGTGAAAACACCATGTTTTCAGTATGGTTGTTATGTGTCACTGGGATCCTGCTAGTCAGGACCCCAGTGCTCATAGGTTTGTGGCCTATATGTATGTGTCACTGGGACCCTGTCACACAGGGCCCCAGTGCTCATAGGTGTGCATGTATATGTTCCCTGTGTGGTGCCTAACTGTCTCACTGAGGCTCTGCTAACCAGAACCTCAGTGGTTATGCTCTCTCATTACTTTCAAATTGTCACTAACAGGCTAGTGACCATTTTTACCAATTTACATTGGCTTACTGGAATACCCTTATAATTCCCTAGTATATGGTACTGAGGTACCCAGGGTATTGGGGTTCTAGGAGATCCCTATGGGCTGCAGCATTTCTTTTGCCACCCATAGGGAGCTCTGACAATTCTTACACAGGCCTGCCACGGCAGCCTGAGTGAAATAACGTCCACGTTATTTCACAGCCATTTTACACTGCTCTTAAGTAACTTATAAGTCACCTATATGTCTAACCTTTACCTGGTAAAGGTTAGGTGCAAAGTTACTTAGTGTGTGGGCACCCTGGCACTATCCAAGGTGCCCCCACATTGTTCAGAGCCAATTCACTGAACTTTGTGAGTGCGGGGACACCATTACACGCGTGCACTACATATAGGTCACTACCTATATGTAGCTTCACCATGGTAACTCCGAATATGGCCATGTAACATGTCTATGATCATGGAATTGCCCCCTCTATGCCATCCTGGCATTGTTGGTACAATTCCATGATCCCAGTGGTCTGTAGCACAGACCCTGGTACTGCCAGACTGCCCTTCCTGGGGTTTCACTGCAGCTGCTGCTGCTGCCAACCCCTCAGACAGGCAGCTGCCCTCCTGGGGTCCAGCCAGGCCTGGCCCAGGATGGCAGAACAAAGAACTTCCTCTGAGAGAGGGTGTGACACCCTCTCCCTTTGGAAAATGGTGTGAAGGCAGGGGAGGAGTAGCCTCCCCCAGCCTCTGGAAATGCTTTGTTGGGCACAGATGTGCCCAATTCTGCATAAGCCAGTCTACACCGGTTCAGGGACCCCTTAGCCCCTGCTCTGGCGCGAAAGTGGACAAAGGAAAGGGGAGTGACCACTCCCCTGACCTGCACCTCCCCTGGGAGGTGTCCAGAGCTCCTCCAGTGTGCTCCAGACCTCTGCCATCTTGGAAACAGAGGTGCTGCTGGCACACTGGACTGCTCTGAGTGGCCAGTGCCACCAGGTGACGTCAGAGACTCCTGCTGATAGGCTCCTTCAGGTGTTAGTAGCCTTTCCTCTCTCCTAGGTAGCCAAACCCTCTTTTCTGGCTATTTAGGGTCTCTGTCTCTGGGGAAACTTTAGATAACGAATGCATGAGCTCAGCCGAGTTCCTCTGCATCTCCCTCTTCACCTTCTGATAAGGAATCGACCGCTGACCGCGCTGGAAGCCTGCAAACCTGCAACATAGTAGCAATGACGACTACTGCAACTCTGTAACGCTGATCCTGCCGCCTTCTCGACTGTTTTCCTGCTTGTGCATGCTGTGGGGGTAGTCTGCCTCCTCTCTGCACCAGATGCTCCGAAGAAATCTCCTGTGGGTCGACGGAATCTTCCCCCTGCAACCGCAGGCACCAAAAAGCTGCATTACCGGTCCCTTGGGTCTCCTCTCAGCACGACGAGCGAGGTCCCTCGAATCCAGCGACACCGTCCAAGTGACCCCCACAGTCCAGTGACTCTTCAGCCCAAGTTTGGTGGAGGTAAGTCCTTGCCTCACCTCGCTGGGCTGCATTGCTGGGAACCGCGACTTTGCAAGCTACTCCGGCCCCTGTGCACTTCCGGCGGAAATCCTTCGTGCACAGCCAAGCCTGGGTCCACGGCACTCTAACCTGCATTGCACGACTTTCTAAGTTGGTCTCCGGCGACGTGGGACTCCTTTGTGCAACTTCGGCGAGCACCGTTTCACGCATCATTGTAGTGCCTGTTTCTGGCACTTCTCCGGGTGCTACCTGCTTCAGCGAGGGCTCTTTGTCTTGCTCGACGTCCCTTCTCTCGACAGGTCCAATTTGCGACCTCCTGGTCCCTCCTGGGCCCCAGCAGCGTCCAAAAACGCCAAACGCACGATTTGCGTGTAGCAAGGCTTGTTGGCGTCCATCCGGCGGGAAAACACTTCTGCACGACTCTCCAAGGCGTGGGGCATCCATCCTATAAAGGGGAAGTCTCTAGCCCTTGTCGTTCCTGCAGTATTCACAGTTCTTCAGCCTAGTAAGAGCTTCTTTGCACCAACCGCTGGCATTTCTTGGGCATCTGCCCATCTCCGAGTTGCTTGTGACTTTTGGACTTGGTCCCTTTGTTCCACAGGTACCCTCAGTCAGGAATCCATCGTTGTTGCATTGCTGATTTGTGTTTTCTTTGCATTTTCCCTCTAACACGACTATTTTGTCCTTAGGGGAACTTTAGTGCACTTTGCACTCACTTTTCAGGGTCTTGGGGAGGGTTATTTTGCTAACTCTCACTATTTTCTAATAGTCCCAGCGACCCTCTACAAGGTCACATAGGTTTGGGGTCCATTCGTGGTTCGCATTCCACTTCTGGAGTATATGGTTTGTGTTGCCCCTATCCCTATGTTTCCCCATTGCATCCTATTGTAACTATACATTGTTTGCACTGTTTTCTAAGACTATACTGCATATTTTTGCTATTGTGTATATATATCTTGTGTATATTTCCTATCCTCTCACTGAGGGTACACTCTAAGATACTTTGGCATATTGTCATAAAAATAAAGTACCTTTATTTTTAGTATAACTGTGTATTGTGTTTTCTTATGATATTGTGCATATGACACTAAGTGGTACTGTAGTAGCTTCACACGTCTCCTAGTTCAGCCTAAGCTGCTCTGCTAAGCTACCATTATCTATCAGCCTAAGCTGCTAGACACCCTATACACTAATAAGGGATAACTGGGCCTGGTGCAAGGTGCAAGTACCCCTTGGTACTCACTACAAGCCAGTCCAGCCTCCTACATTGGTTGTGCAGTGGTGGGATAAGTGCTTGAGACTACTTACCACTCTTGTCATTGTACTTTTCATAAGAGAAAAATATACAAAACAAGGTCAGTGTATATACACATAGCCAAAAAGTTTTGCATTTCCTCTTTTCACTCTTTTCTAAGTGCTGAAAAGTACTTCTAAACTTTCAAAAAGTTCTTAAAAGTTTAAAAAGTTTTTTCTGTCTTTCCAAAAAGTTCTGAAAACTTTTTTCTCTTTTTCTATCACTTTAACTCTCTCTAAAAAATGTCTGGCACAGGAAAAAATGTTGAACTGTCCAAACTTGCATATGATCACCTTAGCTGGAAAGGAGCAAGGAGTCTCTGCATAGAGAGAGGTTTGAGTGTAGGGAAGAATCCTTCCTTAGAACTGTTAATTAATATGCTTAGAGTACAGGATAAGGCCATGAGTGCCAAATCTGGTGAAAAAGTAGCTAATGGTTCTCAATCTGATCCAGGGACTCCCCCAGGAAAAGGTTCAGGAAAGAAACTTCTCAGCCTGCCCATTACTAGACAGTCTAGCATAGTTGGTACAGAGGTTGAATCACACCATACTGATGGTGTGCTCTCACATTATACTGGTAGCCAAGCTGTTAGGGTGCCCTCTGTAAGGGACAGGTCTCCTTCTGTTCATTCCCATCATACCTCTGTATCTAGAAATGTCCCTCCCACCCACCCTGATGACAGATTGTTAGAAAGGGAGCTCAATAGATTGAGAGTGGAACAAACCAGACTGAAGCTCAAGAAGCAACAGCTGGATTTGGATAGACAGTCTTTAGAATTAGAGAAGGAAAGACAGAAGTTGGGTTTAGATACCCATGGTGGCAGCAGCAGTATTCCCCATAGTCATCCTGCAAAAGAGCATGATTCCAGGAATCTGCACAAGATAGTTCCCCCTTATAAGGAGGGGGATGACATTAACAAGTGGTTTGCTGCACTTGAGAGGGCCTGTGTTGTACAGGATGTCCCTCAAAGGAAGTGGGCTGCTATCCTATGGCTATCATTTAGTGGAAAGGGTAGGGATAGACTCCTTACTGTGAAAGAAAGTGATGCCAATAATTTTACAGTTCTTAAGAATGCACTCCTGGATGGTTATGGCTTAACCACTGAACAGTACAGGATAAAGTTCAGAGAGACCAAAAAGGAGTCTTCACAAGACTGGGTTGATTTCATTGACCATTCAGTGAAGGCCTTGGAGGGGTGGTTACATGGCAGTAAAGTTACTGATTATGAAAGCCTGTATAACACAATCCTGAGAGAGCATATACTTAATAATTGTGTGTCTGATTTGTTGCACCAGTACCTGGTAGACTCTGATCTGACCTCTCCCCAAGAATTGGGAAAGAAGGCAGACAAATGGGTCAGAACAAGGGTGAACAGAAAAGTTCATACAGGGGGTGACAAAGATGGCAATAAGAAGAAAGATGGTGAAAAATCTCAAGATAAGCATGGGGATAAGGGTAAAACCAAAGATCCCACTTCAAATCTTAAACACTCTTCAGAGGGTGGGGATAAAACAAATTCTTCCTCTTCTTCCCAACCTGCACACATTAAAAAGCCTTGGTGCTTTGTGTGTAAAAACAGAGGCCATAGGCCAGGGGATAAGTCCTGTCCAGGTAAACCCCCTGAGCCTACCACCACTAATACATCAAGCTCTAGTGCCCCTAGCAGTAGTGGTACTAGTGGTGGGACTGCTGGCAACAGTCAAGCAAAGGGTGTAGTTGGGTTCACTTATGGGTCCATAGTGGAAACTGATGTCATCAGTCCCAAGACAGTTTCTGTCACACCTAGTGGCATTGGCCTTGCCACACTGGCTGCTTGTCCCCTTACAATGGATAAGTACAGGCAGACAGTTTCAATAAATGGTGTTGAGGCCTTGGCCTACAGGGACACAGGTGCCAGTTTCACTTTGGTGACTGACAACCTAGTGCACCCTGATCAACACATCATTGGACAACAGTATAAAATTATTGATGTCCATAACTCCACTAAGTTTCTTCCCTTAGCTATAATTCAGTTTAGTTGGGGTGGAGTTACTGGCCCTAAGCAGGTGGTGGTATCACCTAGCTTACCTGTAGACTGTCTCTTAGGTAATGACCTAGAGGCCTCAGGTTGGGCTGATGTAGAGTTTTATGCCCATGCAGCCATGCTGGGCATCCCTGAGGAATTGTTCCCTCTCATTTCAAGTGAAATGAAAAAGCAAAGGAGAGAAGGCCTGAAAACTCAGGATCCCTCTCCATCAACAGGTAAAAAGGGTATCACAGTATCCCCTAACCACCCTACCATTCAGGATACCATTCCTGTGGTGGGAGAAACCTCTCCTGGGGTGGCACCTGTTCCAAGGGAATCATCAGTTGGCAAAACTGTACTCCCTGAGGTGGAAGTACCTCTCTGTGGGATAACTAACATTGGTGAGAAAAAGAGCACCATTTTAGTTAACATGGAGCATCCCTCCAACCCTCCCAGAGAAACTTTAGTGCAGAAACTCTGCACTGCCTCACAACACTTAGGAGAGCATCCCTGCCCTAGTGTGGAGCTGATAGGACAGCATCCCTGCCCTGCTCCAACTCAAGAGAAACAGCATCCCTGTTCTCTCTTCCAGCCAAATGGACAAAGTTTTTGTCCAGCTATGGCTTTACTGAGACAGCATCCCTGTCTGGCATTTCCATCACTACAAATAGGTTCAGTGGACAATTCCCACTGCTCTAAACTAAAACTTACTGATAGAAACTCTGAAAATACATCTTCACATTGTTGCTTAGCTAAAAAACTTCAAACAGGGTGGTTTACATCCCCACAGGGAAGTAACCATATAGTGGATGATAAAGGGAGTAACCAGTCTATTGCAGAGCTACTCTCTACTTATCACCACTTAGACAATAAAGTCTCAACTGGCCAAGGTTAGCCTTATTGTCCTTCGTTTGGGGGGGGGGTGTGTGAGAAGGTAGCCTCTTTCTAGCCTTGTTACCCCCACTTTTGGCCTGTTTGTGAGTGTATGTCAGGGTGTTTGTCACTGTTTTCACTGTCTCACTGGGATCCTGATAGACAGGCCTCAGTGCTCATAGTGAAAACACCATGTTTTCAGTATGGTTGTTATGTGTCACTGGGATCCTGCTAGTCAGGACCCCAGTGCTCATAGGTTTGTGGCCTATATGTATGTGTCACTGGGACCCTGTCACACAGGGCCCCAGTGCTCATAGGTGTGCATGTATATGTTCCCTGTGTGGTGCCTAACTGTCTCACTGAGGCTCTGCTAACCAGAACCTCAGTGGTTATGCTCTCTCATTACTTTCAAATTGTCACTAACAGGCTAGTGACCATTTTTACCAATTTACATTGGCTTACTGGAATACCCTTATAATTCCCTAGTATATGGTACTGAGGTACCCAGGGTATTGGGGTTCCAGGAGATCCCTATGGGCTGCAGCATTTCTTTTGCCACCCATAGGGAGCTCTGACAATTCTTACACAGGCCTGCCACGGCAGCCTGAGTGAAATAACGTCCACGTTATTTCACAGCCATTTTACACTGCTCTTAAGTAACTTATAAGTCACCTATATGTCTAACCTTTACCTGGTAAAGGTTAGGTGCAAAGTTACTTAGTGTGTGGGCACCCTGGCACTATCCAAGGTGCCCCCACATTGTTCAGAGCCAATTCACTGAACTTTGTGAGTGCGGGGACACCATTACACGCGTGCACTACATATAGGTCACTACCTATATGTAGCTTCACCATGGTAACTCCGAATATGGCCATGTAACATGTCTATGATCATGGAATTGCCCCCTCTATGCCATCCTGGCATTGTTGGTACAATTCCATGATCCCAGTGGTCTGTAGCACAGACCCTGGTACTGCCAGACTGCCCTTCCTGGGGTTTCACTGCAGCTGCTGCTGCTGCCAACCCCTCAGACAGGCAGCTGCCCTCCTGGGGTCCAGCCAGGCCTGGCCCAGGATGGCAGAACAAAGAACTTCCTCTGAGAGAGGGTGTGACACCCTCTCCCTTTGGAAAATGGTGTGAAGGCAGGGGAGGAGTAGCCTCCCCCAGCCTCTGGAAATGCTTTGTTGGGCACAGATGTGCCCAATTCTGCATAAGCCAGTCTACACCGGTTCAGGGACCCCTTAGCCCCTGCTCTGGCGCGAAAGTGGACAAAGGAAAGGGGAGTGACCACTCCCCTGACCTGCACCTCCCCTGGGAGGTGTCCAGAGCTCCTCCAGTGTGCTCCAGACCTCTGCCATCTTGGAAACAGAGGTGCTGCTGGCACACTGGACTGCTCTGAGTGGCCAGTGCCACCAGGTGACGTCAGAGACTCCTGCTGATAGGCTCCTTCAGGTGTTAGTAGCCTTTCCTCTCTCCTAGGTAGCCAAACCCTCTTTTCTGGCTATTTAGGGTCTCTGTCTCTGGGGAAACTTTAGATAACGAATGCATGAGCTCAGCCGAGTTCCTCTGCATCTCCCTCTTCACCTTCTGATAAGGAATCGACCGCTGACCGCGCTGGAAGCCTGCAAACCTGCAACATAGTAGCAATGACGACTACTGCAACTCTGTAACGCTGATCCTGCCGCCTTCTCGACTGTTTTCCTGCTTGTGCATGCTGTGGGGGTAGTCTGCCTCCTCTCTGCACCAGATGCTCCGAAGAAATCTCCTGTGGGTCGACGGAATCTTCCCCCTGCAACCGCAGGCACCAAAAAGCTGCATTACCGGTCCCTTGGGTCTCCTCTCAGCACGACGAGCGAGGTCCCTCGAATCCAGCGACACCGTCCAAGTGACCCCCACAGTCCAGTGACTCTTCAGCCCAAGTTTGGTGGAGGTAAGTCCTTGCCTCACCTCGCTGGGCTGCATTGCTGGGAACCGCGACTTTGCAAGCTACTCCGGCCCCTGTGCACTTCCGGCGGAAATCCTTCGTGCACAGCCAAGCCTGGGTCCACGGCACTCTAACCTGCATTGCACGACTTTCTAAGTTGGTCTCCGGCGACGTGGGACTCCTTTGTGCAACTTCGGCGAGCACCGTTTCACGCATCCTTGTAGTGCCTGTTTCTGGCACTTCTCTGGGTGCTACCTGCTTCAGCGAGGGCTCTTTGTCTTGCTCGACGTCCCTTCTCTCGACAGGTCCAATTTGCGACCTCCTGGTCCCTCCTGGGCCCCAGCAGCGTCCAAAAACGCCAAACGCACGATTTGCGTGTAGCAAGGCTTGTTGGCGTCCATCCGGCGGGAAAACACTTCTGCACGACTCTCCAAGGCGTGGGGCATCCATCCTCTAAAGGGGAAGTCTCTAGCCCTTGTCGTTCCTGCAGTATTCACAGTTCTTCAGCCTAGTAAGAGCTTCTTTGCACCAACTGCTGGCATTTCTTGGGCATCTGCCCATCTCCGAGTTGCTTGTGACTTTTGGACTTGGTCCCTTTGTTCCACAGGTACCCTCAGTCAGGAATCCATCGTTGTTGCATTGCTGATTTGTGTTTTCTTTGCATTTTCCCTCTAACACGACTATTTTGTCCTTAGGGGAACTTTAGTGCACTTTGCACTCACTTTTCAGGGTCTTGGGGAGGGTTATTTTGCTAACTCTCACTATTTTCTAATAGTCCCAGCGACCCTCTACAAGGTCACATAGGTTTGGGGTCCATTCGTGGTTCGCATTCCACTTCTGGAGTATATGGTTTGTGTTGCCCCTATCCCTATGTTTCCCCATTGCATCCTATTGTAACTATACATTGTTTGCACTGTTTTCTAAGACTATACTGCATATTTTTGCTATTGTGTATATATATCTTGTGTATATTTCCTATCCTCTCACTGAGGGTACACTCTAAGATACTTTGGCATATTGTCATAAAAATAAAGTACCTTTATTTTTAGTATAACTGTGTATTGTGTTTTCTTATGATATTGTGCATATGACACTAAGTGGTACTGTAGTAGCTTCACACGTCTCCTAGTTCAGCCTAAGCTGCTCTGCTAAGCTACCATTATCTATCAGCCTAAGCTGCTAGACACCCTATACACTAATAAGGGATAACTGGGCCTGGTGCAAGGTGCAAGTACCCCTTGGTACTCACTACAAGCCAGTCCAGCCTCCTACAGTCACCAGGTCACTCATGGGTGACGAAGGGTCTATAGAAAAAGGCTGCAGATGCTGTCAGGAAGCCCACAGAGAACAAACTCAAGGTAGTCTTCGTCTCTGGAAGTCCTAGGGACCAAGTTAACACCATTGGCCAACTACAGCTGGGCTAGGTGGCTCAGGTACAGTGATGATGTCCGGCATTGGATTTTGGCAGTCCTGGTTGCCTGCAGATGCCGGGAACTCCTCTGCTCAAGGGAGTTCTTCTTGGCGATTTGCAAAACACTGGCAGCTGTCCCGATATCTTGGAGGCTGTAGCTGCAGGACAGGTTAGTTGTTCCTCGAGGGTCAGGTGCAGAAGGCAGGCTAGCAGGGTTGGCATCAAGTTCAGCAGGCTTCTTGTCCACTCCTTTTGTGTCCAGCTAAGATCTGAAGGCCTGGTATCAGGGGGTCCCCTAAATACTCAATTGGCTACTTACCCTTGAGGGTCACTACATCCCCTAGATGACCTCTGTCCTGGAATTCGTAATTTTACCATACACAAGATGTTGGAATTTCTAATGTTGTGTTCGTTTCAGGCTGGTCATCCTAGGGGTGTGTCCAGCCTGCAAATGCAACATGCCTCCTACACAGCTAATTTTCCCGCCGGTCCAGGTGCCAAATGGGCCCTGGGGCAGGGGGGGTCAGAATTTTCCTCTGAGGTGCGCCAGATCTGCATACCAAAGGCGGTGGGCTTCTTTGAAGCTTCCTACCTTGGAATGAAGATTTGTGGGTCATCCTGTTGGGAGGGGTCTACAACACCCCTGCAAAGCGATCCTTTGTTTCTGACCTTCAGAGAGCAAAGGCTTTCACCCCTGGGGGGGCAGAAATTTGTCTGTTGGTAGCAGACTGTCTAGAACTAGTCAGTTGGCCCACCAACAGTTGGTTGATTTTCAAGAGTCACATCTAAGGTGCCCTCTGGGTGTATGTCTTAATAAATCAATCACTAGAATCAGTGAGGGTTTAATATTACGAGATGCTTGATACCAAGGGCCAGATGTAGTAAGAAAAGGGTTTGCAACTCGCATTTTGCGAGTCGCAAACCCATATGCAGAATGGTGTCCGTGACCACAATGAGGTGGGCTGCAATTTGCGACCCCCTTGCGATTGCCTGCACTCACAGGGATGGTGGCCTGCTGGAGAAAAGCAGACCACCATGTCTGTGACTGCTTTTTTAATAAAGCAGTTTTCTTTTTTGTATTGCAGCCCGTTTTCCTTAAAGAAAAACGAGTTGCATTACACTCGGAAAAATGAAACCATTTGGTTTCATTTTCTCAGAGCAGGCAGTGGTCCATTGGATCCCCGATGATCTGAAAAGATCTCACCAGTCTCCGTCTGTGCATCATTTCGCTAGCCGTGGGCGTCGATCTCCCGGTTGCATTGCAAGCAAATTTTGATTTTCAGCCGCAAAGCCGGCGGCGTGCTGATTTTTTCAGCCGCAGTTCAGAGTCGTGTCGATCTTTTCCCCGCACCACAGTCAGTGTGTGGATTTCTCACATTTGGGCTGCCAGCTTCTCTTTTCAGGGAAAAGTCCAGTCCAGTCTTTGTCCTCTAGCACAGGCAGAAGCAGCAACTGCAGGATAGATCCACAAAGCACAGTCACAGGCAGGGCAGCTCTTCTTCCTCAGCTCTTCAGCTCTTCTCCAGGCAGAGGTCCTATGGTTTCCAGAAGTGTTCTAAAGTCTGTGGTTTTGGGTGACCTTCTTATACCCATTTTGCCGTTTGAAGTAGGCTTACTTCAAAGGAAAGTCTCTCTTGATTGTGAAATCCTGCCTTGCCCAGGCCAGGTCCCAGACACACACCAGGGGGTTGGAGACTGCATTGTATGAGGGAAGGCACATCCCTTTCAGGTTTGAATGACCACACCTCCTCTCCCTTCTAGCACAGATGGCTCATCAGGAAATGTAGACTACACCCCAGCTCCCTTTGTGTCACTGTCTAGTGAGAGGTGCAACCAGCCCAACTGTTAAACTGACAGGGAATCCACAAACAGGCAGAGTGACAGAAATGGTTTAAGCAAGAAAATGCCCACTTTCTAAAAGTGGCATTTTCAAACACACAATCTTAAAATCAACTTTACTTTAAGATGCATTTTGAAATTGTGAGCTCAGAGACCCCAAACTCCCCATGTCTATCCGCTCCCAAAGGGAATCTACACTTTAATCAGATTTAAAGGTAGTCTCCATGTTAACCTATGAGAGGGACAGGCCTTGCAACAGTGAAAATCAAATTTAGCAGTATTTCACTGTCAGGACATATTAAACACATTACTGTATGTCCTACCTTAACCATACACTGCAACCTGCCCTTGGGGCTACCTAGGGCATAACATTAGGGGTGCCTTACATGTAAGAAAAGGGAAGGTTTAGGCCTGGCAAGTGGGTACACTTGCCAAGTCAAATTTACAGTTTAAAACTGCACACACAGACACTGCAGTGGCAGGTCTGAGACATGATTGCAGGGCTACTTACATGGGTGGCACAACCAGTGCTTCAGCCCCACTAGTAGCATTTGAATTACAGGCCCTGGGCACCTCTAGTGAGCTGTACTAGGGACTTACTAGTAAATCAAATATGCCAATCAAGGATGAACCAATTACATACACATTTTGTATAGGAGCACTTGCACTTCAGCACTGGTTAGCAGTGGTAAAGTGCCCGGAGTAACAGAGGCAAAAAGTTAAGGGAGACCACGCCAAAGATGAAAAGTCTAACAGTGACCTTTACATATTACATGTAGTGCGTAGGGGACATGGCACACAAGCTGTATGCCATGTTTTGTTTTCACTTTTAAAAGCACCTTGTCATGCAGCCTGCAATGGCAGTCTGCATGAGGTTGGTCCCTTAGAGTGGCACAAGCTGTGCTGCAGCTGTTAGGGCATCTCTGCAGGACCTATAACTTAGGCACCTTGGGTACCACTTACTAGGGACTTACATAGGGTGCTACAGGGCTATTTACTTCAAGTGGTTAGCAGGAACCCACTGCATGTCAAAGTTCCATCAAAAGCCAGGCAAAAAGTGGGGGGTGCTGCAACCAGAACCCATCTTCCTATATGCCCCAAATTATGTACTGACTATGTCACCAGGAAGTGGGTGGATACTTGAAGGTTGGATAGTTTAGAAAACACATGGTGTAAAAGATTTCCCGCTGTGTGAGTCATATCCACCATTAATTAAACAAATTTCATAGCTGGCAGGTCATCAGTAAAATTTTGAATACCATTGCCATTAGTCTGATTGAAATGTAAATTTAAATCACCAATAATGTTAAGATTAGATTATTTGAGTGCCAATGGGGACGTATAATCTTTTAATGTTTCTCTGAAATGTTTGAGAGGACCTGGAGTTCTGTAAATCAAAAGCCTCGAAAAGGTAAACATTTTATTAACAGCACACTTTCACAGTCTTGGATGGAGCATGATGTTATACTGCACTCAAAAATGAATGAATAATAATAATAATCACAATGCCACCTTTCCAACCGTAAGGCCGGTTACATCTTTTAATGCAGTAGCCCGGAGGGTGAGCTAATCCTGATTCAGCATGTGTAGACTAGTTAACCCAGGTGCCTGTAAGAAACAATGCAGCTGATTTTTGAGCCCCTAATACCTCCTTGCGCTACATTAGTGTAATTTTTCATATGCCAATGTAGCCCAACGAAGCCAAAATCGCAGAGCCAAATTTACAAAGTGGCACAACGCAGGGGCAGGTGGGTTCAGAGAGGTCCTGCCTTTCGCAGACCAGCAGCATGTTAGTTGCGCACATTCGTGAACTGGCCCCTGTTTTTAAGGTCAATAGGGTGCATTAGGAGGCAGAAAATGGCAGCCACTAGAATACTGACTGTCTTTGTCAACGGCCTAACTAAAATGGCTGAAAGGGAATATTATATAAATGGTAAGCGCAATAACTAATCAGCACCCCACCATAGATCCTCCTTCCCCAATAGATCAAATGGGTGCAATGTTTTAAAAAAATAGGGCATGTACTTTTAAGTTTTACATGTTCTGATAGTGAAAATTCAATTTTCACTATATAAGGCCTATCTCTCCCATAGGATAACATCGGTTCCCATTTGTAAGCTGTAACTTACAAATGGGAACAGGTCAACAGTTCATGTTTGGTGTCTTCTGAATTGTGAAGAAAAATCCTGTTTTATGGTAAAGTCGTATTTTCAATTAGAATTTAAAAAATGCCCCTTTTCGAAAATTGCCATTTCCCTGTCTTTGTCATTAAGTGCTTGCAGCCTGTGTGTGGGTCATATGACTGGGTTGGCTGATGGTCTTGGTGTATTCCTCTTAGACAGCCACATATGATAGAAACTTTAGGACTGTCTGGATGGGCCACCACTAGCCGGATGGGAGGGTAGAGAGGCACAGCCCTAGTCACACCTGAATAGGTGTGACCTGCCTTCACACAAAGAAATGCATGCCTCCTGCAGGTAGTCTGGAGCCAACGTTGAGGAGGCAGGAAACTGTACACTTCGAAGGGAAACCTCTAGAAGCTTCTCCCACTTCAAAGGAGACACCATGTGTAAATACTGGACTTCAGACAGCAACTCTTCGGTACAATTTTGGACCTGTGGAAGACTGCTAGGAAGAAGGACTGCTGTACTGCTGAAAGGACTCCCTCTCTGCTGGAGTCTGGCCCTGCAGGAATGCTATCTGCTGTGCTGGCATACTGCCTGGTGCCCTGTTGCTTAGGTGAGAATACTTATAGAAGGGAAGACTCGAGATTGATATGAGTTGTACAGGCCGATATCTTTGCTAAATGCAGACACAATTTTTTTTATGAAGGTCCTAGCCACAAGGCTGAGGGCAGTAATACTCAATTTAGTGCAGTGCACCCGGACCAAAGGGGGTTTATGGTGAGTTGCTTGACTAAACTGTGATGGCTTCATAATAATACTGCATACGTACAGAGGCTGGGTGAACCCAGGGTGATAGTCTTGATAGATGCCAAAAAGGCATTTGACTCAACGGAGAGACCCTACCTGTTTGGCATCCAGGCTAAAATGGGGTTTGCACCTATGTATATCAGATTGATCAAACTGCTGTATGAAAGACCTAGAGCTAAAGTGAAACTTAACAGCTTTGTCTCCCAATGGTTCCAGATTAGGAGGAGCACAAGACAAGGATGCCTGTTGTCAATTATGTTGTTCGTGCTGGCGATAGAGGAGCTGGCAGAATGGATGCACATAGATGCCCAGGTATTGTGCTGGCCAATTGGCACAGGCTGGGAGGAGCATATTTCTTTATACACCAATGACATCTCATTGTACCTAACAAACTTGTGGTAATCACACGCTCACCTAAAGGATATCTTCCAAATTTTCAGTAGATACTCCGACTTTATGGTCAATTGGAAAAAGTCCCAACTGTATCCGATGGGTGGTTGGAGACTGGTGGGGACCCTGTCTCTTCCACTTATGGGTGGAGCCCCGGAGATTTAAGCACTTGGCAATTTGAATCACCAGGAATGTGGCCAAGGACTGTAAGGCAAACTTGTTGCCCATGGTTCAGCGACTGGAAGGGGATGTGCGACATTAGCATACACTGTCTCTGTACCCTAATGGGACGTGGACCGATGTTTAAGATGATAGCGTTACACTGGCTTCTCTATGTTCTTCAAAATTCCCCACATAAGGTTCAGGAAGCTCCACTTGCTAAGGTGGATGCACTAGTTAGAACACTGCTTTCGGGGGAGGGGCAGATCCAGCTCACACTGAAGGCTCTTCAGCACAGCAAATATGATGGAGGCATAGCCCTTCTGAACACTAGGAATGCAGGCGCAGGCTGGAGTGGTCAATGACTTGGCATACTCATATTGGAATGACCCAGCGTTCTGCCTAGACCAGAAGAGAATTGGAGACAGGAGCTATCTACATGCACTATATGGGGGAAAGTTGGACTCAAAGGGGGGACCCTCGAGGAGGATTGTGAAGGACACCTGGGGCAGACTATTCAGGGAAATGAAGTGGGATAAAAGACTGACCCTCAAAACACATTTGTGGGATGTATTTGGCTAAGATCGGTGTTGACGCTTAGGGGGTTTAGGCGATAGGACGCTATTGGCATTTCCAAACTGGTGGATGTCTGAAACGCAAATTGTGTAGTATCGTTTGATTACGTTCAGAGAGAATATAAGATGCCAATGTCCTAGTGGTTGAGATATAGATAGCTGAGACACGCACTCCGGGAGTGCATACCCAATGAGGAAGAAACCCAAGAAGATTCCTCCCTGGACTTCATCTTCTGGATTGCTGAATTAGGTAAAAACTCATATCACTCACCTATAGTAATGAGAAATATGTAGGGCCCTCTGACAAGACTGGAAGAGCAACGGAAACAGGATGTGAAGGAAATGGATAAAGAGGACAGGCAGACAGTTCTTGAATTTCCTGCAGAAGTTACGATTAAGACAAGTTACATCCTCATCCAATGCAAAATAGTTAACAGGATGTTTTATACAAAGGTCCTACTCCACAAAATAAAGAGAGCAGAACATGCACTGTGCCTACGAGGATGTGGGTCAGAATGCACAATTTTCCACACACTGTGGGATTATCTCAGGCTGCACCCGTTCTGGGGGGAAGAGTACGAGTCCTGGAAGATACAGGTGGGTGGCTCCTGGATCTGCAGCTCAGACGTGTCATACAGGGCATATGGGGTCCCTCAGGTTTAACGTGGAGTCGGAAGACACTAGTTAACGTGGGCTGTATGGTAGCGAAGCAGGATTTAGCTCAAAAGTGGGGAGATGGGACCCCTCTCAGATAGAGGGATTGGGAGATAGGTATAGAACTCTGCAAGTTGATGGAAAGAGAGATTTACAAAGGGAGGAGATGCCTGAGAAAAGTTGAAAAGATTTGGGGCACTTGGGTAGTGACCTGAATGTAATGCAAGGGAACTGCATGTGGGTGGGAGTCACACAGTGGTAGGAAGCTCATGAGACTGGCACCACAACAAGCAGAGGGGCCTTGGAATGATCGCATTTAGTGTAGGGAGGGCGGGAGAGACAAGATGGCCAGGGACACAGTAGTGGCAGAGGACACTACATGCTAGGTTAAGGTGCTGGGAGGAGGGAGAGCTGGAGCGGGATGAATTGCAGTAAGATGCAGAACTATAACTGTTCAGAAACACAACGTGCATGGCCGTTTTCTTTTCTGATAAAAAGCAACAAAACAGAAGCAGTTTAACAAAGGAAATGGATGTAGAGATTGATACAGTTAGAGATAACCAACCTAATTACAGTATGAATATATAATGATACTCAGTTTTTTGCATTGATTGACATGACAATTGCGACTGCATGGTTATGAGAGCTGCTATGTAAATGCCATGCGTTGATACTCTGCAACTGATGCAAAAGTTGAGTTTAAAAATAAAAATTGTTTTAAAAATAATCAGACTTTACCATTAAAGAGGGTTTTAAAATACAAATCTTTAGATATCAAACTCAACATTCCTACTTGCTACCGATAATTTATTACTTATTACATGTACTAAGGTAACCCAGTCTTATCCTATAAAAGAGGTGCAGTAGTGAAACAAATGTAAGGGTTTTCCATACTAGGAAATGTCAAACTTAAATGTACATGTCCAACTTTATAAATACACTGCCCACTGCACTCTGCGCTCTGTAGGGCCTATCCTAGGGATGACTTCTATGTCTTAAAAAGAAAGGTTTGGGCCTGAAAAGTATTTATTTTGCCAGGTCGAAATGGCACTTTAAACTGCTCACACAAATTACAATTGCATGCCTGAGACCGGTTTAAAATGGCACAAAAAGTGCTGGAGGCTCACTAGTATTGTTTAATTGATAGGCCCTGGCTACATGTAGTACCACTTTAATAGTCGTTTACACGTAAATTAAATGTGCCAATTGGGTGTAAGCCACTATTACCATGTTTGAAGAGTGAGCACACACACGTTATCACTTGTTAGCAGTGGTAAAGTGCAGAGTCCCAAGGGGAATAAAAATGAGTTCTGCAAAAATGAAGGAGGAAGGCAAAACGTTTGGGGGAATACCTCCCTAACACTGACATGTCTGACTGTTACTAACAATAACATTTATTTCTCTGATTTAATTTATTAGGATCTTACAAAATGCAGACCTCGCGTATTAATACATAACCATAGACATGCGAATACACATCAACCCAAATTAATTCTGCACATCTCATCGCCATTCACACTTTTATGTATGAATCATATTTAGCACTCTGGGTATTTAATGAGCTCTTTTCAATATAAACTGATTGCTCATACAATTAGTTGTAGTAATCCATATTTACTATAGGAAATGCATGCATCAAAGCCACGGATATCAAACTGGAATAGAATGGGTAAATGTTTCATATTGTCATATATTCACACTAATTCTTCGTCATTTTCTTCTGGGAAGTCAAAGTATTTTATTCTAAATGCCTGAGAAGATGTAATTCCAGAATATGGTAGGGTTATTAAAATTTCAAAGCCACTTTGATTTTAATTTCTCAATTATAGATCATCAGTGAGTGGAGAGCGACATGTTAAACCCCAGTAATAGTTCTTAATACCATATATGTCAAGAATATAATGAATCATCCCTCGTTCATTGAACAGTTCATTTACAGTCAGGTGGTAGCCATCATGACTCCGTGTGAGGGATTTGGACGATTTGCTTTTTTATTTTATTTTGTCCTTATTCTCAACTATCAACTGTTTTTTGGGAGCGGGGGTATGAGTAGATTTGAGTGAATTTGATCCTGTGCAAAAAAACCTTGGTACTAATTAGATCTGCTGCAAATTGTTAATCCTGTCAATTTTTCCCTAAGAAATTAGCACTCAAGAAACTGCAAAAAATGAATCACAAATAGAACGAATTCAGTTCTCCATTAAATCAAATAATGAAACTAAACAAATTATTTGCAAAAAAAACGATTCATCCAAAAAATTGCAAACTCCTATTAGAAAATACACATCAGGGGAGTAAAGGTTGAGAGTGTGCAAAATAGGAGTTGATTTCTTCGACACATTTTGTTACTTTTGAAAAAATCTTTGACATTTCTGTCCAATTTGTTATGCATATAAAGCTTTTAACCTCTTCGCTGCCAGGCCTTTTCCCCCTTAGGTGCCAGGCCTTTTTTTTGGCTATTTGAGTCAGTTTGCGCTTTGGCCCTCATAACTTTTTGTCCACATAAGCTACCCACGTCAAATTTGCATCCTTTTTTTATAACATCCTAATGGTTCTAGAGGTAACCGGAGTTTGTGGGCTCCCTGAAGGAGACCAAGAAATAAGCCAAAATATTGCCAACATTTTGTTTTTTTTCAAAGAAATTGGAAAAAAGGGCTGCAGAAAAGGGCTTGTGGTTGCTCCCCTGAAAATGGCATCAACAAATAGTTTGTGGTGCTGAAATCACCAGTTTCCCAGCTTCCAGGAACAGACAGACTTGAATCAGAAAACCACATTTTTCAACACAATTTTGGCATTTTACTGGGACATACCCCATTTTTACTATTTTTGGTGCTTTTAAACCTCCTTCCAGTTAGTGACAGAAATAGGTATGAAACCAATGTTGGATCCCGGAAAGATATACATTTCTGAAATGTAGACAACATTTTGAATTCAGCAAGGGGTCAGTTGTGTAGATCCTACACGGTTTTCCTATAGAAAATAACAGCTAAAATAAAAGAATATTGAAATTGAGGTGAAAAAACAGTCATTTATCTCCACTTTTTACTCTGTAACTGACTGCGATGTCAGATTTGTGAAAACAAAATACCGTTACATCTGCTGGACCCTTATGGATGTGGGGATATATAGGGCTTGGAGGTTTTTCAAGAACCCTAGGTTCCCAGAGCCAATAAAGGAGCAGCAGCTTGCAATGGGTTTTCCTTGTATACCTGGTATACAGCAATTCATTTGGTGAAATATTAAGAGTGAAAAAAAGGTATCAAGGAAACCTTTGTATTTCCGAAATGGGCACAAGATAAGATGTTGAGAAGCAGTGGTTACTTTCACATCTCTGAATTCAGGGGTCCCCATACTAGCATGTGAATTACAGGGCATTTCTCAAATAGTTATCTTTTTTACACACTGTCTTACATTTGGAAGGAAAAAATGTAGAGAAAGACAAGGGCCAATAACCCTTATTCTGCTATTCTGTGTTTCCCCAAGTGTCCTGATAAAAATGATACCTCACTTGCTGGGTAGGCCTAAAGCCTGCGACTGGATACGCAACATGGATACATCACACATTTACATTGAAAACTGACGTGTTTTTTGTAAAGTGCCTAGCTGTGAATTTTGATCTCTAGCTCAGCCGGCACCTAGGAAAACCTACCAAACCTGTGCATTTTAGAAAACTAGACAACTAGCGGAATCTAAGTTGGGGTGAGGTGTGGGGCTCTCACCAATTTCTGTCACCCAGAAACCTTTGCAAACCTAAAAATTTGGCCAAAGAACATTGTTTCCTCACATTTCAGTGACAGAAAGTTCTGGAATCTGAGAGGAGCCACAAAATTTCCTTCCACCCAGTGTTCCCCCAAGTCTCCGATAAAAATGGTACCTCCTAGAGCCCACGAAAGGAAATGCTCCCAAACATTATGTGGACACATCAAAATGATCAAATACTAAACCATCTGTTTTTGCGGGGTGCACCTGCGTTTTTGGTCCTGGGCTCAGCAGCCATGCAGGGAAACCTACCAAACCCAAACATTCCTGAAAAATAGACACCCGAGGGAATCCAGGGAGATGTGACTTGCGTGGATCCCCCAGTGTTTTCCTACCCAGAATTCTCAACAAACCTCAAATTTAGCTAAAAAAATCACATTTTTCCCACATTTCTTTGTGGTATCACTGCACCGGGACTTATTTCCTACTACCCAACGTTCCCCTCAGTCTCCCGGTAAAAATGATGCCTCATTTGTGTAGGTGGGCCAAGTGCTTGTGACAGGGAAGAGCCAAAAATTGAGGGGGAACCAAAGCGGGTCCAAAAGGGCAGTTTGAAAAAAAACATTTTAGGCTGACAAGTGGGGCAGAATTTATATCGGTATAGATCCAACAATGCTGGGTGGTTGGAATTTTGTGGATTTCTGCAGATTCTGGAAGCTTCCATCACAAAAAATGTTGGAAAAATCTTTGATTTCCAGCAAAGATGGAGGTTTGCAGGGCAATGTGGGTAAGAAAATGGTGCGGATGCATGTGAAACACACCACCCTGGGCTCACCCAGATGTTTAGTTTTCAGATGTGTCTAGGTCTTTTGGATTTTTCTACATGGCAGCATCCCAAAGTCTAAAAAGTGCAGCCCTCACAATGCACAGTGGGACGATTTTGAGAGTTAAACCAGCTCTCCTGGCCATACCCCCACCCTCTTTTTTTGAAAAACAAATCTTCCCTGGTCTCTGGTGGGCTTTCTGCCCCCCTAGGGGGCAGATGGGTCTTCCAAAAATAGGCCGATCTGCCCCCAAGGCAGATATGGCCAACAGTAATGTGCCCCCATGGTGAGCGACCTTTGCCCAAGGGGCTGCCCCACCAAACAAAACACAACCATACACACAAACCAGTCCCTGGTGCCTGAGTGGTTTCTGTCCCCCCTAATAGAAATAGGCCGATCTGCCCCCAAGGGGAGCAGAAATGGCCTAAAATAAATTTGCCCCCAGGGGAGTGACCCTTGCCTAAGGGGTCACTCCCCACATATAAAAAAAAAAAAAAGAAAAAAAGATCCCTGGGGTCTAGGGGTTTCTGCCCCACCGCACCGGGGGGCAGATCAGCCTAATTACAAAAGGCCGTTCTGCCCCGAAGGGCAGCAGAAATGGCCTAAAACAAATTTGCCTCCCCCAGGGGAGCGACACTTGCCTAAGGGGTCACTCCCTTCACGTGAAACTGACAACAAAGAATTACTGGTGTCTTAAAAATAGACTGATCTGCAGAGAGGTAATTTTGCCCCCAGGAGAGTGAACCTTGCCTAAGGGGTCGCTCCCCACATATAAAAAAAACAAAAAACAAACAAGAAAAAAAAAAGATCCCTGGTGCCTAATGGCCATTTCTGCTGCCCAATCGAGATTGCTGAGAGAGACATGAAAGGAGAGGAAAGGCCTTTCCTCTCCTTTCATGCCTCTCTCTTCCCATTTCCATGTGATTGGAGGAGAAATGTTTTTGCATTTTTCCTCTGATCTGCGCTGGTAGCTGAACTTCCAGCGCGGAGGGGTAGGCCTCTGATGAGGTGAGCGCACAATCGCGTGCTGACGTCATCAGATGCCACAGGGCCGTGGTGTGGGGGTAGAAGGGGAAGCGATTCCCCTTCCATCCCTGCCCAGGGGAGGGGGATTGGGGAGTGGGGTGCGAGGCCCCTGGGGGGAGCGCTAGCGCTTTCCCCGAGGCTCCCTACCTGGACGTAATGTTTACGTCCTGGGCACCGGAGCGGTGGTGCCCCACATCCTGGGCACCCGAGCGGTGCTGCCCAGAATGTAACCGTTACGTCCAGGGCACCCAAGGGGTTAAAAAAAGTATGTAACTAAGGAGCGTATTTATACTTTTTGATGCAAATCTGCACTAACACAGTTTTGCATCAAAAAGTTAAGCACTGGCTTGCGCCATTCCTGAGTGCCAGCCGGGTGCCATATTTATTTGTATTTTCATTTAGTATTTATAAAGCGCATTCCGGCCGTAGCATCGAAGGGCTGAGTATGAAATGAGTAACTGCTACTGGCAGAAGCCAAGCGAGGGAGCTTTAATATGAAATGAGCTGCAGTGTTTTGGATCAACTGAAGCTTCTTAAGAGAAAAATTGTCCAGACTGAGCATGGAATTTTGGATTTATGGAATGGCGCAAGCCGGTGCAAAGGGTGGACTAGCGTAAAAAAAAATGATTCTTGCCGGGTGGGGGTGGCAGTTCAGGAGAAGGGGGTTTTGCACCAAAAAATTACGTTAGGCTGGCTAGAGGCAAAAAAATGCCTCTAACCAGCCTAGCGTCATTTTCTGACGCAAAACCATCCATTCCACATAGAAAAGACAGGAGTCATGCCCACCACCCCAATGGCCAGCACAGGGGACCAGTGTCCCCTGGGCATCGCCATTGCACTCTATGCCATGCAGTTGGGCCCCCGATGGCACTTTAATAAAAAAAATCTAAATACTTACTTATACTTACCTCACTTACCTGGGATGGGGTCCCCCATCCTCCGGTGTCCGTCTGGTGTGGGTGGGGGTGTTCCTGGGGCTTGAGGAGGGCATGTGTAGACCAATTCCATGGTGTTCAACCATGGTCATGGGTCCACAGGTCCCATAATGCCTGGTCTGACCCAGGCATTAAATAATGGTGCTAAGCAAGCTTTGCAGCATTATGTAGCGCCTTCTCACACCTGTGCGTCATTTAGCACAGGGGGATAAATATTTGGCTATGGGGTTAGCACAATTTTTTAGATAAGAACACCTACCTTGCATCTCATTGACACAAGGTAGGTTCATGCATCTAAAAAATGGTGCAAACTCCAATATTTTGACATTAGACCTGTCTAACATCATAATATAAATAAATATGGAGTTAGTTTTATGCCGAATTAGCGTAAAAAAAATGACGCAAATTCGGTGCAAGTGGATTATAAACATGCCCCTAAGTCTTTGCAAAGTAGTGAATGCAGGGAAAAATTGTTTAGAATTAAATGGAAGCAGTTGATCATTTGCTCAAGACCAAAGTTAGGACCACCATCATCCGCTCCCTGCTCAACTGTCACACCTTAGTCAGTATTCCAACTACATTCTATAAAGAACCCAAAAGCAGGAAGGCTGGCGTGTGACAGGAAAGGGATTGTATCTTGTGGGTGCCAGGAAAGGAACTGTGTCTTTTTGGGCCCAGTATTTTATTTATAAAATATTGGTGCTGCCTAGACTTTCGTTTAGCTGCAACTGGTGCCAAATAACAAGGATGCATAGACTTAACTCCCCTTCATGCATCTTTAATACATCACCAGACACTCCCTGCCCCGCAAACTCACTCCTGCTATTTTGTCCATTTTGACACTTTTTCTGGCTTTCATTTTCTCCCTTTTTCCTTCTTTTGTGTTTTTTCTCTCTCTTGTTCTGGGTCAAAGTCTGATGACGAAAAATAAGCGCCAATGCCCAACAAGCATTGGCAATCCCAAAAGGTCTCACCCAGGGGCAAGTTGGTGGCTCTACCAATTGGATGGGGTCAGGTGAGGGAGAAGAGGAGAGGACAACATGAGGGTGGGTACGGCATGCAAATATGAACCATTGCTGGCTTACTTATGGAGTCACCACTACTGTGGTGCGGAAAGAGGCTGATAGAAGTGTACGTGACTCGGTCAATAGGGAATTAATAATTTAGTATACTATAGTACTCGGAGCTGCAACCCTAGAAATTCTTGCATTCAATCATATTGGTTCCAGCGCGATGGCTGGGAGCAATGTAGCTTCTCACAGCCGATTGAAACTTTTGCCAACGTTAGGTTAAACTTTGACGTAATAAGCAGAAACCAGGTGTTTAAATAAGGTTTTATCGTTAATACAAGTCATAAGGAGAAGGTGCATTATAAAGTGTGCTAGTGTGGCCAAATGTTCTGTAGCAAGAGTGTTTTATCTGCAAGCTTCAATGTATCTGGAGGTTGAGCAGGAAAAGAGTGGTGCATTGAAGCCTGGACAACATTGTAATGTACAATCTGTACTTAGCCCGCCTGTACATCTTTTGTGAGCTTTCACAAGTTTCTTTTTGTGGTAATTATCTGTGATCCCATGCACGGTGGTCAGCTTTTTGGGGCTGTTCCACTGCTGGATCCTTACATGAAGGCAATCCTCTGTCCCTGCCGAGAGTAAGTTGTCACCCTTAGTTGCATCGGGAAAGGAGCATATAAAAGAAATTAGATTGATACATCTCATGTTTAAAAAAATAAAAGAGGCATAATACCAGATTTTTTTAAATATCCATGGAATGCAGCCTAAAGGAAAAGAGATTCAGTCCCAGCACATCCCGGAGTTTGATAAACACTTGAATTAGGTTTCTAAACTGCATCAGATGATAAGCCACCCGCCCCAAGGGCGAGAAAAGAGGGTGCTGAAAACAACAAACCAATCAGTGCAGGCCATAACCAAAAAAAGACGCTTTTTAAAATATTTCACTAATATATAAAACATACAACTATAACCACTCTTGTTAATTTAAAGCATAACCGCTTATTATGTAGCAAGAAGGGCAATGTTTTTTAGGGGGAGCGAAGTAAAGCAAAATAGAGTAATGCCATCTAGCTTCAAGACTTCTGCAGTTGTGGCAGAAACATTGAGGAAAATAAACTAATCAGCTGGGTGAAAGAAGCATCTAAAAATGAAAATACTATGGGAGAGTGGTCTTGAGTAAGAACCATGACTTCCCAAAGGAGCTGAGTTTCTGGATAGTTGACATGCTATAGTTTAACAGAACACAGCAGTGATTAAATTGGGCGGCCTCCAAGCTCGTGTTTTTTCTGGATGGGTTGTGTAAGCTCCGGGGTGGTGGTGGTTGGGGTGAAATCAGAAAATAGAAGCCAGGCAAGTGAACAGCCGTGGGGCCCTGAGGCTAAGTTCTCCATCCAGCAATGAGGAGAAAGGAGGGGGGTGCTACCTGTGAAGGCAATGCAAATAGTGCCTGTTCAGCACAGCAGCATGATCTCTCCTTACCTGCCCTGTGCAGCATGGCACAGACATGCTGCCGGCTTACAGCACAACTGAGTTTCCACTGAAGTTACTATGGTGCAGGTATGTAGTGTGTATTTCTTTAATGCTGTCTCTTTAAGTGTTTGGTGAGTTTTGTTCTATGTTCCAAATGTGTCATGGGGTTCCATGGAACATTGGGCAGGCAGTTGGCTTCCAAATGCTGGAGAGGACAGGAGGTTTGCTGCCAGCTGGATGTTTCATGTCGTGGGTTCATCTACATTAAGAAATAAAAGACTTGAATCGTCTTTCACCGCTTGACTGCCTATTTTTGTAACTCACTCCGACATCACTACATTTTTGGTACCAGGAGTGGGGTTCAGTTTATATCTGAACCCACTGACGGGAAAAAAACGTTTCCTGCTTTGGAGTACAAAGACCGGCGCTTTCAGACGATAATTAGCGGTGAGACAATTTCGTCCTAAAGAAGCCGGGAAGCTATTTTCATTCCGAAGCACCAGTGAGGCTGTTTTTCCTGCTCTAACTTCAACGCTTGTTTCATGCGCATGTACCGTGTGCTTGAAGCCTCGTTGCCTGGCAATGAGCTATCGTTTACGCTTGAGTAAGCGTGTGAAGGACCCCACGGGTTGCTGGAAGCTTCATGGCAACGCTTCCTAGCAACCCAGTAACGCGCAGTCTTCACGCTGGAACAAAGTAGCTTGAAATGAAAGGATTGTTTTAGTACTGTTTCAATGCTGTCTGCAAGTGTTGTGTTCTGCTTTGAAGCCTTGGACATTTCTGTATTAAAAAAAAAAAGAGGTCTTAAAAATTTCTGAATTTTACAGTTGTCAAAATGTGGAGATCTTTATTATGCCTTCATACTCTCTTTGATTTCATTCAATGGCTACAGTACAAGGAGCTGTGCAACCACCTCCATTTCTGCAGCAGGTTAGCAAACCTGAGATTAAGTGGAAGGAATGGCTGCAAATTTTCGAGAATTACCTAGGGGCCATTGATGCCACTGACTATTTACCTGCAAGGACAATTGCGTTATTATTCAAGCATTTAGGTGTTGCTGGACAAAGGGTATTTGACACTCTGCCAGTTATCCCAAGGCTAGCTCATGATGAGACTGTTTGGAATGTTTATCTGGAGGCAAAAACTCGTATGGGCAAACAATATACAGAAGAACCCAGTGTTTTATTGGAAAAACAAAATTTTTTCAAGGCCAAGCAAGCCAGCGATGAGTCGGTGGAGGAGTATATTGATACTTTAAGAGTATTAGTGCCCAGATGTGAATTTGAAAATAATGTGGACATTTACATCAGAGACCAGTTTGTCTTCAATTGTTATTCGAAGAAAGTCCAAGAACTTCTTTTGACCTGCAGTAACCCCACATTATCGGAGACGATAGACATTGCTAGAGCCATGGAGAGATCCATTTTAACAACACAAGTACTCTCTGGTCAGAATGCACATAATGGCAGTAACCAGGAAGGTCTTTCTCCAGTCAATCTAGTTGTTTACGACACTTCTATTTGTGCAATTAACAAAGGTTTTAAAGGGAGGAGGGGTTCTATTGTGTGCTACAGATGTGGCTCAACGAATCATATAGGAAATGTTTCCTCATGTCCTGCACTGGGTAAAAAATGTTTACACTGTCGGAAAATTGGTCACTTCCAGGTAGTTTGTAAGAGTTCATCAGGTAATTGTAACAAGAAGAGGATTAGTAATGTGAACGTTAATGAGAAAGATGATCTTGTCCAAGACTGCCTTGATAGATTTTCTAATGTCTAATGTCATGTTAACCATTGACAGTGATGAATCAAATCATGCTGATTTGGTTCCTAACAAGAGAATCAAAGGGCCATTTTTTCAAGCGACCATTGATGGGAAATCTATTACTGTTATGGTAGATTCTGGGGCTCCGGTAACAATTTTAGGTGACGTGACATTCCGTAAGTACTGGCCTACTGATATGCATCTCATTTCACCTGATATAAATCCAAAGGCCTTTGGTGAACAAGATGTGGATTTATTGGGGTTTTTCACTTCAACTTTGGAATGTTTGGGAAGGACTGTTGTAACAAAAAATTATGCTGCAGTTAAGGATCGTGACATTGTTGGCTGGAAAGATTTAGCAAGACTTGGTATTCATCTGCGTCCTGGGCACATTGAACCTATTGTTTTGGGTGATATGCCTGTTCGTTGTTTATCATCAGACAGTGTTATTGTTGATTCTTTATTGAAAAAATGTTCAGCCGTTTTCAAAGACACCATTGGCAATGTAAAGGGGTTTGAGCATGTGATTAAGTTAAAGAAAGATGCTATACCCATTGTACAAAAAGTGAGGCCCG